>NW_026909088.1:0-290751 GCF_033115175.1 Lepus europaeus | reverse complement strand
TCCCCGAAGGGCTGACACCGGCTGCGCCTCAGCAGCCAGACAACCTCCCTCCCTCTGGTCGGGCACTGCAAGCCACACAGCCACTTGTGTCCCCTGTGTCCCTGGAGGGCCGCAGCGCGTTTTGGGTTTTGGCGCGGACGGGCCCCTCTCGGCTTCCGTAGTCCATTTGCCCCGGAGCCTGCCAGACCCCTGGCCCCAGGGGCGGCCCTGCTGAGTCCCCGAGCGCCTCCTGGGTTCCTGCCACCACCCTTGGGCCGGGATGAGGTGCCACCTTGTGCGTAGAAGCCCTGCACACAGGCAAGAAGCCCCCCAGGCCCGCGGGCGCGCCCGACCCTGGAGCCCCAGGCTGGCTGCAGCCACAGGGAACGGGGGTTCTGAGTTGGCAGCCCCCATTCCGAAGCATCCACGGGCAGTTCCCCGAAGGGGCTGACACGGCTGTGCCTCAGCAGCCAGATAACCTCCCTCCCTCTGGTCGGGGCACTGCAAGCCACACAGCCACTTGTGTCCCCTGTGTCCCTGGAGGCCGCAGCACGTTTTGGGTTTTGGCGCGGACGGGCCCCCTCTCGGCTTCCGTAGTCCATTTGCCCCGGAGCCTGCCAGACACCTGGCCCCAGGGGCGGGCCCTGCTGAGTCCACCGAGCGCCTCCTGGGTTCCTGCCACCACCCTTGGGCCGGGATGAGGTGCCACCTTGTGTGTAGAAGCCCTGCACACAGGCAAGAAGCCCCCCAGGCCCGCGGGGCGCGCCCGACCCTGGAGCCCCCTGGCTGGCTGCAGCCAGGGAACGGGGGTTCTGAGTTGGCAGCCCCCATTCCCGAAGCATCCACGGGGCAGTTCCCCGAAGGGCTGACACCGGCTGCGCCTCAGCAGCCAGACAACCTCCCTCCCTCTGGTCGGGCACTGCAAGCCACACAGCCACCTTGTGTCCCCTGTGTCCCTGGAAGGCCGCAGCGCGTTTTGGGTTTTGGGCACGGACGGGCCCCTCTCGGCTTCCGTAGTCTATTTGCCGCGGAGCCTGCAGACCCCTGGCCCCAGGGGCGGGCCCTGCTGAGTCCCCGAGCGCCTCCTGGGTTCCTGCCACCACCCTTGGGCCGGGATGAGGTGCCACCTTGTGCGTAGAAGCCCTGCACACAGGCAAGAAGCCCCCACAGGCCCCGCGGAGCGCGCCCGACCCTGGAGCCCCCTGGCTGGCTGCAGCCACAGGGAACGGGGGTTCTGGGTTGGCAGCCCCCCATTCCCGAAGCATCCACGGGCAGTTCCCCGAAGGGCTGAAACCGGCTGCGCCTCTCAGCAGCCAGACAACCTCCCTCCCTCTGGTCGGGCACTGCAAGCCACACAGCCACTTGTGTCCCCTGTGTCCCCTGGAGGCCGCAGTGCGTTTTGGGTTTTGGCGCGGACGGGCCCCCTCTCGGCTTCCGTAGTCCATTTGCCCCGGAGCCTGCCAGACCCCTGGCCCCAGGGGGCGGGCCCTGCTGAGTCCCCGAGCGCCTCCTGGGTTCCTGCCACCACCCTTGGGCCGGGATGAGGTGCCACCTTGTGCGTAGAAGCCCTGCACACAGGCAAGAAGCCCCCCAGGCCCGCGGGCGTGCCCGAACCTGGAGCCCCCTGGCTGGCTGTAGCCACAGGGAACGGGGGTTCTGAGTTGGCAGCCCCCATTCCCGAAGCATCCACGGGCAGTTCCCCGAAGGGCTGACACCGGCTGCGCCTCAGCAGCCAGACAACCTCCCTCCCTCTGGTCGGGCACTGCAAGCCACACAGCCACTTGTGTCCCCTGTGTCCCTGGAGGCCGCAGCGCGTTTTGGGTTTTGGGCGGACGGGCCCCTCTCGGCTTCCGTAGTCCATTTGCCCCCGGAGCCTGCCAGACCCCTGGCCCCAGGGGGCGGGCCCTGCTGAGTTCCCGAGCGCCTCCTGGGTTCCTGCCACCACCCTTGGGCCGGGATGAGGTGCCACCTTGTGCGTAGAAGCCCTGCACACAGGCAAGAAGCCCCCCAGGCCCGCGGGCGCGCCCGACCCTGGAGCCCCCTGGCTGGCTGCAGCCACAGGGAACGGGGGGTTCTGAGTTGGCAGCCCCCATTCCCGAAGCCATTCCACGGGGCAGTTCACCGAAGGGCTGACACGGCTGTGCCTCAGCAGCCAGACAACCTCCCTCCCTCTGGTCGGGCACTGCAAGCCACACAGCCACTTGTGTCCCCTGTGTCCCTGGAGGCCGCAGCGCGTTTTGGGTTTTGGCGCGGACTGGCCCCCTCTCGGCTTCCGTAGTCCATTTGCCCCGGAGCCTGCCAGACCCCTGGCCCCAGGGGCGGGCCCTGCTGAGTCCCCGAGCGCCTCCTGGGTTCCTGCCACCACCCTTGGGCCGGGATGAGGTGCCACCTTGTGCGTAGAAGCCCTGCACACAGGCAAGAAGCCCCCCAGGCCCGCGGGCGCGCCTGACCCTGGAGCCCCCTGGCTGGCTGCAGCCACAGGGAACGGGGGTTCTGAGTTGTGCAGCCCCCATTCCCGAAGCATCCCACGGGCAGTTCCCCGAAGGGCTGACACCGGCTGCGCCTCAGCAGCCAGACAACCTCCCTCCCTCTGGTCGGGCACTGCAAGCCACACAGCCACTTGTGTCCCCTGTGTCCCTGGAGGCCGCAGCGCGTTTTGGGGTTTTAGCGCGGACGGGCCCCTCTCGGCTTCCGTAGTCCATTTGCCCCCGGAGCCTGCCAGACCCCTGGCCCCAGGGGCGGGCCCTGCTGAGTCCCCGAGCGCCTCCTGGGTTCCTGCCACTCACCCTTGGGCCGGGATGAGGTGCCACCTTGTGCGTAGAAGCCCTGCACACAGGCAAGAAGCCCCCCAGGCCCGCGGGGCGCGCCCAACCCTGGTTCCTCCTGGCTGGCTGCAGCCACAGGGAACGGGGGTTCTGAGTTGGCAGCCCCCATTCCCGAAGCATCCACGGGCAGTTCCCCGAAGGGCTGACAACCGGCTGCGCCTCAGCAGCCAGACAACCTCCCTCCCTCTGGTCGGGCACTGCAAGCCACACAGCCACTTGTGTCCCCTGTGTCCCTGGAGGCCGCAGCGCGTTTTGGGTTTTGGCGCGGACGGGCCCCTCTCGGCTTCCGTAGTCCATTTGCCCCCGGAGCCTGCCAGACCCCTGGCCCCAGGGGCGGGCCCTGCTGAGTTCCCGAGCGCCTCCTGGGTTCCTGCCACCACCCTTGGTCCGGGATGAGGTGCCACCTTGTGCGTAGAAGCCCTGCACACAGGCAAGAAGCCCCCCAGGCCCGCGGGCGCGCCCCGACCCTGGAGCCCCCTGGCTGGCTGCAGCCACAGGGAACGGGGGTTCTGAGTTGGCAGCCCCCATTCCCGAAGCATCCACGGGCAGTTCCCCGAAGGGCTGACACCGGGCTGCGCCTCAGCAACCAGACAACCTCCCTCCCTCTGGTCGGGCACTGCAAGCCACACAGCCACTTGTGTCCCCTGTGTCCCTGGGAGGCCCGCAGCGCGTTTTGGGTTTTGGCGCGGATGGGCCCCTCTCGGCTTCCGTAGTCCATTAGCCCCGGAGCCTGCCAGACCCCTTGCTCCAGGGGCGGGCCCTGCTGAGTCCCCGAGCGCCTCCTGGGTTCCTGCCACCACCCTTGGGCCGGGATG
Source organism: Lepus europaeus (assembly GCF_033115175.1). Lineage (NCBI taxonomy): Eukaryota > Metazoa > Chordata > Mammalia > Lagomorpha > Leporidae > Lepus > Lepus europaeus. Next base: position 287,132 of record NW_026909088.1, on the reverse strand, counting down.
AGGTGCCACCTTGTGCGTAGAAGCCCTGCACACAGGCAAGAAGCCCCCCAGGCCCGCGGGGCGGCGCTCGACCCCTGGAGCCCCATGGCTGGCTGCAGCCACAGGGAACTGGGGTTCTGAGTTGGCAGCCCCCATTCCGAAGCATCCACGGGCAGTTCCCCGAAGGGCTGACACCGGCTGCGCCTCAGCAGCCAGACAACCTCCCTCCCTCTGGTCGGGCACTGCAAGCCACACAGCCACTTGTGTCCCCTGTGTCCCTGGAGGACGCAGCGCGTTTTGGGTTTTAGCGCGGACGGGCCCCCTCTCGGCTTCCGTAGTCCCATTTGCCCCCGGAGCCTGCCAGACCCCTGGCCCCAGGGGCGGGCCCTGCTGAGTTCCCGAGCGCCTCCTGGGTTCCTGCCACCACCCTTGGGCCGGGATGAGGTGCCACCTTGTGCGTAGAAGCCCTGCACACAGGCAAGAAAGCCCCCCAGGCGCCGCGGGCGCGCCCGACCCTGGAGCCCCCTGGCTGGCTGCAGCCACAGGGAACGGGGGTTCTGAGTTGGCAGCCCCCCATTCCCGAAGCATCCACGGGCAGTTCCCCGAAGGGCTGACACCGGCTGCGCCTCAGCAGCCAGACAACCTCCCTCCCTCTGGTCGGGCACTGCAAGCCACACAGCCACTTGTGTCCCCTGTGTCCCTGGAGGCCGCAGCGCGTTTTGGGTTTTGGCGCGGACGGGCCCCTCTCGGCTTCCGTAGTCCATTTGCCCCGGAGCCTGCCAGACCCCTGGCCCCAGGGGCGGGCCCCTGCTGAGTCCCCCGAGCGCCTCCTGGGTTCCTGCCACCACCCTTGGGCCGGGATGAGGTGCCACCTTGTGCGTAGAAGCCCTGCACACAGGCAAGAAGCCCCCCAGGCCCGCGGGCGCGCCCTACTCTGGAGCCCCCTGGCTGGCTGTAGCCACAGGGAACGGGGGGTTCTGAGTTGGCAGCCCCCATTCCCGAAGCATCCACGGGCAGTTCCCCGAAGGGCTGACACCGGCTGCACCTCAGCAGCCAGACAACCTCCCTCCCTCTGGTCGGGCACTGCAAGCCACACAGCCACTTGTGTCCCCTGTGTCCCTGGAGGCCGCAGCGCGTTTTGGGTTTTGGCGCAGACGGGCCCCTCTCGGCTTCCGTAGTCCATTTGCCCCCGGAGCCTGCCAGACCCCTGGCCCCAGGGGCGGGCCCTGCTGAGTCCCCCGAGCGCCTCCTGGGTTCCTGCCACCACCCTTGGGCCGGGATGAGGTGCCACCTTGTGCGTAGAAGCCCTGCACACAGGCAAGAAGCCCCCCAGGCCCGCGGGCGCGCTCGACCCTGGAGCCCCATGGCTGGCTGCAGCCACAGGGAACTGGGGTTCTGAGTTGGCAGCCCCCATTCCCGAAGCATCCACGGGCAGTTCCCCGAAGGGCTGACACCGGCTGCGCCTCAGCAGCCAGACAACCTCCCTCCCTCTGGTCGGGCACTGCAAGCCACACAGCCACTTGTGTCCCCTGTGTCCCTGGAGGCCGCAGCGCGTTTTGGGTTTTAGCGCGGACGGGCCCCCTCTCGGCTTCCGTAGTCCATTTGCCCCCGGAGCCTGCCAGACCCCTGGCCCCAGGGGCGGGCCCTGCTGAGTTCCCGAGCGCCTCCTGGGTTCCTGCCACCACCCTTGGGCCGGGATGAGGTGCCACCTTGTGCGTAGAAGCCCTGCACACAGGCAAGAAGCCCCCCAGGCCCGCGGGCGCGCCCGACCCTGGAGCCCCCTGGCTGGCTGCAGCCACAGGGAACGGGGGTTCTGAGTTGGCAGCCCCCATTCCCGAAGCATCCACGGGCAGTTCCCCGAAGGGCTGACACCGGCTGCGCCTCAGCAGCCAGACAACCTCCCTCCCTCTGGTCGGGCACTGCAAGCCACACAGCCACTTGTGTCCCCTGTCCCTGGAGGCCGCAGCCCGTTTTGGGGTTTTGGCGCGGACGGGCCCCTCTCGGCTTCCGTAGTCCATTTGCCCCCGGAGCCTGCCAGACCCCTGGCCCCAGGGGGCGGGCCCTGCTGAGTCCCCCGAGCGCCTCCTGGGTTCCTGCCACCACCCTTGGGCCGGGATGAGGTGCCACCTTGTGCGGTAGAAGCCCTGCACACAGGCAAGAAGCCCCCCAGGCCCGCGGGCGCGCGCCCTACCCCTGGAGCCCCCTGGCTGGCTGTAGCCACAGGGAACGGGGGTTCTGAGTTGGCAGCCCCCATTCCCGAAGCATCCACGGGCAGTTCCCCGAAGGGCTGACACCGGCTGCGCCTCAGCAGCCAGACAACCTCCCTCCCTCTGGTCGGGCACTAAAAGCCACACAGCCACTTGTGTCCCCTGTGTCCACTGGGAGGCCGCAGCGCGTTTTGGGTTTTGGCGCGGACGGGCCCCTCTCGGCTTCCGTAGTCCATTTGCCCCCGGAGCCTGCCAGACCCCTGGCCCCAGGGGCGGGCCCTGCTGAGTTCCCGAGCGGCCTCCTGGGTTACTGCCACCACCCTTGGGCTGGGATGAGGTGCCACCTTGTGCGTAGAAGCCCTACACACAGGCAAGAAGACCCCAAGGCCCGCGGGCGCGCGCCCGACCATGGAGCCCCCTGGCTGGCTGCAGCCACAGGGAACGGGGGTTCTGAGTTGGCAGCCCCCATTCCCGAAGCATCCACGGGCAGTTCCCCGAAGGGCTGACCACCAGCTGCGCCTCAGCAGCCAGACAACCTCCCTCCCTCTGGTCGGGCACTGCAAGCCACACAGCCACTTGTGTCCCCTGTGTCCCTGAGGCCGCAGCGCGTTTTGGGTTTTGGCGCGGACGGGCCCCTCTCGGCTTCCGTAGTCCCATTTGTCCCCGGAGCCTGCCAGACCCCTGTCACCAGGGGCGGCCCTGCTGAGTCCCCGAGCGCCTCCTGGGTTCCTGCCACCACCCTTAGGCCGGGATGAGGTGCCACCTTGTGCGTTGAAGCCCTGCACACAGGCAAGAAGCCCCCCAGGCCCGCGGGCGCGCCCGACCCTGGAGCCCCCTGGCTGGCTGCAGCCACAGGGAACGGTGGGTTCTGAGTTGGCAGCCCCCATTCCCGAAGCATCCACGGGCAGTTCCCCGAAGGGCTGACAACCGGCTGCGCCTCAGCAGCCAGACAACCTCCCCTCCCTCTGGTCGGGCACTGCAAGCCACACAGCCACTTGTGTCCCCTGTGTCCCTGGAGGCCGCAGCGCGTTTTGGGTTTTGGCGCGGACGGGGCCCCTCTCGGCTTCCGTAGTCCATTTGCCCCGGAGCCTGCCAGACCCCTGGCCCCAGGGGCGGGCCCTGCTGAGTCCCCCGAGCGCCTCCTGGGTTCCTGCCACCACCCTTGGGCGGGATGAGGTGCCACCTTGTGCGTAGAAGCCCCTGCACACAGGCAAGAAGCTCCCCAGGCCCGCGGGCGCGCCCGACCCTGGAGCCCCCTGGCTGGCTGCAGCCAAAGGGAACGGGGGTTCTGAGTTGGCAGCCCCTATTCCCGAAGCATCCACGGGCAATTCCCTGAAGGGCTGACACCGGCTGCGCCTCAGCAGCCAGACAACCTCCCTCCCTCTGGTCGGGCACTGCAAGCCACACAGCCACTTGTGTCCCCTGTGTCCCTGGAGGCCGCAGCGCGTTTTGGGTTTTGGCGCGGACGGGCCCCTCTCGGCTTCCGTAGTCCATTTGCCCGGGAGCCTGCCAGACCCCTGGCCCCAGGGGCGGGCCCTGCTGAGTCCCCGAGCGCCTCCTGGGTTCCTGCCACCACCCTTGGGCCGGGATGAGGTTGCCACCTTGTGCGTAGAAGCCCTGCACACAGGCAAGAAGCCCCCCAGGCTCGCCCGACCTGGAGCCCCCTGGCTGGCTGCAGCCACAGGGAACAGGGGGTTCTGAGTTGGCAGCCCCCATTCCCGAAGCATCCACGGGCAGTTCCCCGAAGGGCTGACACCGGCTGCGCCTCAGCAGCCAGACAACCTCCCTCCCTCTGGTCGGGCACTGCAAGCCACACAGCCACTTGTGTCCCCTGTGTCCCTGGAGGCCGCAGCGCGTTTTGGGTTTTGGCGCGGACGGGCCCCTCTCGGCTTCCGTAGTCCATTTGCCCCCCGGAGCCTGCCAGACCCCTGGCCCCAGGGGCGGGCCCTGCTGAGTTCCCGAGCGCCTCCTGGGTTCCTGCCACCACCCTTGGGCCGGGATGAGGTGCCACCTTGTGCGTAGAAGCCCTGCACACAGGCAAGAAGCCCCCCAGGCCCGCGGGCGCGCCCGACCCTGGAGCCCCCTGGCTGGCTGCAGCCACAGGGAACGGGGGTTCTGAGTTGGCAGCCCCCATTCCCGAAGCATCCACGGGCAGTTCCCCGAAGGGCTGACACCGGCTGCGCCTCAGCAGCCAGACAACCTCCCTCCCTCTGGTCGGGCACTGCAAGCCACACAGCCACTTGTGTCCCCTGTGTCCCTGGAGGCCGCAGCGCGTTTTGGGTTTTGGCGCGGACGGGCCACCTCTCGGCTTCCGTAGTCCATTTGTCCCCGGAGCCTGCCAGACCCCTGTCACCAGGGGCGGGCCCTGCTGAGTCCCCGAGCGCCTCCTGGGTTCCTGCCACCACCCTTAGGCCGGGATGAGGTGCCACCTTGTGCGTAGAAGCCCTGCACACAGGCAAGAAGCCCCCCAGGCCCGCGGGCGCGCCCGACCCTGGAGCCCCCTGGCTGGCTGCAGCCACAGGGAACGGGGGTTCTGAGTTGGCAGCCCCCATTCCCGAAGCATCCACGGGCAGTTCCCCCGAAGGGCTGACACCGGCTGCGCCTCAGCAGCCAGACAACCTCCCTCCCTCTGGTCGGGCACTGCAAGCCACACAGCCACTTGTGTCCCCTGTGTCCCTGGAGGCCGCAGCGCGTTTTGGGTTTTGGCGCGGACGGGCCCCTCTCGGCTTCCGTAGTCCATTTGCCCCCGAGCCTGCCAGACCCCTGGCCCCAGGGGCGGGTCCTGCTGAGTCCCCGAGCGCCTCCTGGGTTCCTGCCACCACCCTTGGGCCGGGATGAGGTGCCACCTTGTGCGTAGAAGCCCTGCACACAGGCAAGAAGCCCCCCCAGGCCCGCGGGCGCGCCCCGACCCTGGAGCCCCCTGGCTGGCTGCAGCCAAAGGGAACGGGGGTTCTGAGTTGGCAGCCCCTATTCCCGAAGCATCCACGGGCAATTCCCCGAAGGGCTGACACCGGCTGCGCCTCAGCAGCCAGACAACCTCCCTCCCTCTGGTCGGGCACTGCAAGCCACACAGCCACTTGTGTCCCCTGTGTCCCTGGAGGCCGCAGCGCGTTTTGGGTTTTGGCGGCGGACGGGCCCCTCTCGGCTTCCGTAGTCCATTTGCCCGGGAGCCTGCCAGACCCCTGGCCCCAGGGGCGGGCCCTGCTGAGTCCCCGAGCGCCTCCTGGGTTCCTGCCACCACCCTTGGGCCGGGATGAGGTGCCACCTTGTGCGTAGAAGCCCTGCACACAGGCAAGAAGCCCCCCAGGCTCGCCCGACCTGGAGCCCCCTGGCTGGCTGCAGCCACAGGGAACAGGGGTTCTGAGTTGGCAGCCCCCATTCCCGAAGCATCCACGGGCAGTTCCCCGAAGGGCTGACACCGGCTGCGCCTCAGCAGCCAGACAACCTCCCTCCCTCTGGTCGGGCACTGCAAGCCACACAGCCACTTGTGTCCCCTGTGTCCCTGGAGGCCGCAGCGCGTTTTGGGTTTTGGCGCGGACGGGCCCCTCTCGGCTTCCGTAGTCCATTTGCCCCCGGAGCCTGCCAGACCCCTGGCCCCAGGGGCGGGCCCTGCTGAGTTCCCGAGCGCCTCCTGGGTTCCTGCCACCACCCTTGGGCCGGGATGAGGTGCCACCTTGTGCGTAGAAGCCCTGCACACAGGCAAGAAGCCCCCCAGGCCCGCGGGCGCGCCCGACCCTGGAGCCCCCTGGCTGGCTGCAGCCACAGGGAACGGGGGTTCTGAGTTGGCAGCCCCCATTCCCGAAGCATCCACGGGCAGTTCCCCGAAGGGCTGACACCGGCTGCGCCTCAGCAGCCAGACAACCTCCCTCCCTCTGGTCGGGCACTGCAAGCCACACAGCCACTTGTGTCCCCTGTGTCCCTGGAGGCCGCAGCGCGTTTTGGGTTTTGGCGCGGACGGGCCCCCTCTCGGCTTCCGTAGTCCATTTGTCCCCGGAGCCTGCCAGACCCCTGTCACCAGGGGCGGGCCCTGCTGAGTCCCCGAGCGCCTCCTGGGTTCCTGCCACCACCCTTAGGCCGGGATGAGGTGCCACCTTGTGCGTAGAAGCCCTGCACACAGGCAAGAAGCCCCCCAGGCCCGCGGGCGCGCCCGACCCTGGAGCCCCCTGGCTGGCTGCAGCCACAGGGAACGGGGGTTCTGAGTTGGCAGCCCCCATTCCCGAAGCATCCACGGGCAGTTCCCCGAAGGGCTGACACCGGCTGCGCCTCAGCAGCCAGACAACCTCCCTCCCTCTGGTCGGGCACTGCAAGCCACACAGCCACTTGTGTCCCCTGTGTCCCTGGAGGCCGCAGCGCGTTTTGGGTTTTGGCGCGGACGGGCCCCTCTCGGCTTCCGTAGTCCATTTGCCCCCGAGCCTGCCAGACCCCTGGCCCCAGGGGCGGGTCCTGCTGAGTCCCCGAGCGCCTCCTGGGTTCCTGCCACCACCCTTGGGCCGGGATGAGGTGCCACCTTGTGCGTAGAAGCCCTGCACACAGGCAAGAAGCCCCCCAGGCCCGCGGGCGCGCCCGACCCTGGAGCCCCCTGGCTGGCTGCAGCCAAAGGGAACGGGGGTTCTGAGTTGGCAGCCCCTATTCCCGAAGCATCCACGGGCAATTCCCCGAAGGGCTGACACCGGCTGCGCCTCAGCAGCCAGACAACCTCCCTCCCTCTGGTCGGGCACTGCAAGCCACACAGCCACTTGTGTCCCCTGTGTCCCTGGAGGCCGCAGCGCGTTTTGGGTTTTGGCGCGGACGGGCCCCTCTCGGCTTCCGTAGTCCATTTGCCCGGGAGCCTGCCAGACCCCCTGGCCCCAGGGGCGGGGCCCTGCTGAGTCCCCGAGCGCCTCCTGGGTTCCTGCCACCACCCTTGGGGCCGGGATGAGGTGCCACCTTGTGCGTAGAAGCCCTGCACACAGGCAAGAAGCCCCCCAGGCCCGCGGGCGCGCCCGACCCTGGAGCCCCCTGGCTGGCTGCAGCCACAGGGAACGGGGGTTCTGAGTTGGCAGCCCCCATTCCCGAAGCATCCACGGGCAGTTTCCCCGAAGGGCTGACACCGGCTGCGCCTCAGCAGCCAGACAACCTCCCCTCCCTCTGGTCGGGCACTGCAAGCCACACAGCCACTTGTGTCCCCTGTGTCCCTGGAGGCCGCAGCGCGTTTTGGGTTTTGGCGCAGACGGGCCCCTCTCGGCTTCCGTAGTCCATTTGCCCCGGAGCCTGCCAGACCCCTGGCCCCAGGGGCGGGCCCTGCTGAGTCCCCGAGCGCCTCCTGGGTTCCTGCCACCACCCTTGGGCCGGGATGAGGTGCCACCTTATGCGTAGAAGCCCTGCACACAGGCAAGAAGCCCCCCAGGCCCGCGGGCGCGCCCGACCCTGGAGCCCCATGGCTGGCTGCAGCCACAGGGAACGGGGGTTCTGAGTTGGCAGCCCCCATTCCCGAAGCATCCACGGGCAGTTCCCCGAAGGGCTGACACCGGCTGCGCCTCAGCAGCCAGACAACCTCCCTCCCTCTGGTCGGGCACTGCAAGCCACACAGCCACTTGTGTCCCCTGTGTCCCTGGAGGCCGCAGCGCGTTTTGGGTTTTAGCGCGGACGGGCCCCTCTCGGCTTCCGTAGTCCATTTGCCCCTGGAGACTGCCAGACCCCTGGCCCCAGGGGCGGGCCCTGCTGAGTTCCCGAGCGCCTCCTGGGTTCCTGCCACCACCCTTGGGCCGGGATGAGGTGCCACCTTGTGCGTAGAAGCCCTGCACACAGGCAAGAAGCCCCCCAGGCCCGCGGGCGCGCCCGACCCTGGAGCCCCCTGGCTGGCTGCAGCCACAGGGAACGGGGGTTCTGAGTTGGCAGCCCCCATTCCCGAAGCATCCACGGGCAGTTCCCCGAAGGGCTGACACCGGCTGCGCCTCAGCAGCCAGACAACCTCCCTCCCTCTGGTCGGGCACTGCAAGCCACACAGCCACTTGTGTCCCCTGTGTCCCTGGAGGCCGCAGCGCGTTTTGGGTTTTGGCGCGGACGGGCCCCTCTCGGCTTCCGTAGTCCATTTGCCCCGGAGCCTGCCAGACCCCTGGCCCCAGGGGCGGGCCTGCTGAGTTCCCGAGTGCCACCTGGGTTCCTGCCACCACCCTTGGGCCGGGATGAGGTGCCACCTTGTGCGTAGAAGCCCTGCACACAGGCAAGAAGCCCCCCAGGCCCGCGGGCGCGCCCGACCCTGGAGCCCCCTGGCTGGCTGCAGCCACAGGGAACGGGGGTTCTGAGTTGGCAGCCCCCATTCCTGAAGCATCCACGGGCAGTTCCCCGAAGGGCTGACACCGGCTGCGCCTCAGCAGCCAGACAACCTCCCTCCCTCTGGTCGGGCACTGCAAGCCACACAGCCACTTGTGTCCCCTGTGTCCCTGGAGGCCGCAGCGCGTTTTGGGTTTTGGCGCGGACGGGCCCCTCTCGGCTTCCGTAGTCCATTTGCCCCGGAGCCTGCCAGACCCCTGGCCCCAGGGGCGGGCCCTGCTGAGTCCCCGAGCGCCTCCTGGGTTCCTGCCACCACCCTTGGGCCGGGATGAGGTGCCACCTTGTGCGTAGAAGCCCTGCACACAGGCAAGAAGCCCCCCAGGCCCGCGGGCGCGCCCTACCCTGGAGCCCCCTGGCTGGCTGTAGCCACAGGGAACGGGGGTTCTGAGTTGGCAGCCCCCATTCCCGAAGCATCCACGGGCAGTTCCCCGAAGGGCTGACACCGGCTGCGCCTCAGCAGCCAGACAACCTCCCTCCCTCTGGTCGGGCACTACAAGCCACACAGCCACTTGTGTCCCCTGTGTCCCTGGAGGCCGCAGCGCGTTTTGGGTTTTGGCGCGGACGGGCCCCTCTCGGCTTCCGTAGTCCATTTGCCCCCGGAGCCTGCCAGACCCCTGGCCCCAGGGGCGGGCCCTGCTGAGTTCCCGAGCGTCTCCTGGGTTACTGCCACCACCCTTGGGCTGGGATGAGGTGCCACCTTGTGCGTAGAAGCCCTACACACAGGCAAGAAGACCCCAAGGCCCGCGGGCGCGCCCGACCCTGGAGCCCCCTGGCTGGCTGCAGCCACAGGGAACGGGGGTTCTGAGTTGGCAGCCCCCATTCCCGAAGCATCCACGGGCAGTTCCCCGAAGGGCTGACACCAGCTGCGCCTCAGCAGCCAGACAACCTCCCTCCCTCTGGTCGGGCACTGCAAGCCACACAGCCACTTGTGTCCCCTGTGTCCCTGGAGGCCGCAGCGCGTTTTGGGTTTTGGCGCGGACGGGCCCCTCTCGGCTTCCGTAGTCCATTTGTCCCCGGAGCCTGCCAGACCCCTGTCACCAGGGGCGGGCCCTGCTGAGTCCCCGAGCGCCTCCTGGGTTCCTGCCACCACCCTTAGGCCGGGATGAGGTGCCACCTTGTGCGTAGAAGCCCTGCACACAGGCAAGAAGCCCCCCAGGCCCGCGGGCGCGCCCGACCCTGGAGCCCCCTGGCTGGCTGCAGCCACAGGGAACGGGGGTTCTGAGTTGGCAGCCCCCATTCCCGAAGCATCCACGGGCAGTTCCCCGAAGGGCTGACACCGGCTGCGCCTCAGCAGCCAGACAACCTCCCTCCCTCTGGTCGGGCACTGCAAGCCACACAGCCACTTGTGTCCCCTGTGTCCCTGGAGGCCGCAGCGCGTTTTGGGTTTTGGCGCGGACGGGCCCCTCTCGGCTTCCGTAGTCCATTTGCCCCGGAGCCTGCCAGACCCCTGGCCCCAGGGGCGGGCCCTGCTGAGTCCCCGAGCGCCTCCTGGGTTCCTGCCACCACCCTTGGGCCGGGATGAGGTGCCACCTTGTGCGTAGAAGCCCTGCACACAGGCAAGAAGCTCCCCAGGCCCGCGGGCGCGCCCGACCCTGGAGCCCCCTGGCTGGCTGCAGCCAAAGGGAACGGGGGTTCTGAGTTGGCAGCCCCTATTCCCGAAGCATCCACGGGCAGTTCCCCGAAGGGCTGACACCGGCTGCGCCTCAGCAGCCAGACAACCTCCCTCCCTCTGGTCGGGCACTGCAAGCCACACAGCCACTTGTGTCCCCTGTGTCCCTGGAGGCCGCAGCGCGTTTTGGGTTTTGGCGCGGACGGGCCCCTCTCGGCTTCCGTAGTCCATTTGCCCGGGAGCCTGCCAGACCCCTGGCCCCAGGGGCGGGCCCTGCTGAGTCCCCGAGCGCCTCCTGGGTTCCTGCCACCACCCTTGGGCCGGGATGAGGTGCCACCTTGTGCGTAGAAGCCCTGCACACAGGCAAGAAGCCCCCCAGGCCCGCGGGCGCGCCCGACCCTGGAGCCCCCTGGCTGGCTGCAGCCACAGGGAACGGGGGTTCTGAGTTGGCAGCCCCCATTCCCGAAGCATCCACGGGCAGTTCCCCGAAGGGCTGACACCGGCTGCGCCTCAGCAGCCAGACAACCTCCCTCCCTCTGGTCGGGCACTGCAAGCCACACAGCCACTTGTGTCCCCTGTGTCCCTGGAGGCCGCAGCGCGTTTTGGGTTTTGGCGCAGACGGGCCCCTCTCGGCTTCCGTAGTCCATTTGCCCCGGAGCCTGCCAGACCCCTGGCCCCAGGGGCGGGCCCTGCTGAGTCCCCGAGCGCCTCCTGGGTTCCTGCCACCACCCTTGGGCCGGGATGAGGTGCCACCTTATGCGTAGAAGCCCTGCACACAGGCAAGAAGCCCCCCAGGCCCGCGGGCGCGCTCGACCCTGGAGCCCCATGGCTGGCTGCAGCCACAGGGAACTGGGGTTCTGAGTTGGCAGCCCCCATTCCCGAAGCATCCACGGGCAGTTCCCCGAAGGGCTGACACCGGCTGCGCCTCAGCAGCCAGACAACCTCCCTCCCTCTGGTCGGGCACTGCAAGCCACACAGCCACTTGTGTCCCCTGTGTCCCTGGAGGCCGCAGCGCGTTTTGGGTTTTGGCGCGGACGGGTCCCTCTCGGCTTCCGTAGTCCATTTGCCCCGGAGCCTGCCAGACCCCTGGCCCCAGGGGCGGGCCTGCTGAGTTCCCGAGCGCCTCCTGGGTTCCTGCCACCACCCTTGGGCCGGGATGAGGTGCCACCTTGTGCGTAGAAGCCCTGCACACAGGCAAGAAGCCCCCCAGCCCGCGGGCGCGCCCGACCCTGGAGCCCCCTGGCTGGCTGCAGCCACAGGGAACGGGGGTTCTGAGTTGGCAGCCCCCATTCCTGAAGCATCCACGGGCAGTTCCCCGAAGGGCTGACACCGGCTGCGCCTCAGCAGCCAGACAACCTCCCTCCCTCTGGTCGGGCACTGCAAGCCACACAGCCACTTGTGTCCCCTGTGTCCCTGGAAGTCGCAGCGCGCTTTGGGTTTTGGCGCGGACGGGCCCCTCTCGGCTTCCGTAGTCCATTTGTCCCCGGAGCCTGCCAGACCCCTGTCCCCAGGGGCGGGCCCTGCTGTGTCCCCGAGCGCCCCTTGGGTTCCTGCCACCACCCTTAGGCCGGGATGAGGTGCCACCTTGTGCGTAGAAGCCCTGCACACAGGCAAGAAGCCCCCCAGGCCCGCGGGCGCGCCCGACCCTGGAGCCCCCAGGCTGGCTGCAGCCAGAGGGAACGGGGGTTCTGAGTTGGCAGCCCCCATTCCCGAAGCATCCACGGGCAGTTCCCCGAAGGGCTGACACCGGCTGCGCCTCAGCAGCCAGACAACCTCCCTCCCTCTGGTCGGGCACTGCAAGCCACACAGCCACTTGTGTCCCCTGTGTCCCTGGAGGCCGCAGCGCGTTTTGGGTTTTGGCACGGACGGGCCCCTCTCGGCTTCCGTAGTCCATTTGCCGCGGAGCCTGCCAGACCCCTGGCCCCAGGGGCAGGCCCTGCTGAGTCCCCGAGCGCCTCCTGGGTTCCTGCCACCACCCTTGGGCCGGGATGAGGTGCCACCTTGTGCGTAGAAGCCCTGCACACAGGCAAGAAGCCCCCCAGGCCCGCGGGCGCGCCCGACCCTGGAGCCCCCTGGCTGGCTGCAGCCACAGGGAACGGGGGTTCTGGGTTGGCAACCCCCATTCCCGAAGCATCCACGGGCAGTTCCCCGAAGGGCTGACACCAGCTGCGCCTCAGCAGCCAGACAACCTCCCTCCCTCTGGTCGGGCACTGCAAGCCACACAGCCACTTGTGTCCCCTGTGTCCCTGGAGGCCGCAGCGCGTTTTGGGTTTTGGCGCGGACGGGCCCCTCTCGGCTTCCGTAGTCCATTTGCCCCGGAGCCTGCCAGACCCCTGGCGCCAGGGGCGGGCCCTGCTGAGTCCCCGAGCGCCTCCTGTGTTCCTGCCACCACCCTTGGGCGGGATGAGGTGCCACCTTGTGCGTAGAAGCCCTGCACACAGGCAAGAAGCCCCCCAGGCCCGCGGGCGTGCCCGACCCTGGAGCCCCCTGGCTGGCTGTAGCCACAGGGAACGGGGGTTCTGAGTTGGCAGCCCCCATTCCCAAAGCATCCACGGGCAGTTCCCCGAAGGGCTGACACCGGCTGCGCCTCAGCAGCCAGACAACCTCCCTCCCTCTGGTCGGGCACTGCAAGCCACACAGCCACTTGTGTCCCCTGTGTCCCTGGAGGCCGCAGCGCGTTTTGGGTTTTGGCGCGGACGGGCCCCTCTCGGCTTCCGTAGTCCATTTGCCCCCGGAGCCTGCCAGACCCCTGGCCCCAGGGGCGGGCCCTGCTGAGTTCCCGAGCGCCTCCTGGGTTCCTGCCACCACCCTTGGGCCGGGATGAGGTGCCACCATGTGCGTAGAAGCCCTGCACACAGGCAAGAAGCCCCCCAGGCCCGCGGGCGCGCCCTACCCTGGAGCCCCCTGGCTGGTTGCAGCCAAAGGGAACGGGGGTTCTGAGTTGGCAGCCCCCATTCCCGAAGCATCCACGGGCAGTGCCCGAAGGGCTGACACCGGCTGCGCCTCAGCAGCCAGACAACCTCCCTCCCTCTGGTCGGGCACTGCAAGCCACACAGCCACTTGTGTCCCCTGTGTCCCTGGAGGCCGCAGCGCGTTTTGGGTTTTGGCGCGGACGGGCCCCTCTCGGCTTCCGTAGTCCATTTGCCCCGGAGCCTGCCAGACCCCTGGCCCCAGGGGCGGGCCCTGCTGAGTCCCCGAGCGCCTCCTGGGTTCCTGCCACCACCCTTGGGCCGGGATGAGGTGCCACCTTGTGCGTAGAAGCCCTGCACACAGGCAAGAAGCCCCCCAGGCCCGCGGGCGCGCCCGACCCTGGTTCCTCCTGGCTGGCTGCAGCCACAGGGAACGGGGGTTCTGAGTTGGCAGCCCCCATTCCCGAAGCATCCACGGGCAGTTCCCCGAAGGGCTGACACCGGCTGCGCCTCAGCAGCCAGACAACCTCCCTCCCTCTGGTCGGGCACTGCAAGCCACACAGCCACTTGTGTCCCCTGTGTCCCTGGAGGCCGTAGCGCGTTTTGGGTTTTGGCGCGGACGGGCCCCTCTCGGCTTCCGTAGTCCATTTGCCCCGGAGCCTGCCAGACCCCTGGCCCCAGGGGCGGGCCCTGCTGAGTCCCCGAGCGCCTCCTGGGTTCCTGCCACCACCCTTGGGCCGGGATGAGGTGCCACCTTGTGCGTAGAAGCCCTGCACACAGGCAAGAAGCCCCCCAGGCCCGCGGGCGCGCCCGACCCTGGTTCCTCCTGGCTGGCTGCAGCCACAGGGAACGGGGGTTCTGAGTTGGCAGCCCCCATTCCCGAAGCATCCACGGGCAGTTCCCCGAAGGGCTGACACCGGCTGCGCCTCAGCAGCCAGACAACCTCCCTCCCTCTGGTCGGGCACTGCAAGCCACACAGCCACTTGTGTCCCCTGTGTCCCTGGAGGCCGCAGCGCGTTTTGGGTTTTGGCGCGGACGGGCCCCTCTCGGCTTCCGTAGTCCATTTGCCCCCGGAGCCTGCCAGACCCCTGGCCCCAGGGGCGGGCCCTGCTGAGTTCCCGAGCGCCTCCTGGGTTCCTGCCACCACCCTTGGGCCGGGATGAGGTGCCACCTTGTGCGTAGAAGCCCTGCACACAGGCAAGAAGCCCCCCAGGCCCGCGGGCGCGCCCGACCCTGGAGCCCCCTGGCTGGCTGCAGCCACAGGGAACGGGGGTTCTGAGTTGGCAGCCCCCATTCCCGAAGCATCCACGGGCAGTTCCCCGAAGGGCTGACACCGGCTGCGCCTCAGCAGCCAGACAACCTCCCTCCCTCTGGTCGGGCACTGCAAGCCACACAGCCACTTGTGTCCCCTGTGTCCCTGGAGGCCGCAGCGCGTTTTGGGTTTTGGCGCGGACGGGCCCCTCTCGGCTTCCGTAGTCCATTTGCCCCGGAGCCTGCCAGACCCCTGGCCCCAGGGGCGGGCCCTGCTGAGTCCCCGAGCGCCTCCTGGGTTCCTGCCACCACCCTTGGGCCGGGATGAGGTGCCACCTTGTGCGTAGAAGCCCTGCACACAGGCAAGAAGCCCCCCAGGCCCGCGGGCGCGCCCGACCCTGGAGCCCCCTGGCTGGCTGCAGCCACAGGGAACGGGGGTTCTGAGTTGGCAGCCCCCATTCCCGAAGCATCCACGGGCAGTTCCCCGAAGGGCTGACACCGGCTGCGCCTCAGCAGCCAGATAACCTCCCTCCCTCTGGTCGGGCACTGCAAGCCACACAGCCACTTGTGTCCCCTGTGTCCCTGGAGGCCGCAGCACGTTTTGGGTTTTGGCGCGGACGGGCCCCTCTCGGCTTCCGTAGTCCATTTGCCCCGGAGCCTGCCAGACCCCTGGCCCCAGGGGCGGGCCCTGCTGAGTCCCCGAGCGCCTCCTGGGTTCCTGCCACCACCCTTAGGCCGGGATGAGGTGCCACCTTGTGCGTAGAAGCCCTGCACACAGGCAAGAAGCCCCCCAGGCCCGCGGGCGCGCCCGACCCTGGAGCCCCCTGGCTGGCTGCAGCCACAGGGAACGGGGGTTCTGAGTTGGCAGCCCCCATTCCCGAAGCATCCACGGGCAGTTCCCCGAAGGGCTGACACCGGCTGCGCCTCAGCAGCCAGACAACCTCCCTCCCTCTGGTCGGGCACTACAAGCCACACAGCCACTTGTGTCCCCTGTGTCCCTGGAGGCCGCAGCGCGTTTTGGGTTTTGGCGCGGACGGGCCCCTCTCGGCTTCCGTAGTCCATTTGCCCCCGGAGCCTGCCAGACCCCTGGCCCCAGGGGCGGGCCCTGCTGAGTTCCCGAGCGTCTCCTGGGTTACTGCCACCACCCTTGGGCTGGGATGAGGTGCCACCTTGTGCGTAGAAGCCCTACACACAGGCAAGAAGACCCCAAGGCCCGCGGGCGCGCCCGACCCTGGAGCCCCCTGGC
Source organism: Lepus europaeus (assembly GCF_033115175.1). Lineage (NCBI taxonomy): Eukaryota > Metazoa > Chordata > Mammalia > Lagomorpha > Leporidae > Lepus > Lepus europaeus. Next base: position 271,619 of record NW_026909088.1, on the reverse strand, counting down.
TGGCTGCAGCCACAGGGAACGGGGGTTCTGAGTTGGCAGCCCCCATTCCCGAAGCATCCACGGGCAGTTCCCCGAAGGGCTGACACCAGCTGCGCCTCAGCAGCCAGACAACCTCCCTCCCTCTGGTCGGGCACTGCAAGCCACACAGCCACTTGTGTCCCCTGTGTCCCTGGAGGCCGCAGCGCGTTTTGGGTTTTGGCGCGGACGGGCCCCTCTCGGCTTCCGTAGTCCATTTGTCCCCGGAGCCTGCCAGACCCCTGTCACCAGGGGCGGGCCCTGCTGAGTCCCCGAGCGCCTCCTGGGTTCCTGCCACCACCCTTAGGCCGGGATGAGGTGCCACCTTGTGCGTAGAAGCCCTGCACACAGGCAAGAAGCCCCCCAGGCCCGCGGGCGCGCCCGACCCTGGAGCCCCCTGGCTGGCTGCAGCCACAGGGAACGGGGGTTCTGAGTTGGCAGCCCCCATTCCCGAAGCATCCACGGGCAGTTCCCCGAAGGGCTGACACCGGCTGCGCCTCAGCAGCCAGACAACCTCCCTCCCTCTGGTCGGGCACTGCAAGCCACACAGCCACTTGTGTCCCCTGTGTCCCTGGAGGCCGCAGCGCGTTTTGGGTTTTGGCGCGGACGGGCCCCTCTCGGCTTCCGTAGTCCATTTGCCCCGGAGCCTGCCAGACCCCTGGCCCCAGGGGCGGGCCCTGCTGAGTCCCCGAGCGCCTCCTGGGTTCCTGCCACCACCCTTGGGCCGGGATGAGGTGCCACCTTGTGCGTAGAAGCCCTGCACACAGGCAAGAAGCTCCCCAGGCCCGCGGGCGCGCCCGACCCTGGAGCCCCCTGGCTGGCTGCAGCCAAAGGGAACGGGGGTTCTGAGTTGGCAGCCCCTATTCCCGAAGCATCCACGGGCAGTTCCCCGAAGGGCTGACACCGGCTGCGCCTCAGCAGCCAGACAACCTCCCTCCCTCTGGTCGGGCACTGCAAGCCACACAGCCACTTGTGTCCCCTGTGTCCCTGGAGGCCGCAGCGCGTTTTGGGTTTTGGCGCGGACGGGCCCCTCTCGGCTTCCGTAGTCCATTTGCCCGGGAGCCTGCCAGACCCCTGGCCCCAGGGGCGGGCCCTGCTGAGTCCCCGAGCGCCTCCTGGGTTCCTGCCACCACCCTTGGGCCGGGATGAGGTGCCACCTTGTGCGTAGAAGCCCTGCACACAGGCAAGAAGCCCCCCAGGCCCGCGGGCGCGCCCGACCCTGGAGCCCCCTGGCTGGCTGCAGCCACAGGGAACGGGGGTTCTGAGTTGGCAGCCCCCATTCCCGAAGCATCCACGGGCAGTTCCCCGAAGGGCTGACACCGGCTGCGCCTCAGCAGCCAGACAACCTCCCTCCCTCTGGTCGGGCACTGCAAGCCACACAGCCACTTGTGTCCCCTGTGTCCCTGGAGGCCGCAGCGCGTTTTGGGTTTTGGCGCAGACGGGCCCCTCTCGGCTTCCGTAGTCCATTTGCCCCGGAGCCTGCCAGACCCCTGGCCCCAGGGGCGGGCCCTGCTGAGTCCCCGAGCGCCTCCTGGGTTCCTGCCACCACCCTTGGGCCGGGATGAGGTGCCACCTTATGCGTAGAAGCCCTGCACACAGGCAAGAAGCCCCCCAGGCCCGCGGGCGCGCCCGACCCTGGAGCCCCATGGCTGGCTGCAGCCACAGGGAACGGGGGTTCTGAGTTGGCAGCCCCCATTCCCGAAGCATCCACGGGCAGTTCCCCGAAGGGCTGACACCGGCTGCGCCTCAGCAGCCAGACAACCTCCCTCCCTCTGGTCGGGCACTGCAAGCCACACAGCCACTTGTGTCCCCTGTGTCCCTGGAGGCCGCAGCGCGTTTTGGGTTTTGGCGCGGACGGGTCCCTCTCGGCTTCCGTAGTCCATTTGCCCCGGAGCCTGCCAGACCCCTGGCCCCAGGGGCGGGCCTGCTGAGTTCCCGAGCGCCTCCTGGGTTCCTGCCACCACCCTTGGGCCGGGATGAGGTGCCACCTTGTGCGTAGAAGCCCTGCACACAGGCAAGAAGCCCCCCAGGCCCGCGGGCGCGCCCGACCCTGGAGCCCCCTGGCTGGCTGCAGCCACAGGGAACGGGGGTTCTGAGTTGGCAGCCCCCATTCCTGAAGCATCCACGGGCAGTTCCCCGAAGGGCTGACACCGGCTGCGCCTCAGCAGCCAGACAACCTCCCTCCCTCTGGTCGGGCACTGCAAGCCACACAGCCACTTGTGTCCCCTGTGTCCCTGGAAGTCGCAGCGCGCTTTGGGTTTTGGCGCGGACGGGCCCCTCTCGGCTTCCGTAGTCCATTTGTCCCCGGAGCCTGCCAGACCCCTGTCCCCAGGGGCGGGCCCTGCTGAGTCCCCGAGCGCCCCTTGGGTTCCTGCCACCACCCTTAGGCCGGGATGAGGTGCCACCTTGTGCGTAGAAGCCCTGCACACAGGCAAGAAGCCCCCCAGGCCCGCGGGCGCGCCCGACCCTGGAGCCCCCAGGCTGGCTGCAGCCAGAGGGAACGGGGGTTCTGAGTTGGCAGCCCCCATTCCCGAAGCATCCACGGGCAGTTCCCCGAAGGGCTGACACCGGCTGCGCCTCAGCAGCCAGACAACCTCCCTCCCTCTGGTCGGGCACTGCAAGCCACACAGCCACTTGTGTCCCCTGTGTCCCTGGAGGCCGCAGCGCGTTTTGGGTTTTGGCACGGACGGGCCCCTCTCGGCTTCCGTAGTCCATTTGCCGCGGAGCCTGCCAGACCCCTGGCCCCAGGGGCAGGCCCTGCTGAGTCCCCGAGCGCCTCCTGGGTTCCTGCCACCACCCTTGGGCCGGGATGAGGTGCCACCTTGTGCGTAGAAGCCCTGCACACAGGCAAGAAGCCCCCCAGGCCCGCGGGCGCGCCCGACCCTGGAGCCCCCTGGCTGGCTGCAGCCACAGGGAACGGGGGTTCTGGGTTGGCAACCCCCATTCCCGAAGCATCCACGGGCAGTTCCCCGAAGGGCTGACACCAGCTGCGCCTCAGCAGCCAGACAACCTCCCTCCCTCTGGTCGGGCACTGCAAGCCACACAGCCACTTGTGTCCCCTGTGTCCCTGGAGGCCGCAGCGCGTTTTGGGTTTTGGCGCGGACGGGCCCCTCTCGGCTTCCGTAGTCCATTTGCCCCGGAGCCTGCCAGACCCCTGGCGCCAGGGGCGGGCCCTGCTGAGTCCCCGAGCGCCTCCTGTGTTCCTGCCACCACCCTTGGGCGGGATGAGGTGCCACCTTGTGCGTAGAAGCCCTGCACACAGGCAAGAAGCCCCCCAGGCCCGCGGGCGTGCCCGACCCTGGAGCCCCCTGGCTGGCTGTAGCCACAGGGAACGGGGGTTCTGAGTTGGCAGCCCCCATTCCCAAAGCATCCACGGGCAGTTCCCCGAAGGGCTGACACCGGCTGCGCCTCAGCAGCCAGACAACCTCCCTCCCTCTGGTCGGGCACTGCAAGCCACACAGCCACTTGTGTCCCCTGTGTCCCTGGAGGCCGCAGCGCGTTTTGGGTTTTGGCGCGGACGGGCCCCTCTCGGCTTCCGTAGTCCATTTGCCCCCGGAGCCTGCCAGACCCCTGGCCCCAGGGGCGGGCCCTGCTGAGTTCCCGAGCGCCTCCTGGGTTCCTGCCACCACCCTTGGGCCGGGATGAGGTGCCACCATGTGCGTAGAAGCCCTGCACACAGGCAAGAAGCCCCCCAGGCCCGCGGGCGCGCCCTACCCTGGAGCCCCCTGGCTGGCTGCAGCCAAAGGGAACGGGGGTTCTGAGTTGGCAGCCCCCATTCCCGAAGCATCCACGGGCAGTGCCCGAAGGGCTGACACCGGCTGCGCCTCAGCAGCCAGACAACCTCCCTCCCTCTGGTCGGGCACTGCAAGCCACACAGCCACTTGTGTCCCCTGTGTCCCTGGAGGCCGCAGCGCGTTTTGGGTTTTGGCGCGGACGGGCCCCTCTCGGCTTCCGTAGTCCATTTGCCCCGGAGCCTGCCAGACCCCTGGCCCCAGGGGCGGGCCCTGCTGAGTCCCCGAGCGCCTCCTGGGTTCCTGCCACCACCCTTGGGCCGGGATGAGGTGCCACCTTGTGCGTAGAAGCCCTGCACACAGGCAAGAAGCCCCCCAGGCCCGCGGGCGCGCCCGACCCTGGTTCCTCCTGGCTGGCTGCAGCCACAGGGAACGGGGGTTCTGAGTTGGCAGCCCCCATTCCCGAAGCATCCACGGGCAGTTCCCCGAAGGGCTGACACCGGCTGCGCCTCAGCAGCCAGACAACCTCCCTCCCTCTGGTCGGGCACTGCAAGCCACACAGCCACTTGTGTCCCCTGTGTCCCTGGAGGCCGTAGCGCGTTTTGGGTTTTGGCGCGGACGGGCCCCTCTCGGCTTCCGTAGTCCATTTGCCCCGGAGCCTGCCAGACCCCTGGCCCCAGGGGCGGGCCCTGCTGAGTCCCCGAGCGCCTCCTGGGTTCCTGCCACCACCCTTGGGCCGGGATGAGGTGCCACCTTGTGCGTAGAAGCCCTGCACACAGGCAAGAAGCCCCCCAGGCCCGCGGGCGCGCCCGACCCTGGTTCCTCCTGGCTGGCTGCAGCCACAGGGAACGGGGGTTCTGAGTTGGCAGCCCCCATTCCCGAAGCATCCACGGGCAGTTCCCCGAAGGGCTGACACCGGCTGCGCCTCAGCAGCCAGACAACCTCCCTCCCTCTGGTCGGGCACTGCAAGCCACACAGCCACTTGTGTCCCCTGTGTCCCTGGAGGCCGCAGCGCGTTTTGGGTTTTGGCGCGGACGGGCCCCTCTCGGCTTCCGTAGTCCATTTGCCCCCGGAGCCTGCCAGACCCCTGGCCCCAGGGGCGGGCCCTGCTGAGTTCCCGAGCGCCTCCTGGGTTCCTGCCACCACCCTTGGGCCGGGATGAGGTGCCACCTTGTGCGTAGAAGCCCTGCACACAGGCAAGAAGCCCCCCAGGCCCGCGGGCGCGCCCGACCCTGGAGCCCCCTGGCTGGCTGCAGCCACAGGGAACGGGGGTTCTGAGTTGGCAGCCCCCATTCCCGAAGCATCCACGGGCAGTTCCCCGAAGGGCTGACACCGGCTGCGCCTCAGCAGCCAGACAACCTCCCTCCCTCTGGTCGGGCACTGCAAGCCACACAGCCACTTGTGTCCCCTGTGTCCCTGGAGGCCGCAGCGCGTTTTGGGTTTTGGCGCGGACGGGCCCCTCTCGGCTTCCGTAGTCCATTTGCCCCGGAGCCTGCCAGACCCCTGGCCCCAGGGGCGGGCCCTGCTGAGTCCCCGAGCGCCTCCTGGGTTCCTGCCACCACCCTTGGGCCGGGATGAGGTGCCACCTTGTGCGTAGAAGCCCTGCACACAGGCAAGAAGCCCCCCAGGCCCGCGGGCGCGCCCGACCCTGGAGCCCCCTGGCTGGCTGCAGCCACAGGGAACGGGGGTTCTGAGTTGGCAGCCCCCATTCCCGAAGCATCCACGGGCAGTTCCCCGAAGGGCTGACACCGGCTGCGCCTCAGCAGCCAGATAACCTCCCTCCCTCTGGTCGGGCACTGCAAGCCACACAGCCACTTGTGTCCCCTGTGTCCCTGGAGGCCGCAGCACGTTTTGGGTTTTGGCGCGGACGGGCCCCTCTCGGCTTCCGTAGTCCATTTGCCCCGGAGCCTGCCAGACCCCTGGCCCCAGGGGCGGGCCCTGCTGAGTCCCCGAGCGCCTCCTGGGTTCCTGCCACCACCCTTGGGCCGGGATGAGGTGCCACCTTGTGCGTAGAAGCCCTGCACACAGGCAAGAAGCCCCCCAGGCCCGCGGGCGCGCCCGACCCTGGAGCCCCCTGGCTGGCTGCAGCCACAGGGAACGGGGGTTCTGAGTTGGCAGCCCCCATTCCCGAAGCATCCACGGGCAGTTCCCCGAAGGGCTGACACCGGCTGCGCCTCAGCAGCCAGACAACCTCCCTCCCTCTGGTCGGGCACTGCAAGCCACACAGCCACTTGTGTCCCCTGTGTCCCTGGAGGCCGCAGCGCGTTTTGGGTTTTGGCACGGACGGGCCCCTCTCGGCTTCCGTAGTCCATTTGCCGCGGAGCCTGCCAGACCCCTGGCCCCAGGGGCGGGCCCTGCTGAGTCCCCGAGCGCCTCCTGGGTTCCTGCCACCACCCTTGGGCCGGGATGAGGTGCCACCTTGTGCGTAGAAGCCCTGCACACAGGCAAGAAGCCCCCCAGGCCCGCGGGCGCGCCCGACCCTGGAGCCCCCTGGCTGGCTGCAGCCACAGGGAACGGGGGTTCTGGGTGGCAGCCCCCATTCCCGAAGCATCCACGGGCAGTTCCCCGAAGGGCTGACACCGGCTGCGCCTCAGCAGCCAGACAACCTCCCTCCCTCTGGTCGGGCACTGCAAGCCACACAGCCACTTGTGTCCCCTGTGTCCCTGGAGGCCGCAGCGCGTTTTGGGTTTTGGCGCGGACGGGCCCCTCTCGGCTTCCGTAGTCCATTTGCCCCGGAGCCTGCCAGACCCCTGGCCCCAGGGGCGGGCCCTGCTGAGTCCCCGAGCGCCTCCTGGGTTCCTGCCACCACCCTTGGGCCGGGATGAGGTGCCACCTTGTGCGTAGAAGCCCTGCACACAGGCAAGAAGCCCCCCAGGCCCGCGGGCGTGCCCGAACCTGGAGCCCCCTGGCTGGCTGTAGCCACAGGGAACGGGGGTTCTGAGTTGGCAGCCCCCATTCCCGAAGCATCCACGGGCAGTTCCCCGAAGGGCTGACACCGGCTGCACCTCAGCAGCCAGACAACCTCCCTCCCTCTGGTCGGGCACTGCAAGCCACACAGCCACTTGTGTCCCCTGTGTCCCTGGAGGCCGCAGCGCGTTTTGGGTTTTGGCGCGGACGGGCCCCTCTCGGCTTCCGTAGTCCATTTGCCCCCGGAGCCTGCCAGACCCCTGGCCCCAGGGGCGCGCCCTGCTGAGTTCCCGAGCGCCTCCTGAGTTCCTGCCACCAGCCTTGGGCCGGGATGAGGTGCCACCTTGTGCGTAGAAGCCCTGCACACAGGCAAGAAGTCCCCCAGGACCGCGGGCACGCCCGACCCTGGAGCCCCCTGGCTGGCTGCAGCCACAGGGAACGGGGGTTCTGAGTTGGCAGCCCCCATTCCCGAAGCATCCACGGGCAGTTCCCCGAAGGGCTGACACCGGCTGCGCCTCAGCAACCAGACAACCTCCCTCCCTCTGGTCGGGCACTGCAAGCCACACAGCCACTTGTGTCCCCTGTGTCCCTGGAGGCCGCAGCGCGTTTTGGGTTTTGGCGCGGACGGGCCCCTCTCGGCTTCCGTAGTCCATTTGCCCCGGAGCCTGCCAGACCCCTGGCTCCAGGGGCGGGCCCTGCTGAGTCCCCGAGCGCCTCCTGGGTTCCTGCCACCACCCTTGGGCTGGGATGAGGTGCCACCTTGTGCGTAGAAGCCCTGCACACAGGCAAGAAGCCCCCCAGGCCCGCGGGCGCGCCCGACCCTGGAGCCCCCTGGCTGGCTGCAGCCACAGGGAACGGGGGTTCTGAGTTGGCAGCCCCCATTCCCGAAGCATCCACGGGCAGTTCCCCGAAGGGCTGACACCGGCTGCGCCTCAGCAGCCAGACAACCTCCCTCCCTCTGGTCGGGCACTGCAAGCCACACAGCCACTTGTATCCCCTGTGTCCCTGGAGGCCGCAGCGCGTTTTGGGTTTTGGCGCGGACGGGCCCCTCTCGGCTTCCGTAGTCCATTTGCCCCGGAGCCTGCCAGACACCTGGCCCAAGGGGCGGGCCCTGCTGAGTCCCCGAGCGCCTCCTGGGTTCCTGCCACCACCCTTGGGCCGGGATGAGGTGCCACCTTGTGCGTAGAAGCCCTGCACACAGGCAAGAAGCCCCCCAGGCCCGCGGGCGTGCCCGACCCTGGAGCCCCCTGGCTGGCTGCAGCCACAGGGAACGGGGGTTCTGAGTTGGCAGCCCCCATTCCCGAAGCATCCACGGGCAGTTCCCCGAAGGGCTGACACCGGCTGCGCCTCAGCAGCCAGACAACCTCCCTCCCTCTGGTCGGGCACTGCAAGCCACACAGCCACTTGTGTCCCCTGTGTCCCTGGAGGCCGCAGCGCGTTTTGGGTTTTAGCGCGGACGGGCCCCTCTCGGCTTCCGTAGTCCATTTGCCCCCGGAGCCTGCCAGACCCCTGGCCCCAGGGGCGGGCCCTGCTGAGTTCCCGAGCGCCTCCTGGGTTCCTGCCACCACCCTTGGGCCGGGATGAGGTGCCACCTTGTGCGTAGAAGCCCTGCACACAGGCAAGAAGCCCCCCAGGCCCGCGGGCGCGCCCGACCCTGGAGCCCCCTGGCTGGCTGCAGCCACAGGGAACGGGGGTTCTGAGTTGGCAGCCCCCATTCCCGAAGCATCCACGGGCAGTTCCCCGAAGGGCTGACACCGGCTGCGCCTCAGCAGCCAGACAACCTCCCTCCCTCTGGTCGGGCACTGCAAGCCACACAGCCACTTGTGTCCCCTGTGTCCCTGGAGGCCGCAGCGCGTTTTGGGTTTTGGCGCGGACGGGCCCCTCTCGGCTTCCGTAGTCCATTTGCCCCCGGAGCCTGCCAGACCCCTGGCCCCAGGGGCGGGCCCTGCTGAGTCCCCGAGCGCCTCCTGGGTTCCTGCCACCACCCTTGGGCCGGGATGAGGTGCCACCTTGTGCGTAGAAGCCCTGCACACAGGCAAGAAGCCCCCCAGGCCCGCGGGCGCGCCCTACCCTGGAGCCCCCTGGCTGGCTGTAGCCACAGGGAACGGGGGTTCTGAGTTGGCAGCCCCCATTCCCGAAGCATCCACGGGCAGTTCCCCGAAGGGCTGACACCGGCTGCGCCTCAGCAGCCAGACAACCTCCCTCCCTCTGGTCGGGCACTACAAGCCACACAGCCACTTGTGTCCCCTGTGTCCCTGGAGGCCGCAGCGCGTTTTGGGTTTTGGCGCGGACGGGCCCCTCTCGGCTTCCGTAGTCCATTTGCCCCCGGAGCCTGCCAGACCCCTGGCCCCAGGGGCGGGCCCTGCTGAGTTCCCGAGCGCCTCCTGGGTTACTGCCACCACCCTTGGGCCGGGATGAGGTGCCACCTTGTGCGTAGAAGCCCTACACACAGGCAAGAAGACCCCAAGGCCCGCGGGCGCGCCCGACCCTGGAGCCCCCTGGCTGGCTGCAGCCACAGGGAACGGGGGTTCTGAGTTGGCAGCCCCCATTCCCGAAGCATCCACGGGCAGTTCCCCGAAGGGCTGACACCGGCTGCGCCTCAGCAGCCAGACAACCTCCCTCCCTCTGGTCGGGCACTGCAAGCCACACAGCCACTTGTGTCCCCTGTGTCCCTGGAGGCCGCAGCGCGTTTTGGGTTTTGGCGCGGACGGGCCCCTCTCGGCTTCCGTAGTCCATTTGTCCCCGGAGCCTGCCAGACCCCTGTCACCAGGGGCGGGCCCTGCTGAGTCCCCGAGCGCCTCCTGGGTTCCTGCCACCACCCTTGGGCCGGGATGAGGTGCCACCTTGTGCGTAGAAGCCCTGCACACAGGCAAGAAGCCCCCCAGGCCCGCGGGCGCGCCCGACCCTGGAGCCCCCTGGCTGGCTGCAGCCACAGGGAACGGGGGTTCTGAGTTGGCAGCCCCCATTCCCGAAGCATCCACGGGCAGTTCCCCGAAGGGCTGACACCGGCTGCGCCTCAGCAGCCAGACAACCTCCCTCCCTCTGGTCGGGCACTGCAAGCCACACAGCCACTTGTGTCCCCTGTGTCCCTGGAGGCCGCAGCGCGTTTTGGGTTTTGGCGCGGACGGGCCCCTCTCGGCTTCCGTAGTCCATTTGCCCCAGAGCCTGCCAGACCCCTGGCCCCAGGGGCGGGCCCTGCTGAGTCCCCGAGCGCCTCCTGGGTTCCTGCCACCACCCTTGGGCCGGGATGAGGTGCCACCTTGTGCGTAGAAGCCCTGCACACAGGCAAGAAGCTCCCCAGGCCCGCGGGCGCGCCCGACCCTGGAGCCCCCTGGCTGGCTGCAGCCAGAGGGAACGGGGGTTCTGAGTTGGCAGCCCCTATTCCCGAAGCATCCACGGGCAATTCCCCGAAGGGCTGACACCGGCTGCGCCTCAGCAGCCAGACAACCTCCCTCCCTCTGGTCGGGCACTGCAAGCCACACAGCCACTTGTGTCCCCTGTGTCCCTGGAGGCCGCAGCGCGTTTTGGGTTTTGGCGCGGACGGGCCCCTCTCGGCTTCCGTAGTCCATTTGCCCGGGAGCCTGCCAGACCCCTGGCCCCAGGGGCGGGCCCTGCTGAGTCCCCGAGCGCCTCCTGGGTTCCTGCCACCACCCTTGGGCCGGGATGAGGTGCCACCTTGTGCGTAGAAGCCCTGCACACAGGCAAGAAGCCCCCCAGGCCCGCGGGCGCGCCCGACCCTGGAGCCCCCTGGCTGGCTGCAGCCACAGGGAACGGGGGTTCTGAGTTGGCAGCCCCCATTCCCGAAGCATCCACGGGCAGTTCCCCGAAGGGCTGACACCGGCTGCGCCTCAGCAGCCAGACAAACTCCCTCCCTCTGGTCGGGCACTGCAAGCCACACAGCCACTTGTGTCCCCTGTGTCCCTGGAGGCCGCAGCGCGTTTTGGGTTTTGGCGCAGACGGGCCCCTCTCGGCTTCCGTAGTCCATTTGCCCCGGAGCCTGCCAGACCCCTGGCCCCAGGGGCGGGCCCTGCTGAGTCCCCGAGCGCCTCCTGGGTTCCTGCCACCACCCTTGGGCCGGGATGAGGTGCCACCTTGTGTGTAGAAGCCCTGCACACAGGCAAGAAGCCCCCCAGGCCCGCGGGCGCGCTCGACCCTGGAGCCCCATGGCTGGCTGCAGCCACAGGGAACTGGGGTTCTGAGTTGGCAGCCCCCATTCCCGAAGCATCCACGGGCAGTTCCCCGAAGGGCTGACACCGGCTGCGCCTCAGCAGCCAGACAACCTCCCTCCCTCTGGTCGGGCACTGCAAGCCACACAGCCACTTGTGTCCCCTGTGTCCCTGGAGGCCGCAGCGCGTTTTGGGTTTTAGCGCGGACGGGCCCCTCTCGGCTTCCGTAGTCCATTTGCCCCCGGAGCCTGCCAGACCCCTGGCCCCAGGGGCGGGCCCTGCTGAGTCCCCGAGCGCCTCCTGGGTTCCTGCCACCACCCTTGGGCCGGGATGAGGTGCCACCTTGTGCGAAGAAGCCCTGCACACAGGCAAGAAGCCCCCCAGGCCCGCGGGCGCGCCCGACCCTGGAGCCCCCTGGCTGGCTGCAGCCACAGGGAACGGGGGTTCTGAGTTGGCAGCCCCCATTCCCGAAGCATCCACGGGCAGTTCCCCGAAGGGCTGACACCGGCTGCGCCTCAGCAGCCAGACAACCTCCCTCCCTCTGGTCGGGCACTGCAAGCCACACAGCCACTTGTGTCCCCTGTGTCCCTGGAGGCCGCAGCGCGTTTTGGGTTTTGGCGCGGACGGGCCCCTCTCGGCTTCCGTAGTCCATTTGCCCCGGAGCCTGCCAGACCCCTGGCCCCAGGGGCGGGCCCTGCTGAGTCCCCGAGCGCCTCCTGGGTTCCTGCCACCACCCTTGGGCCGGGATGAGGTGCCACCTTGTGCGTAGAAGCCCTGCACACAGGCAAGAAGCCCCCCAGGCCCGCGGGCGCGCCCGACCCTGGTTCCTCCTGGCTGGCTGCAGCCACAGGGAACGGGGGTTCTGAGTTGGCAGCCCCCATTCCCGAAGCATCCACGGGCAGTTCCCCGAAGGGCTGACACCGGCTGCGCCTCAGCAGCCAGACAACCTCCCTCCCTCTGGTCGGGCACTGCAAGCCACACAGACACTTGTGTCCCCTGTGTCCCTGGAGGCCGCAGCGCGTTTTGGGTTTTGGCGCGGACGGGCCCCTCTCGGCTTCCGTAGTCCATTTGCCCCGGAGCCTGCCAGACCCCTGGCCCCAGGGGCGGGCCCTGCTGAGTTCCCGAGCGCCTCCTGGGTTCCTGCCACCACCCTTGGGCCGGGATGAGGTGCCACCTTGTGCGTAGAAGCCCTGCACACAGGCAAGAAGCCCCCCAGGCCCGCGGGCGCGCCCGACCCTGGAGCCCCCTGGCTGGCTGCAGCCACAGGGAACGGGGGTTCTGAGTTGGCAGCCCCCATTCCCGAAGCATCCACGGGCAGTTCCCCGAAGGGCTGACACCGGCTGCGCCTCAGCAACCAGACAACCTCCCTCCCTCTGGTCGGGCACTGCAAGCCACACAGCCACTTGTGTCCCCTGTGTCCCTGGAGGCCGCAGCGCGTTTTGGGTTTTGGCGCGGATGGGCCCCTCTCGGCTTCCGTAGTCCATTTGCCCCGGAGCCTGCCAGACCCCTGGCTCCAGGGGCGGGCCCTGCTGAGTCCGGGAGCGCCTCCTGGGTTCCTGCCACCACCCTTGGGCCGGGATGAGGTGCCACCTTGTGCGTAGAAGCCCTGCACACAGGCAAGAAGCCCCCCAGGCCCGCGGGCGCGCCCGACCCTGGAGCCCCCTGGCTGGCTGCAGCCACAGGGAACGGGGGTTCTGAGTTGGCAGCCCCCATTCCCGAAGCATCCACGGGCAGTTCCCCGAAGGGCTGACACCGGCTGCGCCTCAGCAGCCAGACAACCTCCCTCCCTCTGGTCGGGCACTGCAAGCCACACAGCCACTTGTGTCCCCTGTGTCCCTGGAGGCCGCAGCGCGTTTTGGGTTTTGGCGCGGACGGGCCCCTCTCGGCTTCCGTAGTCCATTTGCCCCGGAGCCTGCCAGACCCCTGGCCCCAGGGGCGGGCCCTGCTGAGTCCCCGAGCGCCTCCTGGGTTCCTGCCACCACCCTTGGGCCGGGATGAGGTGCCACCTTGTGCGTAGAAGCCCTGCACACAGGCAAGAAGCCCCCCAGGCCCGCGGGCGCGCCCGACCCTGGAGCCCCCTGGCTGGCTGCAGCCACAGGGAACGGGGGTTCTGAGTTGGCAGCCCCCATTCCCGAAGCATCCACGGGCAGTTCCCCGAAGGGCTGACACCGGCTGCGCCTCAGCAGCCAGACAACCTCCCTCCCTCTGGTCGGGCACTGCAAGCCACACAGCCACTTGTGTCCCCTGTGTCCCTGGAGGCCGCAGCGCGTTTTGGGTTTTGGCGCGGACGGGCCCCTCTCGGCTTCCGTAGTCCATTTGCCCCGGAGCCTGCCAGACCCCTGGCCCCAGGGGCGGGCCCTGCTGAGTCCCCAAGCGCCTCCTGGGTTCCTGCCACCACCCTTGGGCCGGGATGTGGTGCCACCTTGTGCGTAGAAGCCCTGCACACAGGCAAGAAGCCCCCGAGGCCCGCGGGCGCGCCCGACCCTGGAGCCCCCTGGCTGGCTGCAGCCACAGGGAACGGGGGTTCTGAGTTGGCAGCCCCCATTCCCGAAGCATCCACGGGCAGTTCCCCGAAGGGCTGACACCGGCTGCGCCTCAGCAGCCAGACAACCTCCCTCCCTCTGGTCGGGCACTGCAAGCCACACAGCCACTTGTGTCCCCTGTGTCCCTGGAGGCCGCAGTGCGTTTTGGGTTTTGGCGCGGACGGGCCCCTCTCGGCTTCCGTAGTCCATTTGCCCCGGAGCCTGCCAGACCCCTGGCCCCAGGGGCGGGCCCTGCTGAGTCCCCGAGCGCCTCCTGGGTTCCTGCCACCACCCTTGGTCCGGGATGAGGTGCCACCTTGTGCGTAGAAGCCCTGCACACAGGCAAGAAGCCCCCCAGGCCCGCGGGCGCGCCCGACCCTGGAGCCCCCTGGCTGGCTGCAGCCACAGGGAACGGGGGTTCTGAGTTGGCAGCCCCCATTCCCGAAGCATCCACGGGCAGTTCCCCGAAGGGCTGACACCGGCTGCGCCTCAGCAGCCAGACAACCTCCCTCCCTCTGGTCGGGCACTGCAAGCCACACAGCCACTTGTGTCCCCTGTGTCCCTGGAGGCCGCAGCGCGTTTTGGGTTTTAGCGCGGACGGGCCCCTCTCGGCTTCCGTAGTCCATTTGCCCCCGGAGCCTGCCAGACCCCTGGCCCCAGGGGCGGGCCCTGCTGAGTCCCCGAGCGCCTCCTGGGTTCCTGCCACCACCCTTGGGCCGGGATGAGGTGCCACCTTGTGCGTAGAAGCCCTGCACACAGGCAAGAAGCCCCCCAGGCCCGCGGGCGCGCCCGACCCTGGAGCCCCTTGGCTGGCTGCAGCCACAGGGAACGGGGGTTCTGAGTTGGCAGCCCCCATTCCCGAAGCATCCACGGGCAGTTCCCCGAAGGGCTGACACCGGCTGCGCCTCAGCAGCCAGACAACCTCCCTCCCTCTGGTCGGGCACTGCAAGCCACACAGCCACTTGTGTCCCCTGTGTCCCTGGAGGCCGCAGCGCGTTTTGGGTTTTGGCGCGGACGGGCCCCTCTCGGCTTCCGTAGTCCATTTGCCCTGGAGCCTGCCAGACCCCTGGCACCAGGGGCGGGCCCTGCTGAGTCCCCGAGCGCCTCCTGGGTTCCTGCCACCACCCTTGGGCCGGGATGAGGTGCCACCTTGTGCGTAGAAGCCCTGCACACAGGCAAGAAGCCCCCAAGGCCCGCGGGCGCGCTCGACCCTGGAGTCCCATAGCTGGCTGCAGCCACAGGGAACGGGGGTTCTGGGTTGGCAGCCCCCATTCCCGAAGCATCCACGGGCAGTTCCCCGAAGGGCTGACACCGGCTGCGCCTCAGCAGCCAGACAACCTCCCTCCCTCTGGTCGGGCACTGCAAGCCACACAGCCACTTGTGTCCCCTGTGTCCCTGGAGGCCGCAGCGCGTTTTGGGTTTTGGCGCGGACGGGCCCCTCTCGGCTTCCGTAGTCCATTTGCCCCGGAGCCTGCCAGACCCCTGGCCCCAGGGGCGGGCCCTGCTGAGTCCCCGAGCGCCTCCTGGGTTCCTGCCACCACCCTTGGGCCGGGATGAGGTGCCACCTTGTGCGTAGAAGCCCTGCACACAGGCAAGAAGCCCCCCAGGCCCGCGGGCGTGCCCGAACCTGGAGCCCCCTGGCTGGCTGTAGCCACAGGGAACGGGGGTTCTGAGTTGGCAGCCCCCATTCCCGAAGCATCCACGGGCAGTTCCCCGAAGGGCTGACACCGGCTGCGCCTCAGCAGCCAGACAACCTCCCTCCCTCTGGTCGGGCACTGCAAGCCACACAGCCACTTGTGTCCCCTGTGTCCCTGGAGGCCGCAGCGCGTTTTGGGTTTTGGCGCGGACGGGCCCCTCTCGGCTTCCGTAGTCCATTTGCCCCCGGAGCCTGCCAGACCCCTGGCCCCAGGGGCGGGCCCTGCTGAGTTCCTGAGCGCCTCCTGGGTTCCTGCCACCACCCTTGGGCCGGGATGAGGTGCCACCTTGTGCGTAGAAGCCCTGCACACAGGCAAGAAGCCCCCCAGGCCCGCGGGCGCGCCCAACCCTGGAGCCCCCTGGCTGGCTGCAGCCACAGGGAACGGGGGTTCTGAGTTGGCAGCCCCCATTCCCGAAGCATCCACGGGCAGTTCCCCGAAGGGCTGACACCGGCTGCGCCTCAGCAGCCAGACAACCTCCCTCCCTCTGGTCGGGCACTGCAAGCCACACAGCCACTTGTGTCCCCTGTGTCCCTGGAGGCCGCAGCGCGTTTTGGGTTTTGGCGCGGACGGGCCCCTCTCGGCTTCCGTAGTCCATTTGCCCCGGAGCCTGCCAGACCCCTGGCCCCAGGGGCGGGCCCTGCTGAGTCCCCGAGCGCCTCCTGGGTTCCTGCCACCACCCTTGGGCCGGGATGAGGTGCCACCTTGTGCGTAGAAGCCCTGCACACAGGCAAGAAGCCCCCAAGGCCCGCGGGCGTGCCCGACCCTGGAGCCCCCTGGCTGGCTGCAGCCACAGGGAACGGGGGTTCTGAGTTGGCAGCCCCCATTCCCGAAGCATCCACGGGCAGTTCCCCGAAGGGCTGACACCGGCTGCGCCTCAGCAGCCAGACAACCTCCCTCCCTCTGGTCGGGCACTGCAAGCCACACAGCCACTTGTGTCCCCTGTGTCCCTGGAGGCCGCAGCGCGTTTTGGGTTTTAGCGCGGACGGGCCCCTCTCGGCTTCCGTAGTCCATTTGCCCCCGGAGCCTGCCAGACCCCTGCCCCAGGGGCGGGCCCTGCTGAGTTCCCGAGCGCCTCCTGGGTTCCTGCCACCACCCTTGGGCCAGGATGAGGTGCCACCTTGTGCGTAGAAGCCCTGCACACAGGCAAGAAGGCCCCAGGCCCGCGGGCGCGCCCGACCCTGGAGCCCCCTGGCTGGCTGCAGCCACAGGGAACGGGGGTTCTGAGTTGGCAGCCCCCATTCCCGAAGCATCCACGGGCAGTTCCCCGAAGGGCTGACACCGGCTGCGCCTCAGCAGCCAGACAACCTCCCTCCCTCTGGTCGGGCACTGCAAGCCACACAGCCACTTGTGTCCCCTGTGTCCCTGGAGGCCGCAGCGCATTTTGGGTTTTGGCGCGGACGGGCCCCTCTCGGCTTCCGTAGTCCATTTGCCCCCGGAGCCTGCCAGACCCCTGGCCCCAGGGGCGGGCCCTGCTGAGTCCCCGAGCGCCTCCTGGGTTCCTGCCACCACCCTTGGGCCGGGATGAGGTGCCACCTTGTGCGTAGAAGCCCTGCACACAGGCAAGAAGCCCCCCAGGCCCGCGGGCGCGCCCTACCCTGGAGCCCCCTGGCTGGCTGTAGCCACAGGGAACGGGGGTTCTGAGTTGGCAGCCCCCATTCCCGAAGCATCCACGGGCAGTTCCCCGAAGGGCTGACACCGGCTGCGCCTCAGCAGCCAGACAACCTCCCTCCCTCTGGTCGGGCACTGCAAGCCACACAGCCACTTGTGTCCCCTGTGTCCCTGGAGGCCGCAGCGCGTTTTGGGTTTTGGCGCGGACGGGCCCCTCTCGGCTTCCGTAGTCCATTTGCCCCCGGAGCCTGCCAGACCCCTGGCCCCAGGGGCGGGCCCTGCTGAGTTCCCGAGCGCCTCCTGGGTTACTGCCACCACCCTTGGGCCGGGATGAGGTGCCACCTTGTGCGTAGAAGCCCTACACACAGGCAAGAAGCCCCCCAGGCCCGCGGGCGCGCCCGACCCTGGAGCCCCCTGGCTGGCTGCAGCCACAGGGAACAGGGGTTCTGAGTTGGCAGCCCCCATTCCCGAAGCATCCACGGGCAGTTCCCCGAAGGGCTGACACCGGCTGCGCCTCAGCAGCCAGACAACCTCCCTCCCTCTGGTCGGGCACTGCAAGCCACACAGCCACTTGTGTCCCCTGTGTCCCTGGAGGCCGCAGCGCGTTTTGGGTTTTAGCGCGGACGGGCCCCTCTCGGCTTCCGTAGTCCATTTGCCCCCGGAGCCTGCCAGACCCCTGGCCCCAGGGGCGGGCCCTGCTGAGTTCCCGAGCGTCTCCTGGGTTCCTGCCACCACCCTTGGGCCAGGATGAGGTGCCACCTTGTGCGTAGAAGCCCTGCACACAGGCAAGAAGCCCCCCAGGCCCACGGGCGCGCCCGACCCTGGAGCCCCCTGGCTGGCTGCAGCCACAGGGAACGGGGGTTCTGAGTTGGCAGCCCCCATTCCCGAAGCATCCACGGGCAGTTCCCCGAAGGGCTGACACCGGCTGCGCCTCAGCAGCCAGACAACCTCCCTCCCTCTGGTCGGGCACTGCAAGCCACACAGCCACTTGTGTCCCCTGTGTCCCTGGAGGCCGCAGCGCGTTTTGGGTTTTGGCGCGGACGGGCCCCTCTCGGCTTCCGTAGTCCATTTGCCCCCGGAGCCTGCCAGACCCCTGGCCCCAGGGGCGGGCCCTGCTGAGTCCCCGAGCGCCTCCTGGGTTCCTGCCACCACCCTTGGGCCGGGATGAGGTGCCACCTTGTGCGTAGAAGCCCTGCACACAGGCAAGAAGCCCCCCAGGCCCGCGGGTGCGCCCGACCCTGGAGCCCCCTGGCTGGCTGCAGCCACAGGGAACGGGGGTTCTGAGTTGGCAGCCCCCATTCCCGAAGCATCCACGGGCAGTTCCCCGAAGGGCTGACACCGGCTGCGCCTCAGCAGCCAGACAACCTCCCTCCCTCTGGTCGGGCACTGCAAGCCACACAGCCACTTGTGTCCCTTGTGTCCCTGGAGGCCGCAGCGCGTTTTGGGTTTTGGCACGGACGGGCCCCTCTCGGCTTCCGTAGTCCATTTGCCGCGGAGCCTGCCAGACCCCTGGCCCCAGGGGCGGGCCCTGCTGAGTCCCCGAGCGCCTCCTGGGTTCCTGCCACCACCCTTAGGCCGGGATGAGGTGCCACCTTGTGCGTAGAAGCCCTGCACACAGGCAAGAAGCCCCCCAGGCCCGCGGGCGCGCCCGACCCTGGAGCCCCCTGGCTGGCTGCAGCCACAGGGAACGGGGTTTCTGGGTTGGCAGCCCCCATTCCCGAAGCATCCACGGGCAGTTCCCCGAAGGGCTGACACCGGCTGCGCCTCAGCAGCCAGACAACCTCCCTCCCTCTGGTCGGGCACTGCAAGCCACACAGCCACTTGTGTCCCCTGTGTCCCTGGAGGCCGCAGCGCGTTTTGGGTTTTGGCGCGGACGGGCCCCTCTCGGCTTCCGTAGTCCATTTGCCCCGGAGCCTGCCAGACCCCTGGCCCCAGGGGCGGGCCCTGCTGAGTCCCCGAGCGCCTCCTGGGTTCCTGCCACCACCCTTGGGCCGGGATGAGGTGCCACCTTGTGCGTAGAAGCCCTGCACACAGGCAAGAAGCCCCCCAGGCCCGCGGGCGTGCCCGAACCTGGAGCCCCCTGGCTGGCTGTAGCCACAGGGAACGGGGGTTCTGAGTTGGCAGCCCCCATTCCCGAAGCATCCACGGGCAGTTCCCCGAAGGGCTGACACCGGCTGCGCCTCAGCAGCCAGACAACCTCCCTCCCTCTGGTCGGGCACTGCAAGCCACACAGCCACTTGTGTCCCCTGTGTCCCTGGAGGCCGCAGCGCGTTTTGGGTTTTGGCGCGGACGGGCCCCTCTCGGCTTCCGTAGTCCATTTGCCCCGGAGCCTGCCAGACCCCTGGCCCCAGGGGCGGGCCCTGCTGAGTCCCCGAGCGCCTCCTGGGTTCCTGCCACCACCCTTGGGCCGGGATGAGGTGCCACCTTGTGCGTAGAAGCCCTGCACACAGGCAAGAAGCCCCCCAGGCCCGCGGGCGCGCCCGACCCTGGTTCCTCCTGGCTGGCTGCAGCCACAGGGAACGGGGGTTCTGAGTTGGCAGCCCCCATTCCCGAAGCATCCACGGGCAGTTCCCCGAAGGGCTGACACCGGCTGCGCCTCAGCAGCCAGACAACCTCCCTCCCTCTGGTCGGGCACTGCAAGCCACACAGCCACTTGTGTCCCCTGTGTCCCTGGAGGCCGCAGCGCGTTTTGGGTTTTGGCGCGGACGGGCCCCTCTCGGCTTCCGTAGTCCATTTGCCCCGGAGCCTGCCAGACCCCTGGCTCCAGGGGCGGGCCCTGCAGAGTCCCCGAGCGCCTCCTGGGTTCCTGCCACCACCCTTGGGCCGGGATGAGGTGCGACCTTGTGCGTAGAAGCCCTGCACACAGGCAAGAAGCCCCCCAGGCCCGCGGGCGCGCCCGACCCTGGAGCCCCCTGGCTGGCTGCAGCCACAGGGAACGGGGGTTCTGAGTTGGCAGCCCCCATTCCCGAAGCATCCACGGGCAGTTCCCCGAAGGGCTGACACCGGCTGCGCCTCAGCAGCCAGACAACCTCCCTCCCTCTGGTCGGGCACTGCAAGCCACACAGCCACTTGTATCCCCTGTGTCCCTGGAGGCCGCAGCGCGTTTTGGGTTTTGGCGCGGACGGGCCCCTCTCGGCTTCCGTAGTCCATTTGCCCCGGAGCCTGCCAGACCCCTGGCCCCAGGGGCGGGCCCTGCTGAGTCCCCGAGCGCCTCCTGGGTTCCTGCCACCACCCTTGGGCCGGGATGAGGTGCCACCTTGTGCGTAGAAGCCCTGCACACAGGCAAGAAGCCCCCCAGGCCCGCGGGCGTGCCCGACCCTGGAGCCCCCTGGCTGGCTGCAGCCACAGGGAACGGGGGTTCTGAGTTGGCAGCCCCCATTCCCGAAGCATCCACGGGCAGTTCCCCGAAGGGCTGACACCGGCTGCGCCTCAGCAGCCAGACAACCTCCCTCCCTCTGGTCGGGCACTGCAAGCCACACAGCCACTTGTGTCCCCTGTGTCCCTGGAGGCCGCAGCGCGTTTTGGGTTTTGGCGCGGACGGGCCCCTCTCGGCTTCCGTAGTCCATTTGCCCCGGAGCCTGCCAGACCCCTGGCCCCAGGGGCGGGCCCTGCTGAGTCCCCGAGCGCCTCCTGGGTTCCTGCCACCACCCTTGGGCCGGGATGAGGTGCCACCTTGTGCGTAGAAGCCCTGCACACAGGCAAGAAGCCCCCCAGGCCCGCGGGCGCGCCCGACCCTGGTTCCTCCTGGCTGGCTGCAGCCACAGGGAACGGGGGTTCTGAGTTGGCAGCCCCCATTCCCGAAGCATCCACGGGTAGTTCCCCGAAGGGCTGACACCGGCTGCGCCTCAGCAGCCAGACAACCTCCCTCCCTCTGGTCGGGCACTGCAAGCCACACAGCCACTTGTGTCCCCTGTGTCCCTGGAGGCCGCAGCGCATTTTGGGTTTTGGCGCGGACGGGCCCCTCTCGGCTTCCGTAGTCCATTTGCCCCGGAGCCTGCCAGACCCCTGGCCCCAGGGGCGGGCCCTGCTGAGTCCCCGAGCGCCTCCTGGGTTCCTGCCACCACCCTTGGGCCGGGATGAGGTGCCACCTTGTGCGTAGAAGCCCTGCACACAGGCAAGAAGCCCCCCAGGCCCGCGGGCGCGCCCGACCCTGGAGCCCCCTGGCTGGCTGCAGCCACAGGGAACGGGGGTTCTGAGTTGGCAGCCCCCATTCCCGAAGCATCCACGGGCAGTTCCCCGAAGGGCTGACACCGGCTGCGCCTCAGCAGCCAGACAACCTCCCTCCCTCTGGTCGGGCACTGCAAGCCACACAGCCACTTGTGTCCCCTGTGTCCCTGGAGGCCGCAGCGCGTTTTGGGTTTTAGCGCGGACGGGCCCCTCTCGGCTTCCGTAGTCCATTTGCCCCCGGAGCCTGCCAGACCCCTGGCCCCAGGGGCGGGCCCTGCTGAGTTCCCGAGCGCCTCCTGGGTTCCTGCCACCACCCTTGGGCCGGGATGAGGTGCCACCTTGTGCGTAGAAGCCCTGCACACAGGCAAGAAGCCCCCCAGGCCCGCGGGCGCGCCCGACCCTGGAGCCCCCTGGCTGGCTGCAGCCACAGGGAACGGGGGTTCTGAGTTGGCAGCCCCCATTCCCGAAGCATCCACGGGCAGTTCCCCGAAGGGCTGACACCGGCTGCGCCTCAGCAGCCAGACAACCTCCCTCCCTCTGGTCGGGCACTGCAAGCCACACAGCCACTTGTGTCCCCTGTGTCCCTGGAGGCCGCAGCGCGTTTTGGGTTTTGGCGCGGACGGGCCCCTCTCGGCTTCCGTAGTCCATTTGCCCGGGAGCCTGCCAGACCCCTGGCCCCAGGGGCGGGCCCTGCTGAGTCCCCGAGCGCCTCCTGGGTTCCTGCCACCACCCTTGGGCCGGGATGAGGTGCCACCTTGTGCGTAGAAGCCCTGCACACAGGCAAGAAGCTCCCCAGGCCCGCGGGCACGCCCGACCCTGGAGCCCCCTGGCTGGCTGCAGCCAGAGGGAACGGGGGTTCTGAGTTGGCAGCCCCTATTCCCGAAGCATCCACGGGCAGTTCCCCGAAGGGCTGACACCGGCTGCGCCTCAGCAGCCAGACAACCTCCCTCCCTCTGGTCGGGCACTGCAAGCCACACAGCCACTTGTGTCCCCTGTGTCCCTGGAGGCCGCAGCGCGTTTTGGGTTTTGGCGCGGACGGGCCCCTCTCGGCTTCCGTAGTCCATTTGCCCCGGAGCCTGCCAGACCCCTGGCCCCAGGGGCGGGCCCTGCTGAGTCCCCGAGCGCCTCCTGGGTTCCTGCCACCACCCTTGGGCCGGGATGAGGTGCCACCTTGTGCGTAGAAGCCCTGCACACAGGCAAGAAGCCCCCCAGGCCCGCGGGCGCGCCCGACCCTGGAGCCCCCTGGCTGGCTGCAGCCACAGGGAACGGGGGGTTCTGAGTTGGCAGCCCCCATTCCCGAAGCATCCACGGGCAGTTCCCCGAAGGGCTGACACCGGCTGCGCCTCAGCAGCCAGACAACCTCCCTCCCTCTGGTCGGGCACTGCAAGCCACACAGCCACTTGTGTCCCCTGTGTCCCTGGAGGCCGCAGCGCGTTTTGGGTTTTGGCGCGGACGGGCCCCTCTCGGCTTCCGTAGTCCATTTGCCCCGGAGCCTGCCAGACCCCTGGCCCCAGGGGCGGGCCCTGCTGAGTCCCCGAGCGCCTCCTGGGTTCCTGCCACCACCCTTGGGCCGGGATGAGGTGCCACCTTGTGTGTAGAAGCCCTGCACACAGGCAAGAAGCCCCCCAGGCCCGCGGGCGCGCTCGACCCTGGAGCCCCATGGCTGGCTGCAGCCACAGGGAACGGGGGTTCTGAGTTGGCAGCCCCCATTCCCGAAGCATCCACGGGCAGTTCCCCGAAGGGCTGACACCGGCTGCGCCTCAGCAGCCAGACAACCTCCCTCCCTCTGGTCGGGCACTGCAAGCCACACAGCCACTTGTGTCCCCTGTGTCCCTGGAGGCCGCAGCGCGTTTTGGGTTTTGGCGCGGACGGGCCCCTCTCGGCTTCCGTAGTCCATTTGCCCCCGGAGCCTGCCAGACCCCTGGCCCCAGGGGCGGGCCCTGCTGAGTTCCCGAGCGCCTCCTGGGTTCCTGCCACCACCCTTGGGCCGGGATGAGGTGCCACCTTGTGCGTAGAAGCCCTACACACAGGCAAGAAGACCCCAAGGCCCGCGGCGCGCCCGACCCTGGAGCCCCCTGGCTGGCTGCAGCCACAGGGAACGGGGGTTCTGAGTTGGCAGTCCCCATTCCCGAAGCATCCACGGGCAGTTCCCCTAAGGGCTGACACCGGCTGCGCCTCAGCAGCCAGACAACCTCCCTCCCTCTGGTCGGGCACTGCAAGCCACACAGCCACTTGTGTCCCCTGTGTCCCTGGAGGCCGCAGCGCGTTTTGGGTTTTGGCGCGGACGGGCCCCTCTCGGCTTCCGTAGTCCATTTGCCCCGGAGCCTGCCAGACCCCTGGCCCCAGGGGCGGGCCCTGCTGAGTCCCCAAGCGCCTCCTGGGTTCCTGCCACTACCCTTGGGCCGGGATGTGGTGCCACCTTGTGCGTAGAAGCCCTGCACACAGGCAAGAAGCCCCCCAGGCTCGCCCGACCTGGAGCCCCCTGGCTGGCTGCAGCCACAGGGAACAGGGGTTCTGAGTTGGCAGCCCCCATTCCCGAAGCATCCACGGGCAGTTCCCCGAAGGGCTGACACCGGCTGCGCCTCAGCAGCCAGACAACCTCCCTCCCTCTGGTCGGGCACTGCAAGCCACACAGCCACTTGTGTCCCCTGTGTCCCTGGAGGCCGCAGCGCGTTTTGGGTTTTGGCGCGGACGGGCCCCTCTCGGCTTCCGTAGTCCATTTGCCCCGGAGCCTGCCAGACCCCTGGCCCCAGGGGCGGGCCCTGCTGAGTCCCCGAGCGCCTCCTGGGTTCCTGCCACCACCCTTGGGCCGGGATGAGGTGCCACCTTGTGCGTAGAAGCCCTGCACACAGGCAAGAAGCCCCCCAGGCCCGCGGGCGCGACCGACCCTGGAGCCCCCTGGCTGGCTGCAGCCACAGGGAACGGGGGTTCTGAGTTGGCAGCCCCCATTCCCGAAGCATCCACGGGCAGTTCCCCGAAGGGCTGACACCGGCTGCGCCTCAGCAGCCAGACAACCTCCCTCCCTCTGGTCGGGCACTGCAAGCCACACAGCCACTTGTGTCCCCTGTGTCCCTGGAGGCCGCAGCGCGTTTTGGGTTTTGGCGCGGACGGGCCCCTCTCGGCTTCCGTAGTCCATTTGCCCGGGAGCCTGCCAGACCCCTGGCCCCAGGGGCGGGCCCTGCTGAGTCCCCGAGCGCCTCCTGGGTTCCTGCCACCACCCTTGGGCCGGGATGAGGTGCCACCTTGTGCGTAGAAGCCCTGCACACAGGCAAGAAGCTCCCCAGGCCCGCGGGCGCGCCCGACCCTGGAGCCCCCTGGCTGGCTGCAGCCAGAGGGAACGGGGGTTCTGAGTTGGCAGCCCCTATTCCCGAAGCATCCACGGGCAATTCCCCGAAGGGCTGACACCGGCTGCGCCTCAGCAGCCAGACAACCTCCCTCCCTCTGGTCGGGCACTGCAAGCCACACAGCCACTTGTGTCCCCTGTGTCCCTGGAGGCCGCAGCGCGTTTTGGGTTTTGGCGCGGACGGGCCCCTCTCGGCTTCCGTAGTCCATTTGCCCCGGAGCCTGCCAGACCCCTGGCCCCAGGGGCGGGCCCTGCTGAGTCCCCGAGCGCCTCCTGGGTTCCTGCCACCACCCTTGGGCCGGGATGAGGTGCCACCTTGTGCGTAGAAGCCCTGCACACAGGCAAGAAGCCCCCCAGGCCCGCGGGCGCGCCCGACCCTGGAGCCCCCTGGCTGGCTGCAGCCACAGGGAACGGGGTTTCTGGGTTGGCAGCCCCCATTCCCGAAGCATCCACGGGCAGTTCCCCGAAGGGCTGACACCGGCTGCGCCTCAGCAGCCAGACAACCTCCCTCCCTCTGGTCGGGCACTGCAAGCCACACAGCCACTTGTGTCCCCTGTGTCCCTGGAGGCCGCAGCGCGTTTTGGGTTTTGGCGCGGACGGGCCCCTCTCGGCTTCCGTAGTCCATTTGCCCCGGAGCCTGCCAGACCCCTGGCCCCAGGGGCGGGCCCTGCTGAGTCCCCGAGCGCCTCCTGGGTTCCTGCCACCACCCTTGGGCCGGGATGAGGTGCCACCTTGTGCGTAGAAGCCCTGCACACAGGCAAGAAGCCCCCCAGGCCCGCGGGCGTGCCCGAACCTGGAGCCCCCTGGCTGGCTGTAGCCACAGGGAACGGGAGTTCTGAGTTGGCAGCCCCCATTCCCGAAGCATCCACGGGCAGTTCCCCGAAGGGCTGACACCGGCTGCGCCTCAGCAGCCAGACAACCTCCCTCCCTCTGGTCGGGCACTGCAAGCCACACAGCCACTTGTGTCCCCTGTGTCCCTGGAGGCCGCAGCGCGTTTTGGGTTTTGGCGCGGACGGGCCCCTCTCGGCTTCCGTAGTCCATTTGCCCCCGGAGCCTGCCAGATCCCTGGCCCCAGGGGCGGGCCCTGCTGAGTTCCCGAGCGCCTCCTGGGTTCCTGCCACCACCCTTGGGCCGGGATGAGGTGCCACCTTGTGCGTAGAAGCCCTGCACACAGGCAAGAAGCCCCCCAGGCCCGCGGGCGCGCCCAACCCTGGAGCCCCCTGGCTGGCTGCAGCCACAGGGAACGGGGGTTCTGAGTTGGCAGCCCCCATTCCCGAAGCATCCACGGGCAGTTCCCCGAAGGGCTGACACCGGCTGCGCCTCAGCAGCCAGACAACCTCCCTCCCTCTGGTCGGGCACTGCAAGCCACACAGCCACTTGTGTCCCCTGTGTCCCTGGAGGCCGCAGCGCGTTTTGGGTTTTGGCGCGGACGGGCCCCTCTCGGCTTCCGTAGTCCATTTGCCCCGGAGCCTGCCAGACCCCTGGCCCCAGGGGCGGGCCCTGCTGAGTCCCCGAGCGCCTCCTGGGTTCCTGCCACCACCCTTGGGCCGGGATGAGGTGCCACCTTGTGCGTAGAAGCCCTGCACACAGGCAAGAAGCCCCCCAGGCCCGCGGGCGTGCCCGACCCTGGAGCCCCCTGGCTGGCTGCAGCCACAGGGAACGGGGGTTCTGAGTTGGCAGCCCCCATTCCCGAAGCATCCACGGGCAGTTCCCCGAAGGGCTGACACCGGCTGCGCCTCAGCAGCCAGACAACCTCCCTCCCTCTGGTCGGGCACTGCAAGCCACACAGCCACTTGTGTCCCCTGTGTCCCTGGAGGCCGCAGCGCGTTTTGGGTTTTAGCGCGGACGGGCCCCTCTCGGCTTCCGTAGTCCATTTGCCCCCGGAGCCTGCCAGACCCCTGGCCCCAGGGGCGGGCCCTGCTGAGTTCCCGAGCGTCTCCTGGGTTCCTGCCACCACCCTTGGGCCAGGATGAGGTGCCACCTTGTGCGTAGAAGCCCTGCACACAGGCAAGAAGCCCCCCAGGCCCACGGGCGCGCCCGACCCTGGAGCCCCCTGGCTGGCTGCAGCCACAGGGAACGGGGGTTCTGAGTTGGCAGCCCCCATTCCCGAAGCATCCACGGGCAGTTCCCCGAAGGGCTGACACCGGCTGCGCCTCAGCAGCCAGACAACCTCCCTCCCTCTGGTCGGGCACTGCAAGCCACACAGCCACTTGTGTCCCCTGTGTCCCTGGAGGCCGCAGCGCGTTTTGGGTTTTGGCGCGGACGGGCCCCTCTCGGCTTCCGTAGTCCATTTGCCCCCGGAGCCTGCCAGACCCCTGGCCCCAGGGGCGGGCCCTGCTGAGTCCCCGAGCGCCTCCTGGGTTCCTGCCACCACCCTTGGGCCGGGATGAGGTGCCACCTTGTGCGTAGAAGCCCTGCACACAGGCAAGAAGCCCCCCAGGCCCGCGGGCGCGCCCGACCCTGGAGCCCCCTGGCTGGCTGCAGCCACAGGGAACGGGGGTTCTGAGTTGGCAGCCCCCATTCCCGAAGCATCCACGGGCAGTTCCCCGAAGGGCTGACACCGGCTGCGCCTCAGCAGCCAGACAACCTCCCTCCCTCTGGTCGGGCACTGCAAGCCACACAGCCACTTGTGTCCCTTGTGTCCCTGGAGGCCGCAGCGCGTTTTGGGTTTTGGCACGGACGGGCCCCTCTCGGCTTCCGTAGTCCATTTGCCGCGGAGCCTGCCAGACCCCTGGCCCCAGGGGCGGGCCCTGCTGAGTCCCCGAGCGCCTCCTGGGTTCCTGCCACCACCCTTAGGCCGGGATGAGGTGCCACCTTGTGCGTAGAAGCCCTGCACACAGGCAAGAAGCCCCCCAGGCCCGCGGGCGCGCCCGACCCTGGAGCCCCCTGGCTGGCTGCAGCCACAGGGAACGGGGTTTCTGGGTTGGCAGCCCCCATTCCCGAAGCATCCACGGGCAGTTCCCCGAAGGGCTGACACCGGCTGCGCCTCAGCAGCCAGACAACCTCCCTCCCTCTGGTCGGGCACTGCAAGCCACACAGCCACTTGTGTCCCCTGTGTCCCTGGAGGCCGCAGCGCGTTTTGGGTTTTGGCGCGGACGGGCCCCTCTCGGCTTCCGTAGTCCATTTGCCCCGGAGCCTGCCAGACCCCTGGCCCCAGGGGCGGGCCCTGCTGAGTCCCCGAGCGCCTCCTGGGTTCCTGCCACCACCCTTGGGCCGGGATGAGGTGCCACCTTGTGCGTAGAAGCCCTGCACACAGGCAAGAAGCCCCCCAGGCCCGCGGGCGTGCCCGAACCTGGAGCCCCCTGGCTGGCTGTAGCCACAGGGAACGGGGGTTCTGAGTTGGCAGCCCCCATTCCCGAAGCATCCACGGGCAGTTCCCCGAAGGGCTGACACCGGCTGCGCCTCAGCAGCCAGACAACCTCCCTCCCTCTGGTCGGGCACTGCAAGCCACACAGCCACTTGTGTCCCCTGTGTCCCTGGAGGCCGCAGCGCGTTTTGGGTTTTGGCGCGGACGGGCCCCTCTCGGCTTCCGTAGTCCATTTGCCCCGGAGCCTGCCAGACCCCTGGCCCCAGGGGCGGGCCCTGCTGAGTCCCCGAGCGCCTCCTGGGTTCCTGCCACCACCCTTGGGCCGGGATGAGGTGCCACCTTGTGCGTAGAAGCCCTGCACACAGGCAAGAAGCCCCCCAGGCCCGCGGGCGCGCCCGACCCTGGTTCCTCCTGGCTGGCTGCAGCCACAGGGAACGGGGGTTCTGAGTTGGCAGCCCCCATTCCCGAAGCATCCACGGGCAGTTCCCCGAAGGGCTGACACCGGCTGCGCCTCAGCAGCCAGACAACCTCCCTCCCTCTGGTCGGGCACTGCAAGCCACACAGCCACTTGTGTCCCCTGTGTCCCTGGAGGCCGCAGCGCGTTTTGGGTTTTGGCGCGGACGGGCCCCTCTCGGCTTCCGTAGTCCATTTGCCCCGGAGCCTGCCAGACCCCTGGCTCCAGGGGCGGGCCCTGCAGAGTCCCCGAGCGCCTCCTGGGTTCCTGCCACCACCCTTGGGCCGGGATGAGGTGCCACCTTGTGCGTAGAAGCCCTGCACACAGGCAAGAAGCCCCCCAGGCCCGCGGGCGCGCCCGACCCTGGAGCCCCCTGGCTGGCTGCAGCCACAGGGAACGGGGGTTCTGAGTTGGCAGCCCCCATTCCCGAAGCATCCACGGGCAGTTCCCCGAAGGGCTGACACCGGCTGCGCCTCAGCAGCCAGACAACCTCCCTCCCTCTGGTCGGGCACTGCAAGCCACACAGCCACTTGTATCCCCTGTGTCCCTGGAGGCCGCAGCGCGTTTTGGGTTTTGGCGCGGACGGGCCCCTCTCGGCTTCCGTAGTCCATTTGCCCCGGAGCCTGCCAGACCCCTGGCCCCAGGGGCGGGCCCTGCTGAGTCCCCGAGCGCCTCCTGGGTTCCTGCCACCACCCTTGGGCCGGGATGAGGTGCCACCTTGTGCGTAGAAGCCCTGCACACAGGCAAGAAGCCCCCCAGGCCCGCGGGCGTGCCCGACCCTGGAGCCCCCTGGCTGGCTGCAGCCACAGGGAACGGGGGTTCTGAGTTGGCAGCCCCCATTCCCGAAGCATCCACGGGCAGTTCCCCGAAGGGCTGACACCGGCTGCGCCTCAGCAGCCAGACAACCTCCCTCCCTCTGGTCGGGCACTGCAAGCCACACAGCCACTTGTGTCCCCTGTGTCCCTGGAGGCCGCAGCGCGTTTTGGGTTTTGGCGCGGACGGGCCCCTCTCGGCTTCCGTAGTCCATTTGCCCCGGAGCCTGCCAGACCCCTGGCCCCAGGGGCGGGCCCTGCTGAGTCCCCGAGCGCCTCCTGGGTTCCTGCCACCACCCTTGGGCCGGGATGAGGTGCCACCTTGTGCGTAGAAGCCCTGCACACAGGCAAGAAGCCCCCCAGGCCCGCGGGCGCGCCCGACCCTGGTTCCTCCTGGCTGGCTGCAGCCACAGGGAACGGGGGTTCTGAGTTGGCAGCCCCCATTCCCGAAGCATCCACGGGTAGTTCCCCGAAGGGCTGACACCGGCTGCGCCTCAGCAGCCAGACAACCTCCCTCCCTCTGGTCGGGCACTGCAAGCCACACAGCCACTTGTGTCCCCTGTGTCCCTGGAGGCCGCAGCGCATTTTGGGTTTTGGCGCGGACGGGCCCCTCTCGGCTTCCGTAGTCCATTTGCCCCGGAGCCTGCCAGACCCCTGGCCCCAGGGGCGGGCCCTGCTGAGTCCCCGAGCGCCTCCTGGGTTCCTGCCACCACCCTTGGGCCGGGATGAGGTGCCACCTTGTGCGTAGAAGCCCTGCACACAGGCAAGAAGCCCCCCAGGCCCGCGGGCGCGCCCGACCCTGGAGCCCCCTGGCTGGCTGCAGCCACAGGGAACGGGGGTTCTGAGTTGGCAGCCCCCATTCCCGAAGCATCCACGGGCAGTTCCCCGAAGGGCTGACACCGGCTGCGCCTCAGCAGCCAGACAACCTCCCTCCCTCTGGTCGGGCACTGCAAGCCACACAGCCACTTGTGTCCCCTGTGTCCCTGGAGGCCGCAGCGCGTTTTGGGTTTTAGCGCGGACGGGCCCCTCTCGGCTTCCGTAGTCCATTTGCCCCCGGAGCCTGCCAGACCCCTGGCCCCAGGGGCGGGCCCTGCTGAGTTCCCGAGCGCCTCCTGGGTTCCTGCCACCACCCTTGGGCCGGGATGAGGTGCCACCTTGTGCGTAGAAGCCCTGCACACAGGCAAGAAGCCCCCCAGGCCCGCGGGCGCGCCCGACCCTGGAGCCCCCTGGCTGGCTGCAGCCACAGGGAACGGGGGTTCTGAGTTGGCAGCCCCCATTCCCGAAGCATCCACGGGCAGTTCCCCGAAGGGCTGACACCGGCTGCGCCTCAGCAGCCAGACAACCTCCCTCCCTCTGGTCGGGCACTGCAAGCCACACAGCCACTTGTGTCCCCTGTGTCCCTGGAGGCCGCAGCGCGTTTTGGGTTTTGGCGCGGACGGGCCCCTCTCGGCTTCCGTAGTCCATTTGCCCGGGAGCCTGCCAGACCCCTGGCCCCAGGGGCGGGCCCTGCTGAGTCCCCGAGCGCCTCCTGGGTTCCTGCCACCACCCTTGGGCCGGGATGAGGTGCCACCTTGTGCGTAGAAGCCCTGCACACAGGCAAGAAGCTCCCCAGGCCCGCGGGCGCGCCCGACCCTGGAGCCCCCTGGCTGGCTGCAGCCAGAGGGAACGGGGGTTCTGAGTTGGCAGCCCCTATTCCCGAAGCATCCACGGGCAGTTCCCCGAAGGGCTGACACCGGCTGCGCCTCAGCAGCCAGACAACCTCCCTCCCTCTGGTCGGGCACTGCAAGCCACACAGCCACTTGTGTCCCCTGTGTCCCTGGAGGCCGCAGCGCGTTTTGGGTTTTGGCGCGGACGGGCCCCTCTCGGCTTCCGTAGTCCATTTGCCCCGGAGCCTGCCAGACCCCTGGCCCCAGGGGCGGGCCCTGCTGAGTCCCCGAGCGCCTCCTGGGTTCCTGCCACCACCCTTGGGCCGGGATGAGGTGCCACCTTGTGCGTAGAAGCCCTGCACACAGGCAAGAAGCCCCCCAGGCCCGCGGGCGCGCCCGACCCTGGAGCCCCCTGGCTGGCTGCAGCCACAGGGAACGGGGGTTCTGAGTTGGCAGCCCCCATTCCCGAAGCATCCACGGGCAGTTCCCCGAAGGGCTGACACCGGCTGCGCCTCAGCAGCCAGACAACCTCCCTCCCTCTGGTCGGGCACTGCAAGCCACACAGCCACTTGTGTCCCCTGTGTCCCTGGAGGCCGCAGCGCGTTTTGGGTTTTGGCGCGGACGGGCCCCTCTCGGCTTCCGTAGTCCATTTGCCCCGGAGCCTGCCAGACCCCTGGCCCCAGGGGCGGGCCCTGCTGAGTCCCCGAGCGCCTCCTGGGTTCCTGCCACCACCCTTGGGCCGGGATGAGGTGCCACCTTGTGTGTAGAAGCCCTGCACACAGGCAAGAAGCCCCCCAGGCCCGCGGGCGCGCTCGACCCTGGAGCCCCATGGCTGGCTGCAGCCACAGGGAACGGGGGTTCTGAGTTGGCAGCCCCCATTCCCGAAGCATCCACGGGCAGTTCCCCGAAGGGCTGACACCGGCTGCGCCTCAGCAGCCAGACAACCTCCCTCCCTCTGGTCGGGCACTGCAAGCCACACAGCCACTTGTGTCCCCTGTGTCCCTGGAGGCCGCAGCGCGTTTTGGGTTTTGGCGCGGACGGGCCCCTCTCGGCTTCCGTAGTCCATTTGCCCCCGGAGCCTGCCAGACCCCTGGCCCCAGGGGCGGGCCCTGCTGAGTTCCCGAGCGCCTCCTGGGTTCCTGCCACCACCCTTGGGCCGGGATGAGGTGCCACCTTGTGCGTAGAAGCCCTACACACAGGCAAGAAGACCCCAAGGCCCGCGGCGCGCCCGACCCTGGAGCCCCCTGGCTGGCTGCAGCCACAGGGAACGGGGGTTCTGAGTTGGCAGTCCCCATTCCCGAAGCATCCACGGGCAGTTCCCCTAAGGGCTGACACCGGCTGCGCCTCAGCAGCCAGACAACCTCCCTCCCTCTGGTCGGGCACTGCAAGCCACACAGCCACTTGTGTCCCCTGTGTCCCTGGAGGCCGCAGCGCGTTTTGGGTTTTGGCGCGGACGGGCCCCTCTCGGCTTCCGTAGTCCATTTGCCCCGGAGCCTGCCAGACCCCTGGCCCCAGGGGCGGGCCCTGCTGAGTCCCCAAGCGCCTCCTGGGTTCCTGCCACTACCCTTGGGCCGGGATGTGGTGCCACCTTGTGCGTAGAAGCCCTGCACACAGGCAAGAAGCCCCCCAGGCTCGCCCGACCTGGAGCCCCCCTGGCTGGCTGCAGCCACAGGGAACAGGGGTTCTGAGTTGGCAGCCCCCATTCCCGAAGCATCCACGGGCAGTTCCCCGAAGGGCTGACACCGGCTGCGCCTCAGCAGCCAGACAACCTCCCTCCCTCTGGTCCCTCCCTCTGGTCGGGCACTGCAAGCCACACAGCCACTTGTGTCCCCTGTGTCCCTGGAGGCCGCAGCACGTTTTGGGTTTTGGCGCGGACGGGCCCCTCTCGGCTTCCGTAGTCCATTTGCCCCCGGAGCCTGCCAGACCCCTGGCCCCAGGGGCGGGCCCTGCTGAGTCCCCGAGCGCCTCCTGGGTTCCTGCCACCACCCTTGGGCCGGGATGAGGTGCCACCTTGTGCGTAGAAGCCCTGCACACAGGCAAGAAGCCCCCCAGGCCCGCGGGCGCGCCCGACCCTGGAGCCCCCTGGCTGGCTGCAGCCACAGGGAACGGGGGTTCTGAGTTGGCAGCCCCCATTCCCGAAGCATCCACGGGCAGTTCCCCGAAGGGCTGACACCGGCTGCGCCTCAGCAGCCAGACAACCTCCCTCCCTCTGGTCGGGCACTGCAAGCCACACAGCCACTTGTGTCCCCTGTGTCCCTGGAGGCCGCAGTGCGTTTTGGGTTTTGGCGCAGACGGGCCCCTCTCGGCTTCCGTAGTCCATTTGCCCCGGAGCCTGCCAGACCCCTGGCCCCAGGGGCGGGCCCTGCTGAGTCCCCGAGCGCCTCCTGGGTTCCTGCCACCACCCTTGGGCCGGGATGAGGTGCCACCTTATGCGTAGAAGCCCTGCACACAGGCAAGAAGCCCCCCAGGCCCGCGGGCGCGCCCGACCCTGGAGCCCCCTGGCTGGCTGCAGCCACAGGGAACGGGGGTTCTGAGTTGGCAGCCCCCATTCCCGAAGCATCCACGGGCAGTTCCCCGAAGGGCTGACACCGGCTGCGCCTCAGCAGCCAGACAACCTCCCTCCCTCTGGTCGGGCACTGCAAGCCACACAGCCACTTGTGTCCCCTGTGTCCCTGGAGGCCGCAGCGCGTTTTGGGTTTTGGCGCGGACGGGCCCCTCTCGGCTTCCGTAGTCCATTTGCCCCCGGAGCCTGCCAGACCCCTGGCCCCAGGGGCGGGCCCTGCTGAGTCCCTGAGCGCCTCCTGGGTTCCTGCCACCACCCTTGGGCCGGGATGAGGTGCCACCTTGTGCGTAGAAGCCCTGCACACAGGCAAGAAGCCCCCCAGGCCCGCGGGCGCGCCCGAACCTGGAGCCCCCTGGCTGGCTGTAGCCACAGGGAACGGGGGTTCTGAGTTGGCAGCCCCCATTCCCGAAGCATCCACGGGCAGTTCCCCGAAGGGCTGACACCGGCTGCGCCTCAGCAGCCAGACAACCTCCCTCCCTCTGGTCGGGCACTGCAAGCCACACAGCCACTTGTGTCCCCTGTGTCCCTGGAGGCCGCAGCGCGTTTTGGGTTTTGGCGCGGACGGGCCCCTCTCGGCTTCCGTAGTCCATTTGCCCCCGGAGCCTGCCAGACCCCTGGCCCCAGGGGCGGGCCCTGCTGAGTTCCCGAGCGCCTCCTGGGTTACTGCCACCACCCTTGGGCCGGGATGAGGTGCCACCTTGTGCGTAGAAGCCCTACACACAGGCAAGAAGACCCCAAGGCCCGCGGGCGCGCCCGACCCTGGAGCCCCCTGGCTGGCTGCAGCCACAGGGAACAGGGGTTCTGAGTTGGCAGCCCCCATTCCCGAAGCATCCACGGGCAGTTCCCCGAAGGGCTGACACCGGCTGCGCCTCAGCAGCCAGACAACCTCCCTCCCTCTGGTCGGGCACTGCAAGCCACACAGCCACTTGTGTCCCCTGTGTCCCTGGAGGCCGCAGCACGTTTTGGGTTTTAGCGCGGACGGGCCCCTCTCGGCTTCCGTAGTCCATTTGCCCCCGGAGCCTGCCAGACCCCTGGCCCCAGGGGCGGGCCCTGCTGAGTTCCCGAGCGCCTCCTGGGTTCCTGCCACCACCCTTGGGCCAGGATGAGGTGCCACCTTGTGCGTAGAAGCCCTGCACACAGGCAAGAAGCCCCCCAGGCCCGCGGGCGCGCCCGACCCTGGAGCCCCCTGGCTGGCTGCAGCCACAGGGAACGGGGGTTCTGAGTTGGCAGCCCCCATTCCCGAAGCATCCACGGGCAGTTCCCCGAAGGGCTGACACCGGCTGCGCCTCAGCAGCCAGACAACCTCCCTCCCTCTGGTCGGGCACTGCAAGCCACACAGCCACTTGTGTCCCCTGTGTCCCTGGAGGCCGCAGCGCGTTTTGGGTTTTGGCGCGGACGGGCCCCTCTCGGCTTCCGTAGTCCATTTGCCCCGGAGCCTGCCAGACCCCTGGCCCCAGGGGCGGGCCCTGCTGAGTCCCTGAGCGCCTCCTGGGTTCCTGCCACCACCCTTGGGCCGGGATGAGGTGCCACCTTGTGCGTAGAAGCCCTGCACACAGGCAAGAAGCCCCCCAGGCCCGCGGGCGCGCCCGACCCTGGAGCCCCCTGGCTGGCTGCAGCCACAGGGAACGGGGGTTCTGAGTTGGCAGCCCCCATTCCCGAAGCATCCACGGGCAGTTCCCCGAAGGGCTGACACCGGCTGCACCTCAGCAGCCAGACAACCTCCCTCCCTCTGGTCGGGCACTGCAAGCCACACAGCCACTTGTGTCCCCTGTGTCCCTGGAGGCCGCAGCGCGTTTTGGGTTTTGGCGCAGACGGGCCCCTCTCGGCTTCCGTAGTCCATTTGCCCCGGAGCCTGCCAGACCCCTGGCCCCAGGGGCGGGCCCTGCTGAGTCCCCGAGCGCCTCCTGGGTTCCTTTCACCACCCTTGGGCCGGGATGAGGTGCCACCTTGTGCGTAGAAGCCCTGCACACAGGCAAGAAGCCCCCCAGGCCCGCGGGCGCGCCCGACCCTGGAGCCCCCTGGCTGGCTGCAGCCACAGGGAACGGGGGTTCTGAGTTGGCAGCCCCCATTCCCGAAGCATCCACGGGCAGTTCCCCGAAGGGCTGACACCGGCTGCGCCTCAGCAGCCAGACAACCTCCCTCCCTCTGGTCGGGCACTGCAAGCCACACAGCCACTAGTGTCCCCTGTGTCCCTGGAGGCCGCAGCGCGTTTTGGGTTTTGGCGCGGACGGGCCCCTCTCGGCTTCCGTAGTCCATTTGCCCCCGGAGCCTGCCAGACCCCTGGCCCCAGGGGCGG
Organism: Lepus europaeus; assembly: GCF_033115175.1. Classification (NCBI taxonomy): domain Eukaryota; kingdom Metazoa; phylum Chordata; class Mammalia; order Lagomorpha; family Leporidae; genus Lepus; species Lepus europaeus. Next base: position 236,385 of record NW_026909088.1, on the reverse strand, counting down.
GCCCTGCTGAGTCCCCGAGCGCCTCCTGGGTTCCTGCCACCACCCTTGGGCCGGGATGAGGTGCCACCTTGTGCGTAGAAGCCCTGCACACAGGCAAGAAGCCCCCCAGGCCCGCGGGTGCGCCCGACCCTGGAGCCCCCTGGCTGGCTGCAGCCACAGGGAATGGGGGTTCTGAGTTGGCAGCCCCCATTCCCGAAGCATCCGCGGGCAGTTCCCCGAAGGGCTGACACCGGCTGCGCCTCAGCAGCCAGACAACCTCCCTCCCTCTGGTCGGGCACTGCAAGCCACACAGCCACTCGTGTCCCCTGTGTCCCTGGAGGCCGCAGCACGTTTTGGGTTTTGGCGCGGACGTGCCCCTCTCGGCTTCCGTAGTCCATTTGCCCCGGAGCCTGCCAGACCCCTGGCCCCAGGGGCGGGCCCTGCTGAGTCCTCGAGCGCCTCCTGGGTTCCTGCCACCACCCTTGGGCCGGGATGAGGTGCCACCTTGTGCGTAGAAGCCCTGCACACAGGCAAGAAGCCACCAAGGCCCGCGGGCGCGTCCGACCCCGGAGCCCCAAGGCTGGCTGCAGCCACAGGGAACGGGGGTTCTGAGTTGGCAGCCCCCATTCCCGAAGCATCCACGGGCAGTTCCCCGAAGGGCTGACACCGGCTGCGCCTCAGCAGCCAGACAACCTCCCTCCCTCTGGTCGGGCACTGCAAGCCACACAGCCACTTGTGTCCCCTGTGTCCCTGGAGGCCGCAGCGCATTTTGGGTTTTGGCGCGGACGGGCCCCTCTCGGCTTCCGTAGTCCATTTGCCCCGGAGCCTGCCAGACCCCTGGCCCCAGGGGCGGGCCCTGCTGAGTCCCCGAGCGCCTCCTGGGTTCCTGCCACCACCCTTGGGCCGGGATGAGGTGCCACCTTGTGCGTAGAAGCCCTGCACACAGGCAAGAAGCCCCCCAGGCCCGCCCGACCTGGAGCCCCCTGGCTGGCTGCAGCCACAGGGAACGGGGGTTCTGAGTTGGCAGCCCCCATTCCCGAAGCATCCACGGGCAGTTCCCCGAAGGGCTGACACCGGCTGCGCCTCAGCAGCCAGACAACCTCCCTCCCTCTGGTCGGGCACTGCAAGCCACACAGCCACTTGTGTCCCCTGTGTCCCTGGAGGCCGCAGCGCGTTTTGGGTTTTGGCGCGGACGGGCCCCTCTCGGCTTCCGTAGTCCATTTGCCCCCAGAGCCTGCCAGACCCCTGGCCCCAGGGGCGGGCCCTGCTGAGTCCCCGAGCGCCTCCTGGGTTCCTGCCACCACCCTTGGGCCGGGATGAGGTGCCACCTTGTGCATAGAAGCCCTGCACACAGGCAAGAAGCCCCCCAGGCCCGCGGGCGCGCCCTACCCCGGAGCCCCCTGGCTGGCTGTAGCCACAGGGAACGGGGGTTCTGAGTTGGCAGCCCCCATTCCCGAAGCATCCACGGGCAGTTCCCCGAAGGGCTGACACCGGCTGCGCCTCAGCAGCCAGACAACCTCCCTCCCTCTGGTCGGGCACTGCAAGCCACACAGCCACTTGTGTCCCCTGTGTCCCTGGAGGCCGCAGCGCGTTTTGGGTTTTGGCGCGGACGGGCCCCTCTCGGCTTCCGTAGTCCATTTGCCCCCGGAGCCTGCCAGACCCCTGGCCACAGGGGCGGGCCCTGCTGAGTCCCCGAGCGCCTCCTGGGTTCCTGCCACCACCCTTGGGCCGGGATGAGGTGCCACCTTGTGCGTAGAAGCCCTGCACACAGGCAAGAAGCCCCCCAGGCCCGCGGGCGCGCCCGACCCTGGAGCCCCCTGGCTGGCTGCAGCCACAGGGAATGGGGGTTCTGAGTTGGCAGCCCCCATTCCCGAAGCATCCGCGGGCAGTTCCCCGAAGGGCTGACACCGGCTGCGCCTCAGCAGCCAGACAACCTCCCTCCCTCTGGTCGGGCACTGCAAGCCACACAGCCACTCGTGTCCCCTGTGTCCCTGGAGGCCGCAGCACGTTTTGGGTTTTGGCGCGGACGTGCCCCTCTCGGCTTCCGTAGTCCATTTGCCCCGGAGCCTGCCAGACCCCTGGCCCCAGGGGCGGGCCCTGCTGAGTCCTCGAGCGCCTCCTGGGTTCCTGCCACCACCCTTGGGCCGGGATGAGGTGCCACCTTGTGCGTAGAAGCCCTGCACACAGGCAAGAAGCCACCAAGGCCCGCGGGCGCGTCCGACCCCGGAGCCCCAAGGCTGGCTGCAGCCACAGGGAACGGGGGTTCTGAGTTGGCAGCCCCCATTCCCGAAGCATCCACGGGCAGTTCCCCGAAGGGCTGACACCGGCTGCGCCTCAGCAGCCAGACAACCTCCCTCCCTCTGGTCGGGCACTGCAAGCCACACAGCCACTTGTGTCCCCTGTGTCCCTGGAGGCCGCAGCGCATTTTGGGTTTTGGCGCGGACGGGCCCCTCTCGGCTTCCGTAGTCCATTTGCCCCGGAGCCTGCCAGACCCCTGGCCCCAGGGGCGGGCCCTGCTGAGTCCCCGAGCGCCTCCTGGGTTCCTGCCACCACCCTTGGGCCGGGATGAGGTGCCACCTTGTGCGTAGAAGCCCTGCACACAGGCAAGAAGCCCCCCAGGCCCGCCCGACCTGGAGCCCCCTGGCTGGCTGCAGCCACAGGGAACGGGGGTTCTGAGTTGGCAGCCCCCATTCCCGAAGCATCCACGGGCAGTTCCCCGAAGGGCTGACACCGGCTGCGCCTCAGCAGCCAGACAACCTCCCTCCCTCTGGTCGGGCACTGCAAGCCACACAGCCACTTGTGTCCCCTGTGTCCCTGGAGGCCGCAGCGCGTTTTGGGTTTTGGCGCGGACGGGCCCCTCTCGGCTTCCGTAGTCCATTTGCCCCCAGAGCCTGCCAGACCCCTGGCCCCAGGGGCGGGCCCTGCTGAGTCCCCGAGCGCCTCCTGGGTTCCTGCCACCACCCTTGGGCCGGGATGAGGTGCCACCTTGTGCATAGAAGCCCTGCACACAGGCAAGAAGCCCCCCAGGCCCGCGGGCGCGCCCTACCCCGGAGCCCCCTGGCTGGCTGTAGCCACAGGGAACGGGGGTTCTGAGTTGGCAGCCCCCATTCCCGAAGCATCCACGGGCAGTTCCCCGAAGGGCTGACACCGGCTGCGCCTCAGCAGCCAGACAACCTCCCTCCCTCTGGTCGGGCACTGCAAGCCACACAGCCACTTGTGTCCCCTGTGTCCCTGGAGGCCGCAGCGCGTTTTGGGTTTTGGCGCGGACGGGCCCCTCTCGGCTTCCGTAGTCCATTTGCCCCCGGAGCCTGCCAGACCCCTGGCCCCAGGGGCGGGCCCTGCTGAGTCCCCGAGCGCCTCCTGGGTTCCTGCCACCACCCTTGGGCCGGGATGAGGTGCCACCTTGTGCGTAGAAGCCCTGCACACAGGCAAGAAGCCCCCCAGGCCCGCGGGCGCGCCCGACCCTGGAGCCCCCTGGCTGGCTGCAGCCAAAGGGAACGGGGGTTCTGAGTTGGCAGCCCCTATTCCCGAAGCATCCACGGGCAATTCCCCGAAGGGCTGACACCGGCTGCGCCTCAGCAGCCAGACAACCTCCCTCCCTCTGGTCGGGCACTGCAAGCCACACAGCCACTTGTGTCCCCTGTGTCCCTCCCTGGAGGCCGCAGCGCGTTTTGGGTTTTGGCATGGACGGGCCCCTCTCGGCTTCCGTAGTCCATTTGCCCCCGGAGCCTGCGAGACCCCTGGCCCCAGGGGCGGGCCCTGCTGAGTTCCCGAGCGCCTCCTGGGTTCCTGCCACCACCCTTGGGCCGGGATGAGGTGCCACCTTGTTTGTAGAAGCCCTGCACACAGGCAAGAAGCCCCCCAGGCCCGCGGGCGCGCCCGACCCTGGAGCCCCCTGGCTGACTGCAGCCACAGGGAACGGGGGTTCTGAGTTGGCAGCCCCCATTCCCGAAGCATCCACGGGCAGTTCCCCGAAGGGCTGACACCGGCTGCGCCTCAGCAGCCAGACAACCTCCCTCCCTCTGGTCGGGCACTGCAAGCCACACAGCCACTTGTGTCCCCTGTGTCCCTGGAGGCCGCAGCACGTTTTGGGTTTTGGCGCGGACGGGCCCCTCTCGGCTTGCATAGTCCATTTGCCCCCGGAGCCTGCCAGACCCCTGGCCCCAGGGGCGGGCCCTGCTGAGTCCCCGAGCGCCTCCTGGGTTCCTGCCACCACCCTTGGGCCGGGATGAGGTGCCACCTTGTGCGTAGAAGCCGTGCACACAGGCAAGAAGCCCCCCAGGCCCGCGGGCGCGCCCGACCCTGGAGCCCCCTGGCTGGCTGCAGCCACAGGGAACGGGGGTTCTGAGTTGGCAGCCCCCATTCCCGAAGCATCCACGGGCAGTTCCCCGAAGGGCTGACACCGGCTGCGCCTCAGCAGCCAGACAACCTCCCTCCCTCTGGTCGGGCACTGCAAGCCACACAGCCACTTGTGTCCCCTGTGTCCCTGGAGGCCGCAGCGCGTTTTGGGTTTTGGCGCGGACGGGCCCCTCTCGGCTTCCGTAGTCCATTTGCCCCCGGAGCCTGCCAGACCCCTGGCCCCAGGGGCGGGCCCTGCTGAGTCCCCGAGTGCCTCCTGAGTTCCTGCCACCACCCTTGGGCCGGGATGAGGTGCCACCTTGTGCGTAGAAGCCCTGCACACAGGCAAGAAGCCCCCCAGGCCCGCGGGCACGCCTGACCCTGGAGCCCCCTGGCTGGATGTAGCCACAGGGAACAGGGGTTCTGAGTTGGCAGCCCCCATTCCCGAAGCATCCACGGGCAGTTCCCCGAAGGGCTTACACCGGCTGCGCCTCAGCAGCCAGACAACCTCCCTCCCTCTGGTCGGGCACTGCAAGCCACACAAACACTTGTGTCCACTGTGTCCCTGGAGGCCGCAGCGCGTTTTGGGTTTTGGCGTGGACGGGCCCCTCTCGGCTTCCGTAGTCCATTTGCCCCGGAGCCTGCCAGACCCCTGGCCCCAGGGGCGGGCCCTGCTGAGTTCCCGAGCGCCTCCTGGGTTCCTGCCACCACCCTTGGGCCGGGATGAGGTGCCACCTTGTGCGTAGAAGCCCTGCACACAGGCAAGAAGCCCCCCAGGCCCACGGGCGCGCCCGACCCTGGAGCCCCCTGGCTGGCTGCAGCCACAGGGAACGGGGGTTCTGAGTTGGCAGCCCCCATTCCCGAAGCATCCACGGGCAGTTCCCCGAAGGGCTGACACCGGCTGCGCCTCAGCAGCCAGACAACCTCCCTCCCTCTGGTCGGGCACTGCAAGCCACACAGCCACTTGTGTCCCCTGTGTCCCTGGAGGCCGCAGCGCGTTTTGGGTTTTGGCGCGGACGGGCCCCTCTCGGCTTCCGTAGTCCATTTGCCCCCGGAGCCTGCCAGACCCCTGGCCCCAGGGGCGGGCCCTGCTGAGTCCCCGAGCGCCTCCTGGGTTCCTGCCACCACCCTTGGGCCGGGATGAGGTGCCACCTTGTGCGTAGAAGCCCTGCACACAGGCAAGAAGCCCCCCAGGCCCGCGGGCGCGCCCGAACCTGGAGCCCCCTGGCTGGCTGTAGCCACAGGGAACGGGGGTTCTGAGTTGGCAGCCCCCATTCCCGAAGCATCCACGGGCAGTTCCCCGAAGGGCTGACACCGGCTGCGCCTCAGCAGCCAGACAACCTCCCTCCCTCTGGTCGGGCACTGCAAGCCACACAGCCACTTGTGTCCCCTGTGTCCCTGGAGGCCGCAGCGCGTTTTGGGTTTTGGCGCGGACGGGCCCCTCTCGGCTTCCGTAGTCCATTTGTCCCCGGAGCCTGCCAGACCCCTGGCCCCAGGGGCGGGCCCTGCTGAGTCCCCGAGCGCCTCCTGGGTTCCTGCCACCACCCTTACGCCGGGATGAGGTGCCACCTTGTGCGTAGAAGCCCTGCACACAGGCAAGAAGCCCCCCAGGCCCGCGGGCGCGCCCGACCCTGGAGCCCCCAGGCTGGCTGCAGCCAGAGGGAACGGGGGTTCTGAGTTGGCAGCCCCCATTCCCGAAGCATCCACGGGCAGTTCCCCGAAGGGCTGACACCGGCTGCGCCTCAGCAGCCAGACAACCTCCCTCCCTCTGGTCGGGCACTGCAAGCCACACAGCCACTTGTGTCCCCTGTGTCCCTGGAGGCCGCAGCGCGTTTTGGGTTTTGGCGCGGACGGGCCCCTCTCGGCTTCCGTAGTCCATTTGCCCCCGGAGCCTGCCAGACCCCTGGCCCCAGGGGCGGGCCCTGCTGAGTCCCCGAGCGCCTCCTGGGTTCCTGCCACCACCCTTGGGCCGGGATGAGGTGCCACCTTGTGCGTAGAAGCCCTGCACACAGGCAAGAAGCCCCCCAGGCCCGCGGGCGCGCCCGACCCTGGAGCCCCCTGGCTGGCTGCAGCCACAGGTAACGGGGGTTCTGAGTTGGCAGCCCCCATTCCCGAAGCATCCGCGGGCAGTTCCCCGAAGGGCTGACACCGGCTGCGCCTCAGCAGCCAGACAACCTCCCTCCCTCTGGTCGGGCACTGCAAGCCACACAGCCACTCGTGTCCCCGTGTCCCTGGAGGCCGCAGCACGTTTTGGATTTTGGCGCGGACGGGCCCCTCTCGGCTTCCGTAGTCCATTTGCCCCGGAGCCTGCCAGACCCCTGGCCCCAGGGGCGGGCCCTGCTGAGTCCCCGAGCGCCTCCTGGGTTCCTGCCACCACCCTTGGGCCGGGATGAGGTGCCACCTTGTGCGTAGAAGCCCTGCACACAGGCAAGAAGCCACCAAGGCCCGCGGGCGCGTCCGACCCAGGAGCCCCCTGGCTGGCTGCAGCCACAGGGAACGGGGGTTCTGAGTTGGCAGCCCCCATTCCCGAAGCATCCACGGGCAGTTCCCCGAAGGGCTGACACCGGCTGCGCCTCAGCAGCCAGACAACCTCCCTCCCTCTGGTCGGGCACTGCAAGCCACACAGCCACTTGTGTCCTCTGTGTCCCTGGAGGCCGCAGCGCGTTTTGGGTTTTGGCGCGGACGGGCCCCTCTCGGCTTCCGTAGTCCATTTGCCCCGGAGCCTGCCAGACCCCTGGCCCCAGGGGCGGGCCCTGCTGAGTCCCCGAGCGCCTCCTGGGTTCCTGCCACCACCCTTGGGCCGGGATGAGGTGCCACCTTGTGCGTAGAAGCCCTGCACACAGGCAAGAAGCCCCCAAGGCCCGCCCGACCTGGAGCCCCCTGGCTGGCTGCAGCCACAGGGAACGGGGGTTCTGAGTTGGCAGCCCCCATTCCCGAAGCATCCACGGGCAGTTCCCCGAAGGGCTGACACCGGCTGCGCCTCAGCAGCCAGACAACCTCCCTCCCTCTGGTCGGGCACTGCAAGCCACACAGCCTCTTGTGTCCCCTGTGTCCCTGGAGGCCGCAGCGCGTTTTGGGTTTTGGCGCGGACGGGCCCCTCTCGGCTTCCGTAGTCCATTTGCCCCCGGAGCCTGCCAGACCCCTGGCCCCAGGGGCGGGCCCTGCTGAGTCCCCGAGCGCCTCCTGGGTTCCTGCCACCACCCTTGGGCCGGGATGAGGTGCCACCTTGTGCGTAGAAGCCGTGCACACAGGCAAGAAGCCCCCCAGGCCCGCGGGCGCGCCCGACCCTGGAGCCCCCTGGCTGGCTGTAGCCACAGGGAACGGGGGTTCTGAGTTGGCAGCCCCCATTCCCGAAGCATCCACGGGCAGTTCCCCGAAGGGCTGACACCGGCTGCGCCTCAGCAGCCAGACAACCTCCCTCCCTCTGGTCGGGCACTGCAAGCCACACAGCCACTTGTGTCCCCTGTGTCCCTGGAGGCCGCAGCGCGTTTTGGGTTTTGGCGCGGACGGGCCCCTCTCGGCTTCCGTAGTCCATTTGCCCCCGGAGCCTGCCAGAACCCTGGCCCCAGGGGCGGGCCCTGCTGAGTCCCCGAGTGCCTCCTGAGTTCCTGCCACCACCCTTGGGCCGGGATGAGGTGCCACCTTGTGCGTAGAAGCCCTGCACACAGGCAAGAAGCCCCCCAGGCCCGCGGGCGCGCCTGACCCTGGAGCCCCCTGGCTGGATGTAGCCACAGGGAACGGGGGTTCTGAGTTGGCAGCCCCCATTCCCGAAGCATCCACGGGCAGTTCCCCGAAGGGCTGACACCGGCTGCGCCTCAGCAGCCAGACAACCTCCCTCCCTCTGGTCGGGCACTGCAAGCCACGCAGCCACTCGTGTCCCCTGTGTCCCTGGAGGCCGCAGCACGTTTTGGGTTTTGGCACGGACGGGCCCCTCTCGGCTTCCGTAGTCCATTTGCCCCGGAGCCTGCCAGACCCCTGGCCCCAGGGGCGGGCCCTGCTGAGTCCCCGAGCGCCTCCTGGGTTCCTGCCACCACCCTTGGGCCGGGATGAGGTGCCACCTTGTGCGTAGAAGCCCTGCACACAGGCAAGAAGCCCCCCAGGCCCGCGGGCGCGCCCGACCCTGGAGGCCCCTGGCTGGCTGCAGCCACAGGGAACGGGGGTTCTGAGTTGGCAGCCCCCATTCCCGAAGCATCCACGGGCAGTTCCCCGAAGGGCTGACACCGGCTGCGCCTCAGCAGCCAGACAACCTCCCTCCCTCTGGTCGGGCACTGCAAGCCACACAGCCACTTGTGTCCCCTGTGTCCCTGGAGGCCGCAGCGCGTTTTGGGTTTTGGCGCGGACGGGCCCCTCTCGGCTTCCGTAGTCCATTTGCCCCCGGAGCCTGCCAGACCCCTGGCCCCAGGGGCGGGCCCTGCTGAGTCCCCGAGCGCCTCCTGAGTTCCTGCCACCACCCTTGGGCCGGGATGAGGTGCCACCTTGTGCGTAGAAGCCCTGCACACAGGCAAGAAGTCCCCCAGGCCCGCGGGCGCGCCTGACCCTGGAGCCCCTGGCTGGATGTAGCCACAGGGAACAGGGGTTCTGAGTTGGCAGCCCCCATTCCCGAAGCATCCACGGGCAGTTCCCCGAAGGGCTGACACCGGCTGCGCCTCAGCAGCCAGACAACCTCCCTCCCTCTGGTCGGGCACTGCAAGCCACACAGCCACTTGTGTCCCCTGTGTCCCTGGAGGCCGCAGCGCGTTTTGGGTTTTGGCGCGGACGGGCCCCTCTCGGCTTCCGTAGTCCATTTGTCCCCGGAGCCTGCCAGACCCCTGGCCCCAGGGGCGGGCCCTGCTGAGTCCCCGAGCGCCTCCTGGGTTCCTGCCACCACCCTTAGGCCGGGATGAGGTGCCACCTTGTGCGTAGAAGCCCTGCACACAGGCAAGAAGCCCCCCAGGCCTGCGGGCGCGCCCGACCCTGGAGCCCCCAGGCTGGCTGCAGCCAGAGGGATCGGGGGTTCTGAGTTGGCAGCCCCCATTCCCGAAGCATCCACGGGCAGTTCCCCGAAGGGCTGACACCGGCTGCGCCTCAGCAGCCAGACAACCTCCCTCCCTCTGGTCGGGCACTGCAAGCCACACAGCCACTCGTGTCCCCTGTGTCCCTGGAGGCCGCAGCACGTTTTGGGTTTTGGCGCGGACGGGCCCCTCTCGGCTTCCGTAGTCCATTTGCCCCGGAGCCTGCCAGACCCCTGGCCCCAGGGGCGGGCCCTGCTGAGTCCCCGAGCGCCTCCTGGGTTCCTGCCACCACCCTTGGGCCGGGATGAGGTGCCACCTTGTGCGTAGAAGCCCTGCACACAGGCAAGAAGCCACCAAGGCCCGCGGGCGCGTCCGACCCAGGAGCCCCCTGGCTGGCTGCAGCCACAGGGAACGGGGGTTCTGAGTTGGCAGCCCCCATTCCCGAAGCATCCACGGGCAGTTCCCCGAAGGGCTGACACCGGCTGCGCCTCAGCAGCCAGACAACCTCCCTCCCTCTGGTCGGGCACTGCAAGCCACACAGCCACTTGTGTCCTCTGTGTCCCTGGAGGCCGCAGCGCGTTTTGGGTTTTGGCGCGGACGGGCCCCTCTCGGCTTCCGTAGTCCATTTGCCCCGGAGCCTGCCAGACCCCTGGCCCCAGGGGCGGGCCCTGCTGAGTCCCCGAGCGCCTCCTGGGTTCCTGCCACCACCCTTGGGCCGGGATGAGGTGCCACCTTGTGCGTAGAAGCCCTGCACACAGGCAAGAAGCCCCCAAGGCCCGCCCGACCTGGAGCCCCCTGGCTGGCTGCAGCCACAGGGAACGGGGGTTCTGAGTTGGCAGCCCCCATTCCCGAAGCATCCACGGGCAGTTCCCCGAAGGGCTGACACCGGCTGCGCCTCAGCAGCCAGACAACCTCCCTCCCTCTGGTCGGGCACTGCAAGCCACACAGCCACTTGTGTCCCCTGTGTCCCTGGAGGCCGCAGCGCGTTTTGGGTTTTGGCGCGGACGGGCCCCTCTCGGCTTCCGTAGTCCATTTGCCCCCGGAGCCTGCCAGACCCCTGGCCCCAGGGGCGGGCCCTGCTGAGTCCCCGAGCGCCTCCTGGGTTCCTGCCACCACCCTTGGGCCGGGATGAGGTGCCACCTTGTGCGTAGAAGCCGTGCACACAGGCAAGAAGCCCCCCAGGCCCGCGGGCGCGCCCGACCCTGGAGCCCCCTGGCTGGCTGTAGCCACAGGGAACGGGGGTTGTGAGTTGGCAGCCCCCATTCCCGAAGCATCCACGGGCAGTTCCCCGAAGGGCTGACACCGGCTGCGCCTCAGCAGCCAGACAACCTCCCTCCCTCTGGTCGGGCACTGCAAGCCACACAGCCACTTGTGTCCCCTGTGTCCCTGGAGGCCGCAGCGCGTTTTGGGTTTTGGCGCGGACGGGCCCCTCTCGGTTTCCGTAGTCCATTTGCCCCCGGAGCCTGCCAGAACCCTGGCCCCAGGGGCGGGCCCTGCTGAGTCCCCGAGTGCCTCCTGAGTTCCTGCCACCACCCTTGGGCCGGGATGAGGTGCCACCTTGTGCGTAGAAGCCCTGCACACAGGCAAGAAGCCCCACAGGCCCGCGGGCGCGCCTGACCCTGGAGCCCCCTGGCTGGATGTAGCCACAGGGAACGGGGGTTCGGAGTTGGCAGCCCCCATTCCCGAAGCATCCACGGGCAGTTCCCCGAAGGGCTGACACCGGCTGCGCCTCAGCAGCCAGACAACCTCCCTCCCTCTGGTCGGGCACTGCAAGCCACACAGCCACTCGTGTCCCCTGTGTCCCTGGAGGCCGCAGCACGTTTTGGGTTTTGGCACGGACGGGCCCCTCTCGGCTTCCGTAGTCCATTTGCCCCCGGAGCCTGCCAGACCCCTGGCCCCAGGGGCGGGCCCTGCTGAGTCCCCGAGCGCCTCCTGGGTTCCTGCCACCACCCTTGGGCCGGGATGAGGTGCCACCTTGTGCGTAGAAGCCCTGCAGACAGGCAAGAAGCCACCAAGGCCCGCGGGCGCGTCCGACCCCGGAGCCCCCTGGCTGGCTGCAGCCACAGGGAACGGGGGTTCTGAGTTGGCAGCCCCCATTCCCGAAGCATCCACGGGCAGTTCCCCGAAGGGCTGACACCGGCTGCGCCTCAGCAGCCAGACAACCTCCCTCCCTCTGGTCGGGCACTGCAAGCCACACAGCCACTTGTGTCCCCTGTGTCCCTGGAGGCCGCAGCGCGTTTTGGGTTTTGGCGCGGACGGGCCCCTCTCGGCTTCCGTAGTCCATTTGCCCCGGAGCCTGCCAGACCCCTGGCCCCAGGGGCGGGCCCTGCTGAGTCCCCTAGCGCCTCCTGGGTTCCTGCCACCACCCTTGGGCCGGGATGAGGTGCCACCTTGTGCGTAGAAGCCCTGCACACAGGCAAGAAGCCCCCCAGGCCCGCGGGCGCGCCCGACCCTGGAGCCCCCTGGCTGGCTGCAGCCAAAGGGAACGGGGGTTCTGAGTTGGCAGCCCCTATTCCCGAAGCATCCACGGGCAATTCCCCGAAGGGCTGACACCGGCTGCGCCTCAGCAGCCAGACAACCTCCCTCCCTCTGGTCGGGCACTGCAAGCCACACAAACACTTGTGTCCACTGTGTCCCTGGAGGCCGCAGCGCGTTTTGGGTTTTGGCGCGGACGGGCCCCTCTCGGCTTCCGTAGTCCATTTGCCCCGGAGACTGCCAGACCCCTGGCCCCAGGGGCGGGCCCTGCTGAGTCCCCGAGCGCCTCCTGGGTTCCTGCCACCACCCTTGGGCCGGGATGAGGTGCCACCTTGTGCGTAGAAGCCCTGCACACAGGCAAGAAGCCCCCCAGGCCCGCGGGCGCGGCCGACCCTGGAGGCCCCTGGCTGGCTGCAGCCACAGGGAACGGGGGTTCTGAGTTGGCAGCCCCCATTCCCGAAGCATCCACGGGCAGTTCCCCGAAGGGCTGACACCGGCTGCGCCTCAGCAGCCAGACAACCTCCCTCCCTCTGGTCGGGCACTGCAAGCCACACAGCCACTTGTGTCCCCTGTGTCCCTGGAGGCCGCAGCGCGTTTTGGGTTTTGGCGCGGACGGGCCCCTCTCGGCTTCCGTAGTCCATTTGCCCCCGGAGCCTGCCAGACCCCTGGCCCCAGGGGCGGGCCCTGCTGAGTCCCCGAGTGCCTCCTGAGTTCCTGCCACCACCCTTGGGCCGGGATGAGGTGCCACCTTGTGCGTAGAAGCCCTGCACACAGGCAAGAAGTCCCCCAGGCCCGCGGGCGCGCCTGACCCTGGAGCCCCTGGCTGGATGTAGCCACAGGGAACAGGGGTTCTGAGTTGGCAGCCCCCATTCCCGAAGCATCCACGGGCAGTTCCCCGAAGGGCTGACACCGGCTGCGCCTCAGCAGCCAGACAACCTCCCTCCCTCTGGTCGGGCACTGCAAGCCACACAGCCACTTGTGTCCCCTGTGTCCCTGGAGGCCGCAGCGCGTTTTGGGTTTTGGCGCGGACGGGCCCCTCTCGGCTTCCATAGTCCATTTGTCCCCGGAGCCTGCCAGACCCCTGGCCCCAGGGGCGGGCCCTGCTGAGTCCCCGAGCGCCTCCTGGGTTCCTGCCACCACCCTTAGGCCGGGATGAGGTGCCACCTTGTGCGTAGAAGCCCTGCACACAGGCAAGAAGCCCCCCAGGCCTGCGGGCGCGCCCGACCCTGGAGCCCCCAGGCTGGCTGCAGCCAGAGGGAACGGGGGTTCTGAGTTGGCAGCCCCCATTCCCGAAGCATCCACGGGCAGTTCCCCGAAGGGCTGACACCGGCTGCGCCTCAGCAGCCAGACAACCTCCCTCCCTCTGGTCGGGCACTGCAAGCCACACAGCCACTTGTGTCCCCTGTGTCCCTGGAGGCCGCAGCGCATTTTGGGTTTTGGCGCGGACGGGCCCCTCTCGGCTTCCGTAGTCCATTTGCCCCCGGAGCCTGCCAGACCCCTGGCCCCAGGGGCGGGCCCTGCTGAGTCCCCGAGCGCCTCCTGGGTTCCTGCCACCACCCTTGGGCCGGGATGAGGTGCCACCTTGTGCGTAGAAGCCCTGCACACAGGCAAGAAGCCCCCCAGGCCCACGGGCGCGCCCGACCCTGGAGCCCCCTGGCTGGCTGCAGCCACAGGGAACGGGGGTTCTGAGTTGGCAGCCCCCATTCCCGAAGCATCCACGGGCAGTTCCCCGAAGGGCTGACACCGGCTGCGCCTCAGCAGCCAGACAACCTCCCTCCCTCTGGTCGGGCACTGCAAGCCACACAGCCACTCGTGTCCCCTGTGTCCCTGGAGGCCGCAGCACGTTTTGGGTTTTGGCACGGACGGGCCCCTCTCGGCTTCCGTAGTCCATTTGTCCCCGGAGCCTGCCAGACCCCTGGCCCCAGGGGCGGGCCCTGCTGAGTCCCCGAGCGCCTCCTGGGTTCCTGCCACCACCCTTGGGCCGGGATGAGGTGCCACCTTGTGCGTAGAAGCCCTGCACACAGGCAAGAAGCCCCCCAGGCCCGCGGGCGCGCCCGACCCTGGAGCCCCCTGGCTGGCTGCAGCCACAGGGAACGGGGGTTCTGAGTTGGCAGCCCCCATTCCCGAAGCATCCACGGGCAGTTCCCCGAAGGGCTGACACCGGCTGCGCCTCAGCAGCCAGACAACCTCCCTCCCTCTGGTTGGGCACTGCAAGCCACACAGCCACTTGTGTCCCCTGTGTCCCTGGAGGCCGCAGCGCGTTTTGGGTATTGGCGCGGACGGGCCCCTCTCGGCTTCCGTAGTCCATTTGCCCCCGGAGCCTGCCAGACCCCTGGTCCCAGGGGCGGGCCCTGCTGAGTCCCCGAGCGCCTCCTGGGTTCCTGCCACCACCCTTGGGCCGGGATGTGGTGCCACCTTGTGTGTAGAAGCCCTGCACACAGTCAAGAAGCCCCCCAGGCCCGCGGGCGCGCCCGACCCTGGAGCCCCCTGGCTGGCTGCAGCCACAGGGAACGGGGGTTCTGAGTTGGCAGCCCCCATTCCCGAAGCATCCACGGGCAGTTCCCCGAAGGGCTGACACCGGCTGCGCCTCAGCAGCCAGACAACCTCCCTCCCTCTGGTCGGGCACTGCAAGCCACACAGCCACTTGTGTCCCCTGTGTCCCTGGAGGCCGCAGCGCGTTTTGGGTTTTGGCGCGGACGGGCCCCTCTCGGCTTCCTTAGTCCATTTGCCCCGGAGCCTGCCAGACCCCTGGCCCCAGGGGCGGGCCCTGCTGAGTCCCCGAGCGCCTCCTGGGTTCCTGCCACCACCCTTGGGCCGGGATGAGGTGCCACCTTGTGCGTAGAAGCCCTGCACACAGGCAAGAAGCCCCCCAGGCCCGCGGGCGCGCCCTACCCCGGAGCCCCCTGGCTGGCTGCAGCCACAGGGAACGGGGGTTCTGAGTTGGCAGCCCCCATTCCCGAAGCATCCACGGGCAGTTCCCCGAAGGGCTGACACCGGCTGCGCCTCAGCAGCCAGACAACCTCCCTCCCTCTGGTCGGGCACTGCAAGCCACACAGCCACTTGTGTCCCCTGTGTCCCTGGAGGCCGCAGCGCGTTTTGGGTTTTGGTGCGGACGGGCCCCTCTCGGCTTCCGTAGTCCATTTGTCCCCGGAGCCTGCCAGACCCCTGGCCCCAGGGGCGGGCCCTGCTGAGTCCCCGAGCGCCTCCTGGGTTCCTGCCACAACCCTTAGGCCGGGATGAGGTGCCACCTTGTGCGTAGAAGCCCTGCACACAGGCAAGAAGCCCCCCAGGCCCGCGGGCGCGCCCGACCCTGGAGCCCCCAGGCTGGCTGCAGCCACAGGGAACGGGGGTTCTGAGTTGGCAGCCCCCATTCCCGAAGCATCCACGGGCAGTTCCCCGAAGGGCTGACACCGGCTGCGCCTCAGCAGCCAGACAACCTCCCTCCCTCTGGTCGGGCACTGCAAGCCACACAGCCACTTGTGTCCCCTGTGTCCCTGGAGGCCGCAGCGCGTTTTGGGTTTTGGCGCGGACGGGCCCCTCTCGGCTTCCGTAGTCCATTTGCCCCGGAGCCTGCCAGACCCCTGGCCCCAGGGGCGGGCCCTGCTGAGTCCCCGAGCGCCTCCTGGGTTCCTGCCACCACCCTTGGGCCGGGATGAGGTGCCACCTTGTGCGTAGAAGCCCTGCACACAGGCAAGAAGCCCCCCAGGCCCGCGGGCGCGCCCGACCCTGGAGCCCCCTGGCTGGCTGCAGCCAAAGGGAACGGGGGTTCTGAGTTGGCAGCCCCTATTCCCGAAGCATCCACGGGCAATTCCCCGAAGGGCTGACACCGGCTGCGCCTCAGCAGCCAGACAACCTCCCTCCCTCTGGTCGGGCACTGCAAGCCACACAGCCACTTGTGTCCACTGTGTCCCTGGAGGCCGCAGCGCGTTTTGGGTTTTGGCGCGGACGGGCCCCTCTCGGCTTCCGTAGTCCATTTGCCCCCGGAGCCTGCCAGACCCCTGGCCCCAGGGGCGGGCCCTGCTGAGTTCCCGAGCACCTCCTGGGTTCCTGCCACCAGCCTTGGGCCGGGATGAGGTGCCACCTTGTTTGTAGAAGCCCTGCACACAGGCAAGAAGCCCCCCAGGCCCGCGGGCGCGCCCGACCCTGGAGCCCCCTGGCTGGCTGCAGCCACAGGGAACGGGGGTTCTGTTTTGGCAGCCCCCATTCCCGAAGCATCCACGGGCAGTTCCCCGAAGGGCTGACACCGGCTGCGCCTCAGCAGCCAGACAACCTCCCTCCCTCTGGTCGGGCACTGCAAGCCACACAGCCACTTGTGTCCCCTGTGTCCCTGGAGGCCGCAGCGCGTTTTGGGTTTTGGCGCGGACGGGCCCCTCTCGGCTTCCGTAGTCCATTTGCCCCCGGAGCCTGCCAGACCCCTGGCCCCAGGGGCGGGCCCTGCTGAGTCCCCGAGTGCCTCCTGAGTTCCTGCCACCACCCTTGGGCCGGGATGAAGTGCCACCTTGTGCGTAGAAGCCCTGCACACAGGCAAGAAGTCCCCCAGGCCCGCGGGAGCGCCTGACCCTGGAGCCCCCTGGCTGGCTGTAGCCACAGGGAACAGGGGTTCTGAGTTGGCAGCCCCCATTCCCGAAGCATCCACGGGCAGTTCCCCGAAGGGCTGACACCGGCTGCGCCTCAGCAGCCAGACAACCTCCCTCCCTCTGGTCGGGCACTGCAAGCCACACAGCCACTCGTGTCCCCTGTGTCCCTGGAGGCCGCAGCACGTTTTGGGTTTTGGCACGGACGGGCCCCTCTCGGCTTCCGTAGTCCATTTGCCCCCGGAGCCTGCCAGACCCCTGGCCCCAGGGGCGGGCCCTGCTGAGTCCCCGAGCGCCTCCTGGGTTCCTGCCACCACCCTTGGGCCGGGATGAGGTGCCACCTTGTGCGTAGAAGCCCTGCACACAGGCAAGAAGCCACCAAGGCCCGCGGGCGCGTCCGACCCCGGAGCCCCCTGGCTGGCTGCAGCCACAGGGAACGGGGTTTCTGAGTTGGCAGCCCCCATTCCCGAAGCATCCACGGGCAGTTCCCCGAAGGGCTGACACCGGCTGCGCCTCAGCAGCCAGACAACCTCCCTCCCTCTGGTCGGGCACTGCAAGCCACACAGCCACTTGTGTCCCCTGTGTCCCTGGAGGCCGCAGCGCGTTTTGGGTTTTGGTGCGGACGGGCCCCTCTCGGCTTCCGTAGTCCATTTGTCCCCGGAGCCTGCCAGACCCCTGGCCCCAGGGGCGGGCCCTGCTGAGTCCCCGAGCGCCTCCTGGGTTCCTGCCACAACCCTTAGGCCGGGATGAGGTGCCACCTTGTGCGTAGAAGCCCTGCACACAGGCAAGAAGCCCCCCAGGCCCGCGGGCGCGCCCGACCCTGGAGCCCCCAGGCTGGCTGCAGCCACAGGGAACGGGGGTTCTGAGTTGGCAGCCCCCATTCCCGAAGCATCCACGGGCAGTTCCCCGAAGGGCTGACACCGGCTGCGCCTCAGCAGCCAGACAACCTCCCTCCCTCTGGTCGGGCACTGCAAGCCACACAGCCACTTGTGTCCCCTGTGTCCCTGGAGGCCGCAGCGCGTTTTGGGTTTTGGCGCGGACGGGCCCCTCTCGGCTTCCGTAGTCCATTTGCCCCGGAGCCTGCCAGACCCCTGGCCCCAGGGGCGGGCCCTGCTGAGTCCCCGAGCGCCTCCTGGGTTCCTGCCACCACCCTTGGGCCGGGATGAGGTGCCACCTTGTGCGTAGAAGCCCTGCACACAGGCAAGAAGCCCCCCAGGCCCGCGGGCGCGCCCGACCCTGGAGCCCCCTGGCTGGCTGCAGCCAAAGGGAACGGGGGTTCTGAGTTGGCAGCCCCTATTCCCGAAGCATCCACGGGCAATTCCCCGAAGGGCTGACACCGGCTGCGCCTCAGCAGCCAGACAACCTCCCTCCCTCTGGTCGGGCACTGCAAGCCACACAGCCACTTGTGTCCACTGTGTCCCTGGAGGCCGCAGCGCGTTTTGGGTTTTGGCGCGGACGGGCCCCTCTCGGCTTCCGTAGTCCATTTGCCCCCGGAGCCTGCCAGACCCCTGGCCCCAGGGGCGGGCCCTGCTGAGTTCCCGAGCACCTCCTGGGTTCCTGCCACCAGCCTTGGGCCGGGATGAGGTGCCACCTTGTTTGTAGAAGCCCTGCACACAGGCAAGAAGCCCCCCAGGCCCGCGGGCGCGCCCGACCCTGGAGCCCCCTGGCTGGCTGCAGCCACAGGGAACGGGGGTTCTGTTTTGGCAGCCCCCATTCCCGAAGCATCCACGGGCAGTTCCCCGAAGGGCTGACACCGGCTGCGCCTCAGCAGCCAGACAACCTCCCTCCCTCTGGTCGGGCACTGCAAGCCACACAGCCACTTGTGTCCCCTGTGTCCCTGGAGGCCGCAGCGCGTTTTGGGTTTTGGCGCGGACGGGCCCCTCTCGGCTTCCGTAGTCCATTTGCCCCCGGAGCCTGCCAGACCCCTGGCCCCAGGGGCGGGCCCTGCTGAGTCCCCGAGTGCCTCCTGAGTTCCTGCCACCACCCTTGGGCCGGGATGAAGTGCCACCTTGTGCGTAGAAGCCCTGCACACAGGCAAGAAGTCCCCCAGGCCCGCGGGAGCGCCTGACCCTGGAGCCCCCTGGCTGGCTGTAGCCACAGGGAACAGGGGTTCTGAGTTGGCAGCCCCCATTCCCGAAGCATCCACGGGCAGTTCCCCGAAGGGCTGACACCGGCTGCGCCTCAGCAGCCAGACAACCTCCCTCCCTCTGGTCGGGCACTGCAAGCCACACAGCCACTCGTGTCCCCTGTGTCCCTGGAGGCCGCAGCACGTTTTGGGTTTTGGCACGGACGGGCCCCTCTCGGCTTCCGTAGTCCATTTGCCCCCGGAGCCTGCCAGACCCCTGGCCCCAGGGGCGGGCCCTGCTGAGTCCCCGAGCGCCTCCTGGGTTCCTGCCACCACCCTTGGGCCGGGATGAGGTGCCACCTTGTGCGTAGAAGCCCTGCACACAGGCAAGAAGCCACCAAGGCCCGCGGGCGCGTCCGACCCCGGAGCCCCCTGGCTGGCTGCAGCCACAGGGAACGGGGTTTCTGAGTTGGCAGCCCCCATTCCCGAAGCATCCACGGGCAGTTCCCCGAAGGGCTGACACCGGCTGCGCCTCAGCAGCCAGACAACCTCCCTCCCTCTGGTCGGGCACTGCAAGCCACACAGCCACTTGTGTCCCCTGTGTCCCTCCCTGGAGGCCGCAGCGCGTTTTGGGTTTTGGCGCGGACGGGCCCCTCTCGGCTTCCGTAGTCCATTTGCCCCGGAGCCTGCCAGACCCCTGGCCCCAGGGGCGGGCCCTGCTGAGTCCCCGAGCGCCTCCTGGGTTCCTGCCACCACCCTTGGGCCGGGATGAGGTGCCACCTTGTGCGTAGAAGCCCTGCACACAGGCAAGAAGCCCCCCAGGCCCGCGGGCGCGCCCGACCCTGGAGCCCCCTGGCTGGCTGCAGCCAAAGGGAACGGGGGTTCTGAGTTGGCAGCCCCTATTCCCGAAGCATCCACGGGCAATTCCCCGAAGGGCTGACACCGGCTGCGCCTCAGCAGCCAGACAACCTCCCTCCCTCTGGTCGGGCACTGCAAGCCACACAGCCACTTGTGTCCACTGTGTCCCTGGAGGCCGCAGCGCGTTTTGGGTTTTGGCGCGGACGGGCCCCTCTCGGCTTCCGTAGTCCATTTGCCCCCGGAGCCTGCCAGACCCCTGGCCCCAGGGGCGGGCCCTGCTGAGTTCCCGAGCACCTCCTGGGTTCCTGCCACCAGCCTTGGGCCGGGATGAGGTGCCACCTTGTTTGTAGAAGCCCTGCACACAGGCAAGAAGCCCCCCAGGCCCGCGGGCGCGCCCGACCCTGGAGCCCCCTGGCTGGCTGCAGCCACAGGGAACGGGGGTTCTGTTTTGGCAGCCCCCATTCCCGAAGCATCCACGGGCAGTTCCCCGAAGGGCTGACACCGGCTGCGCCTCAGCAGCCAGACAACCTCCCTCCCTCTGGTCGGGCACTGCAAGCCACACAGCCACTTGTGTCCCCTGTGTCCCTGGAGGCCGCAGCGCGTTTTGGGTTTTGGCGTGGACGGGCCCCTCTCGGCTTCCGTAGTCCATTTGCCCCCGGAGCCTGCCAGACCCCTGGCCCCAGGGGCGGGCCCTGCTGAGTCCCCGAGTGCCTCCTGAGTTCCTGCCACCACCCTTGGGCCGGGATGAAGTGCCACCTTGTGCGTAGAAGCCCTGCACACAGGCAAGAAGTCCCCCAGGCCCGCGGGAGCGCCTGACCCTGGAGCCCCCTGGCTGGCTGTAGCCACAGGGAACAGGGGTTCTGAGTTGGCAGCCCCCATTCCCGAAGCATCCACGGGCAGTTCCCCGAAGGGCTGACACCGGCTGCGCCTCAGCAGCCAGACAACCTCCCTCCCTCTGGTCGGGCACTGCAAGCCACACAGCCACTCGTGTCCCCTGTGTCCCTGGAGGCCGCAGCACGTTTTGGGTTTTGGCACGGACGGGCCCCTCTCGGCTTCCGTAGTCCATTTGCCCCCGGAGCCTGCCAGACCCCTGGCCCCAGGGGCGGGCCCTGCTGAGTCCCCGAGCGCCTCCTGGGTTCCTGCCACCACCCTTGGGCCGGGATGAGGTGCCACCTTGTGCGTAGAAGCCCTGCACACAGGCAAGAAGCCACCAAGGCCCGCGGGCGCGTCCGACCCCGGAGCCCCCTGGCTGGCTGCAGCCACAGGGAACGGGGTTTCTGAGTTGGCAGCCCCCATTCCCGAAGCATCCACGGGCAGTTCCCCGAAGGGCTGACACCGGCTGCGCCTCAGCAGCCAGACAACCTCCCTCCCTCTGGTCGGGCACTGCAAGCCACACAGCCACTTGTGTCCCCTGTGTCCCTCCCTGGAGGCCGCAGCGCGTTTTGGGTTTTGGCGCGGATGGGCCCCTCTCGGCTTCCGTAGTCCATTTGCCCCGGAGCCTGCCAGACCCCTGGCCCCAGGGGCGGGCCCTGCTGAGTCCCCGAGCGCCTCCTGGGTTCCTGCCACCACCCTTGGGCCGGGATGAGGTGCCACCTTGTGCGTAGAAGCCCTGCACACAGGCAAGAAGCCCCCCAGGCCCGCGGGCGCGCCCGACCCTGGAGCCCCCTGGCTGGCTGCAGCCAAAGGGAACGGGGGTTCTGAGTTGGCAGCCCCTATTCCCGAAGCATCCACGGGCAATTCCCCGAAGGGCTGACACCGGCTGCGCCTCAGCAGCCAGACAACCTCCCTCCCTCTGGTCGGGCACTGTAAGCCACACAAACACTTGTGTCCACTGTGTCCCTGGAGGCCGCAGCGCGTTTTGGGTTTTGGCGCGGACGGGCCCCTCTCGGCTTCCGTAGTCCATTTGCCCCGGAGCCTGCCAGACCCCTGGCCCCAGGGGCGGGCCCTGCTGAGTTCCCGAGCGCCTCCTGGGTTCCTGCCACCACCCTTGGGCCGGGATGAGGTGCCACCTTGTGCGTAGAAGCCCTGCACACAGGCAAGAAGCCCCCCAGGCCCGCGGGCGCGCCCGACCCCGGAGCCCCCTGGCTGGCTGCAGCCACAGGGAACGGGGGTTCTGAGTTGGCAGCCCCCATTCCCGAAGCATCCACGGGCAGTTCCCCGAAGGGCTGACACCGGCTGCGCCTCAGCAGCCAGACAACCTCCCTCCCTCTGGTCGGGCACTGCAAGCCACACAGCCACTTGTGTACCCTGTGTCCCTGGAGGCCGCAGCGCGTTTTGGGTTTTGGCGCGGACGGGCCCCTCTCGGCTTCCGTAGTCCATTTGCCCCCGGAGCCTGCCAGACCCCTGGCCCCAGGGGCGGGCCCTGCTGAGTCCCCGAGCGCCTCCTGGGTTCCTGCCACCACCCTTGGGCCGGGATGAGGTGCCACCTTGTGCGTAGAAGCTGTGCACACAGGCAAGAAGACCCCAGGCCCGCGGGCGCGCCTGACCCTGGAGCCCCCTGGCTGGCTGTAGCCACAGGGAACAGGGGTTCTGAGTTGGCAGCCCCCATTCCCGAAGCATCCACGGGCAGTTCCCCGAAGGGCTGACACCGGCTGCGCCTCAGCAGCCAGACAACCTCCCTCCCTCTGGTCGGGCACTGCAAGCCACACAGCCACTCGTGTCCCCTGTGTCCCTGGAGGCCGCAGCACGTTTTGGGTTTTGGCACGGACGGGCCCCTCTCGGCTTCCGTAGTCCATTTGCCCCCGGAGCCTGCCAGACCCCTGGCCCCAGGGGCGGGCCCTGCTGAGTCCCCGAGCGCCTCCTGGGTTCCTGCCACCACCCTTGGGCCGGGATGAGGTGCCACCTTGTGCGTAGAAGCCCTGCACACAGGCAAGAAGCCACCAAGGCCCGCGGGCGCGTCCGACCCCGGAGCCCCCTGGCTGGCTGCAGCCACAGGGAACGGGGGTTCTGAGTTGGCAGCCCCCATTCCCGAAGCATCCACGGGCAGTTCCCCGAAGGGCTGACACCGGCTGCGCCTCAGCAGCCAGACAACCTCCCTCCCTCTGGTCAGGCACTGCAAGCCACACAGCCACTTGTGTCCCCTGTGTCCCTCCCTGGAGGCCGCAGCGCGTTTTGGGTTTTGGCGCGGACGGGCCCCTCTCGGCTTCCGTAGTCCATTTGCCCCGGAGCCTGCCAGACCCCTGGCCCCAGGGGCGGGCCCTGCTGAGTCCCCGAGCGCCTCCTGGGTTCCTGCCACCACCCTGGGCCGGGATGAGGTGCCACCTTGTGCGTAGAAGCCCTGCACACAGGCAAGAAGCCCCCCAGGCCCGCGGGCGCGCCCGACCCTGGAGCCCCCTGGCTGGCTGCAGCCAAAGGGAACGGGGGTTCTGAGTTGGCAGCCCCTATTCCCGAAGCATCCACGGGCAGTTCCCCGAAGGGCTGACACCGGCTGCGCCTCAGCAGCCAGACAACCTCCCTCCCTCTGGTCGGGCACTGCAAGCCACACAAACACTTGTGTCCACTGTGTCCCTGGAGGCCGCAGCGCGTTTTGGGTTTTGGCGCGGACGGGCCCCTCTCGGCTTCCGTAGTCCATTTGCCCCGGAGCCTGCCAGACCCCTGGCCCCAGGGGCGGGCCCTGCTGAGTTCCCGAGCGCCTCCTGGGTTCCTGCCACCACCCTTGGGCCGGGATGAGGTGCCACCTTGTGCGTAGAAGCCCTGCACACAGGCAAGAAGCCCCCCAGGCCCGCGGGCGCGCCCGACCCTGGAGCCCCCTGGCTGGCTGCAGCCACAGGGAACGGGGGTTCTGAGTTGGCAGCCCCCATTCCCGAAGCATCCACGGGCAGTTCCCCGAAGGGCTGACACCGGCTGCGCCTCAGCAGCCAGACAACCTCCCTCCCTCTGGTCGGGCACTGCAAGCCACACAGCCACTTGTGTCCCCTGTGTCCCTGGAGGCCGCAGCGCGTTTTGGGTTTTGGCGCGGACGGGCCCCTCTCGGCTTCCGTAGTCCATTTGCCCCCGGAGCCTGCCAGACCCCTGGCCCCAGGGGCGGGCCCTGCTGAGTCCCCGAGCGCCTCCTGGGTTCCTGCCACCACCCTTGGGCCGGGATGAGGTGCCACCTTGTGCGTAGAAGCCCTGCACACAGGCAAGAAGCCCCCCAGGCCCGCGGGCGCGCCCGACCCTGGAGCCCCCTGGCTGGCTGCAGCCAAAGGGAACGGGGGTTCTGAGTTGGCAGCCCCTATTCCCGAAGCATCCACGGGCAATTCCCCGAAGGGCTGACACCGGCTGCGCCTCAGCAGCCAGACAACCTCCCTCCCTCTGGTCGGGCACTGCAAGCCACACAAACACTTGTGTCCACTGTGTCCCTGGAGGCCGCAGCGCGTTTTGGGTTTTGGCGCGGACGGGCCCCTCTCGGCTTCCGTAGTCCATTTGCCCCGGAACATGCCAGACCCCTGGCACCAGGGGCGGGCCCTGCTGAGTTCCCGAGCGCCTCCTGGGTTCCTGCCACCACCCTTGGGCCGGGATGAGGTGCCACCTTGTGCGTAGAAGCCCTGCACACAGGCAAGAAGCCCCCCAGGCCCGCGGGCGCGCCCGACCCTGGAGCCCCCTGGCTGGCTGCAGCCACAGGGAACGGGGGTTCTGAGTTGGCAGCCCCCATTCCCGAAGCATCCACGGGCAGTTCCCCGAAGGGCTGACACCGGCTGCGCCTCAGCAGCCAGACAACCTCCCTCCCTCTGGTCGGGCACTGCAAGCCACACAGCCACTTGTGTCCCCTGTGTCCCTGGAGGCCGCAGCGCGTTTTGGGTTTTGGCGCGGACGGGCCCCTCTCGGCTTCCGTAGTCCATTTGCCCCCGGAGCCTGCCAGACCCCTGGCCCCAGGGGCGGGCCCTGCTGAGTCCCCGAGCGCCTCCTGGGTTCCTGCCACCACCCTTGGGCCGGGATGAGGTGCCACCTTGTGCGTAGAAGCTGTGCACACAGGCAAGAAGCCCCCCAGGCCCGCGGGCGCGCCTGACCCTGGAGCCCCCTGGCTGGCTGTAGCCACAGGGAACGGGGGTTCTGAGTTGGCAGCCCCCATTCCCGAAGCATCCACGGGCAGTTCCCCGAAGGGCTGACACCGGCTGCGCCTCAGCAGCCAGACAACCTCCCTCCCTCTGGTCGGGCACTGCAAGCCACACAGCCACTCGTGTCCCCTGTGTCCCTGGAGGCCGCAGCACGTTTTGGGTTTTGGCACGGACGGGCCCCTCTCGGCTTCCGTAGTCCATTTGCCCCCGGAGCCTGCCAGACCCCTGGCCCCAGGGGCGGGCCCTGCTGAGTCCCCGAGCGCCTCCTGGGTTCCTGCCACCACCCTTGGGCCGGGATGAGGTGCCACCTTGTGCGTAGAAGCCCTGCACACAGGCAAGAAGCCACCAAGGCCCGCGGGCGCGTCCGACCCCGGAGCCCCCTGGCTGGCTGCAGCCACAGGGAACGGGGGTTCTGAGTTGGCAGCCCCCATTCCCGAAGCATCCACGGGCAGTTCCCCGAAGGGCTGACACCGGCTGCGCCTCAGCAGCCAGACAACCTCCCTCCCTCTGGTCGGGCACTGCAAGCCACACAGCCACTTGTGTCCCCTGTGTCCCTCCCTGGAGGCCGCAGCGCGTTTTGGGTTTTGGCGCGGACGGGCCCCTCTCGGCTTCCGTAGTCCATTTGCCCCGGAGCCTGCCAGACCCCTGGCCCCAGGGGCGGGCCCTGCTGAGTCCCCGAGCGCCTCCTGGGTTCCTGCCACCACCCTTGGGCCGGGATGAGGTGCCACCTTGTGCGTAGAAGCCCTGCACACAGGCAAGAAGCCCCCCAGGCCCGCGGGCGCGCCCGACCCTGGAGCCCCCTGGCTGGCTGCAGCCACAGGGAACGGGGGTTCTGAGTTGGCAGCCCCCATTCCCGAAGCATCCACGGGCAGTTCCCCGAAGGGCTGACACCGGCTGCGCCTCAGCAGCCAGACAACCTCCCTCCCTCTGGTCGGGCACTGCAAGCCACACAGCCACTTGTGTCCCCTGTGTCCCTGGAGGCCGCAGCGCGTTTTGGGTTTTGGCGCGGACGGGCCCCTCTCGGCTTCCGTAGTCCATTTGCCCCCGGAGCCTGCCAGACCCCTGGCCCCAGGGGCGGGCCCTCCTGAGTCCCCGAGCGCCTCCTGGGTTCCTGCCACCACCCTTGGGCCGGGATGAGGTGCCACCTTGTGCGTAGAAGCCGTGCACACAGGCAAGAAGCCCCCCAGGCCCGCGGGCGCGCCCGAACCTGGAGCCCCCTGGCTGGCTGTAGCCACAGGGAACGGGGGTTCTGAGTTGGCAGCCCCCATTCCCGAAGCATCCACGGGCAGTTCCCCGAAGGGCTGACACCGGCTGCGCCTCAGCAGCCAGACAACCTCCCTCCCTCTGGTCGGGCACTGCAAGCCACACAGCCACTTGTGTCCCCTGTGTCCCTGGAGGCCGCAGCGCGTTTTGGGTTTTGGCGCGGACGGGCCCCTCTCGGCTTCCGTAGTCCATTTGCCCCCGGAGCCTGCCAGACCCCTGGCCCCAGGGGCGGGCCCTGCTGAGTCCCCGAGTGCCTCCTGAGTTCCTGCCACCACCCTTGGGCCGGGATGAGGTGCCACCTTGTGCGTAGAAGCCCTGCACACAGGCAAGAAGCCCCCAAGGCCCGCGGGCGCGCCTGACCCTGGAGCACCCTGGCTGGCTGTAGCCACAGGGAACAGGGGTTCTGAGTTGGCAGCCCCCATTCCCGAAGCATCCACGGGCAGTTCCCCGAAGGGCTGACACCGGCTGCGCCTCAGCAGCCAGACAACCTCCCTCCCTCTGGTCGGGCACTGCAAGCCACACAGCCACTTGTGTCCCCTGTGTCCCTGGAGGCCGCAGCGCGTTTTGGGTTTTGGCGCGGACGGGCCCCTCTCGCCTTCCGTAGTCCATTTGTCCCCGGAGCCTGCCAGACCCCTGGCCCCAGGGGCGGGCCCTGCTGAGTCCCCGAGCGCCTCCTGGGTTCCTGCCACCACCCTTAGGCCGGGATGAGGTGCCACCTTGTGCGTAGAAGCCCTGCACACAGGCAAGAAGCCCCCCAGGCCCGCGGGCGCGCCCGACCCTGGAGCCCCCCAGGCTGGCTGCAGCCAGAGGGAACGGGGGTTCTGAGTTGGCAGCCCCCATTCCCGAAGCATCCACGGGCAGTTCCCCGAAGGGCTGACACCGGCTGCGCCTCAGCAGCCAGACAACCTCCCTCCCTCTGGTCGGGCACTGCAAGCCACACAGCCACTTGTGTCCCCTGTGTCCCTGGAGGCCGCAGCGCGTTTTGGGTTTTGGCGCGGACGGGCCCCTCTCGGCTTCCGTAGTCCATTTGCCCCCGGAGCCTGCCAGACCACTGGCCCCAGGGGCGGGCCCTGCTGAGTCCCCGAGCGCCTCCTGGGTTCCTGCCACCACCCTTGGGCCGGGATGAGGTGCCACCTTGTGCGTAGAAGCCCTGCACACAGGCAAGAAGCCCCCCAGGCCCACGGGCGCGCCCGACCCTGGAGCCCCCTGGCTGGCTGCAGCCACAGGGAACGGGGGTTCTGAGTTGGCAGCCCCCATTCCCGAAGCATCCACGGGCAGTTCCCCGAAGGGCTGACACCGGCTGCGCCTCAGCAGCCAGACAACCTCCCTCCCTCTGGTCGGGCACTGCAAGCCACACAGCCACTCGTGTCCCCTGTGTCCCTGGAGGCCGCAGCACGTTTTGGGTTTTGGCACGGACGGGCCCCTCTCGGCTTCCGTAGTCCATTTGCCCCCGGAGCCTGCCAGACCCCTGGCCCCAGGGGCGGGCCCTGCTGAGTCCCCGAGCGCCTCCTGGGTTCCTGCCACCACCCTTGGGCCGGGATGAGGTGCCACCTTGTGCGTAGAAGCCCTGCACACAGGCAAGAAGCCACCAAGGCCCGCGGGCGCGTCCGTCCCCGGAGCCCCCTGGCTGGCTGCAGCCACAGGGAACGGTGGTTCTGAGTTGGCAGCCCCCATTCCCGAAGCATCCACGGGCAGTTCCCTGAAGGGCTGACACCGGCTGCGCCTCAGCAGCCAGACAACCTCCCTCCCTCTGGTCGGGCACTGCAAGCCACACAGCCACTTGTGTCCCCTGTGTCCCTGGAGGCCGCAGCGCATTTTGGGTTTTGGCGCGGACGGGCCCCTCTCGGCTTCCGTAGTCCATTTGCCCCGGAGCCTGCCAGACCCCTGGCCCCATTGGCGGGCCCTGCTGAGTCCCCGAGCGCCTCCTGGGTTCCTGCCACCACCCTTGGGCCGGGATGAGGTGCCACCTTGTGCGTAGAAACCCTGCACACAGGCAAGAAGCACCCCAGGCCCGCCCGACCTGGAGCCCCCTGGCTGGCTGCAGCCACAGGGAACGGGGGTTCTGAGTTGGCAGCCCCCATTCCCGAAGCATCCACGGGCAGTTCCCCGAAGGGCTGACACCGGCTGCGCCTCAGCAGCCAGACAACCTCCCTCCCTCTGGTCGGGCACTGCAAGCCACACAGCCACTTGTGTCCCCTGTGTCCCTGGAGGCCGCAGCGCATTTTGGGTTTTGGCGCGGACGGGCCCCTCTCGGCTTCCGTAGTCCATTTGCCCCCGGAGCCTGCCAGACCACTGGCCCCAGGGGCGGGCCCTGCTGAGTCCCCGAGCGCCTCCTGGATTCCTGCCACCACCCTTGGGCCGGGATGAGGTGCCACCTTGTGCGTAGAAGCCCTGCACACAGGCAAGAAGCCCCCCAGGCCCGCGGGCGCGCCCGACCCTGGAGCCCCCTGGCTGGCTGCAGCCACAGGGAACGGGGGTTCTGAGTTGGCAGCCCCCATTCCCGAAGCATCCACGGGCAGTTCCCCGAAGGGCTGACACCGGCTGCGCCTCAGCAGCCAGACAACCTCCCTCCCTCTGGTCGGGCACTGCAAGCCACACAGCCACTCGTGTCCCCTGTGTCCCTGGAGGCCGCAGCACGTTTTGGGTTTTGGCACGGACGGGCCCCTCTCGGCTTCCGTAGTCCATTTGCCCCCGGAGCCTGCCAGACCCCTGGCCCCAGGGGCGGGCCCTGCTGAGTCCCCGAGCGCCTCCTGGGTTACTGCCACCACCCTTGGGCCGGGATGAGGTGCCACCTTGTGCGTAGAAGCCCTGCACACAGGCAAGAAGCCACCAAGGCCCGCGGGCGCGTCCGTACCCGGAGCCCCCTGGCTGGCTGCAGCCACAGGGAACGGTGGTTCTGAGTTGGCAGCCCCCATTCCCGAAGCATCCACGGGCAGTTCCCCGAAGGGCTGACACCGGCTGCGCCTCAGCAGCCAGACAACCTCCCTCCCTCTGGTCGGGCACTGCAAGCCACACAGCCACTTGTGTCCCCTGTGTCCCTGGAGGCCGCAGCGCGTTTTGGGTTTTGGCGCGGACGGGCCCCTCTCGGCTTCCGTAGTCCATTTGCCCCGGAGCCTGCCAGACCCCTGGCCCCAGGGGCGGGCCCTGCTGAGTCCCCGAGCACCTCCTGGGTTCCTGCCACCACCCTTGGGCCGGGATGAGGTGCCACCTTGTGCGTAGAAGCCCTGCACACAGGCAAGAAGCCCCCCAGGCCCGCGGGCGCGCCCGACCCTGGAGCCCCCTGGCTGGCTGCAGCCACAGGGAACGGGGGTTCTGAGTTGGCAGCCCCCATTCCCGAAGCATCCACGGGCAGTTCCCCGAAGGGCTGACACCGGCTGCACCTCAGCAGCCAGACAACCTCCCTCCCTCTGGTCTGGCACTGCAAGCCACACAGCCACTTGTGTCCCCTGTGTCCCTGGAGGCCGCAGCGCGTTTTGGGTTTTGGCGCGGACGGGCCCCTCTCGGCTTCCGTAGTCCATTTGCCCCCGGAGCCTGCCAGACCCCTGGCCCCAGGGGCGGGCCCTGCTGAGTCCCCGAGCGCCTCCTGGGTTCCTGCCACCACCCTTGGGCCGGGATGAGGTGCCACCTTGTGCGTAGAAGCCCTGCACACAGGCAAGAAGCCCCCCAGGCCCGCGGGCGCGCCCGACCCTGGAGCCCCCTGGCTGGCTGCAGCCACAGGGAACGGGTTTTCTGAGTTGGCAGCCCCCATTCCCGAAGCATCCACGGGCAGTTCCCCGAAGGGCTGACACCGGCTGCGCCTCAGCAGCCAGACAACCTCCCTCCCTCTGGTCGGGCACTGCAAGCCACACAGCCACTTGTGTCCCCTGTGTCCCTGGAGGCCGCAGCGCGTTTTGGGTTTTGGCGCGGACGGGCCCCTCTCGGCTTCCGAAGTCCATTTGCCCGGGAGCCTGCCAGACCCCTGGCCCCAGGGGCGGGCCCTGCTGAGTCCCCGAGCGCCTCCTGGGTTCCTGCCACCACCCTTGGGCCGGGATGAGGTGCCACCTTGTGCGTAGAAGCCCTGCACACAGGCAAGAAGCCCCCCAGGCCCGCGGGCGCGACCGACCCTGGAGCCCCCTGGCTGGCTGCAGCCACAGGGAACGGGGGTTCTGAGTTGGCAGCCCCCATTCCCGAAGCATCCACGGGCAGTTTCCCGAAGGGCTGACACCGGCTGCGCCTCAGCAGCCAGACAACCTCCCTCCCTCTGGTCGGGCACTGCAAGCCACACAGCCACTTGTGTCCCCTGTGTCCCTGGAGGCCTCAGCGCGTTTTGGGTTTTGGCGCGGACGGGCCCCATTCGGCTTCCGTAGTCCATTTGCCCCGGAGCCTGCCAGACCCCTGGCCCCAGGGGCGGGCCCTGCTGAGTCCCGGAGCGCCTCCTGGGTTCCTGCCACCACCCTTGGGCCGGGATGAGGTGCCACCTTGTGCGTAGAAGCCCTGCACACAGGCAAGAAGCCCCCCAGGCCCGCGGGCGCGCCCGACCCTGGAGCCCCCTGGCTGGCTGCAGCCACAGGGAACGGGGGTTCTGAGTTGGCAGCCCCCATTCCCGAAGCATCCACGGGCAGTTCCCCGAAGGGCTGACACCGGCTGCGCCTCAGCAGCCAGACAACATCCCTCCCTCTGGTCGGGCACTGCAAGCCACACAGCCACTTGTGTCCCCTGTGTCCCTGGAGGCCGCAGCGCGTTTTGGGTTTTGGCGCGGACGGGCCCCTCTCGGCTTCCGTAGTCCATTTGCCCCGGAGCCTGCCAGACCCCTGGCCCCAGGGGCGGGCTCTGCTGAGTCCCCGAGCGCCTCCTGGGTTCCTGCCACCACCCTTGGGCCGGGATGAGGTGCCACCTTGTGCGTAGAAGCCCTGCACACAGGCAAGAAGCCCCCCAGGCCCGCGGGCGCGCCCAACCCTGGAGCCCCCTGGCTGGCTGCAGCCACAGGGAACGGGGGTTCTGAGTTGGCAGCCCCCATTCCCGAAGCATCCACGGGCAGTTCCCCGAAGGGCTGACACCGGCTGCGCCTCAGCAGCCAGACAACCTCCCTCCCTCTGGTCGGGCACTGCAAGCCACACAGCCACTTGTGTCCCCTGTGTCCCTGGAGGCCGCAGCGCGTTTTGGGTTTTGGCGCGGACGGGCCCCTCTCGGCTTCCGTAGTCCATTTGCCCCGGAGCCTGCCAGACCCCTGGCCCCAGGGGCGGGCCCTGCTGAGTCCCCGAGCGCCTCCTGGGTTCCTGCCACCACCCTTGGGCCGGGATGAGGTGCCACCTTGTGCGTAGAAGCCCTGCACACAGGCAAGAAGCCCCCCAGGCCCGCGGGCGCGCCCGACCCTGGAGCCCCCTGGCTGGCTGCAGCCACAGGGAACGGGGGTTCTGAGTTGGCAGCCCCCATTCCCGAAGCATCCACGGGCAGTTCCCCGAAGGGCTGACACCGGCTGCGCCTCAGCAGCCAGACAACCTCCCTCCCTCTGGTCGGGCACTGCAAGCCACACAGCCACTTGTGTCCCCTGTGTCCCTGGAGGCCGCAGCGCGTTTTGGGTTTTGGCGCGGACGGGCCCCTCTCGGCTTCCGTAGTCCATTTGCCCCCGGAGCCTGCCAGACCCCTGGCCCCAGGGGCGGGCCCTGCTGAGTCCCCGAGCGCCTCCTGGGTTCCTGCCACCACCCTTGGGCCGGGATGAGGTGCCACCTTGTGCGTAGAAGCCCTGCACACAGGCAAGAAGCCCCCCAGGCCCGCGGGCGCGCCCGACCCTGGAGCCCCCTGGCTGGCTGCAGCCACAGGGAACGGGTTTTCTGAGTTGGCAGCCCCCATTCCCGAAGCATCCACGGGCAGTTCCCCGAAGGGCTGACACCGGCTGCGCCTCAGCAGCCAGACAACCTCCCTCCCTCTGGTCGGGCACTGCAAGCCACACAGCCACTTGTGTCCTCTGTGTCCCTGGAGGCCGCAGCGCGTTTTGGGTTTTGGCGCGGACGGGCCCCTCTCGGCTTCCGAAGTCCATTTGCCCGGGAGCCTGCCAGACCCCTGGCCCCAGGGGCGGGCCCTGCTGAGTTCCCGAGCGCCTCCTGGGTTCCTGCCACCACCCTTGGGCCGGGATGAGGTGCCACCTTGTGTGTAGAAGCCCTGCACACAGGCAAGAAGCCCCCCAGGCCCGCGGGCGCGCCCGACCCTGGAGCCCCCTGGCTGGCTGCAGCCACAGGGAACGGGGGTTCTGAGTTGGCAGCCCCCATTCCCGAAGCATCCACGGGCAGTTCCCCGAAGGGCTGACACCGGCTGCGCCTCAGCAGCCAGACAACCTCCCTCCCTCTGGTCGGGCACTGCAAGCCACACAGCCACTTGTGTCCCCTGTGTCCCTGGAGGCCGCAGCGCGTTTTGGGTTTTGGCGCGGACGGGCCCCTCTCGGCTTCCGTAGTCCATTTGCCCCGGAGCCTGCCAGACCCCTGGCCCCAGGGGCGGGCCCTGCTGAGTCCCCGAGCGCCTCCTGGGTTCCTGCCACCACCCTTGGGCCGGGATGTGGTGCCACCTTGTGTGTAGAAGCCCTGCACACAGGCAAGAAGCCCCCCAGGCCCGCGGGCGCGCCCGACCCTGGAGACCCCTGGCTGGCTGCAGCCACAGGGAACGGGGGTTCTGAGTTGGCAGCCCCCATTCCCGAAGCATCCACGGGCAGTTCCCCGAAGGGCTGACACCGGCTGCGCCTCAGCAGCCAGACAACCTCCCTCCCTCTGGTCGGGCACTGCAAGCCACACAGCCACTCGTGTCCCCTGTGTCCCTGGAGGCCGCAGCGCGTTTTGGGTTTTGGCGCGGACGGGCCCCTCTCGGCTTCCGTAGTCCATTTGCCCCGGAGCCTGCCAGACCCCTGGCCCCAGGGGCGGGCCCTGCTGAGTCCCCGAGCGCCTCCTGGGTTCCTGCCACCACCCTTGGGCCGGGATGAGGTGCCACCTTGTGCGTAGAAGCCCTGCACACAGGCAAGAAGCCCCCCAGGCCCGCGGGCGCGCCCGACCCTGGAGCCCCCTGGCTGGCTGCAGCCAAAGGGAACGGGGGTTCTGAGTTGGCAGCCCCCATTCCCGAAGCATCCACGGGCAGTTCCCCGAAGGGCTGACACCGGCTGCGCCTCAGCAGCCAGACAACCTCCCTCCCTCTGGTCGGGCACTGCAAGCCACACAGCCACTTGTGTCCCCTGTGTCCCTGGAGGCCGCAGCGCGTTTTGGGTTTTGGCGCGGACGGGCCCCTCTCGGCTTCCGTAGTCCATTTGCCCCCGGAGCCTGCCAGACCCCTGGCCCCAGGGGCGGGCCCTGCTGAGTCCCCGAGCGCCTCCTGGGTTCCTGCCACCACCCTTGGGCCGGGATGAGGTGCCACCTTGTGCGTAGAAGCCCTGCACACAGGCAAGAAGCCCCCCAGGCCCGTGGGCGCGCCCGACCCTGGAGGCCCCTGGCTGGCTGCAGCCACAGGGAACGGGGGTTCTGAGTTGGCAGCCCCCATTCCCGAAGCATCCACGGGCAGTTCCCCGAAGGGCTGACACCGGCTGCGCCTCAGCAGCCAGACAACCTCCCTCCCTCTGGTCGGGCACTGCAAGCCACATAGCCACTTGTGTCCCCTGTGTCCCTGGAGGCCGCAGCGCGTTTTGGGTTTTGGCGCGGACGGGCCCCTCTCGGCTTCCGTAGTCCATTTGCCCCCGGAGCCTGCCAGACCCCTGGCCCCAGGGGCGGGCCCTGCTGAGTCCCCGAGCGCCTCCTGGGTTCCTGCCACCACCCTTGGGCCGGGATGAGGTGCCACCTTGTGCGTAGAAGCCGTGCACACAGGCAAGAAGCCCCCCAGGCCCGCGGGCGCGCCCGACCCTGGAGCCCCCTGGCTGGCTGTAGCCACAGGGAACGGGGGTTCTGAGTTGGCAGCCCCCATTCCCGAAGCATCCACGGGCAGTTCCCCGAAGGGCTGACACCGGCTGCGCCTCAGCAGCCAGACAACCTCCCTCCCTCTGGTCGGGCACTGCATGCCACACAGCCACTTGTGTCCCCTGTGTCCCTGGAGGCCGCAGCGCGTTTTGGGTTTTGGCGCAGACGGGCCCCTCTCGGCTTCCGTAGTCCATTTGCCCCGGAGCCTTCCAGACCCCTGGCCCCAGGGGCGGGCCCTGCTGAGTCCCCGAGCGCCTCCTGGGTTCCTGCCACCACCCTTGGGCCGGGATGAGGTGCCACCTTGTGCGTAGAAGCCCTGCACACAGGCAAGAAGCCCCCCAGGCCCGCGGGCGTGCCCGACCCTGGAGCCCCCTGGCTGGCTGCAGCCACAGGGAACGGGGGTTCTGAGTTGGCAGCCCCCATTCCCGAAGCATCCACGGGCAGTTCCCCGAAGGGCTGACACCGGCTGCGCCTCAGCAGCCAGACAACCTCCCTCCCTCTGGTCGGGCACTGCAAGCCACACAGCCACTTGTGTCCCCTGTGTCCCTGGAGGCCGCAGCGCGTTTTGGGTTTTGGCGCGGACGGGCCCCTCTCGGCTTCCGTAGTCCATTTGCCCCCGGAGCCTGCCAGACCCCTGGCCCCAGGGGCGGGCCCTGCTGAGTCCCCGAGCGCCTCCTGGGTTCCTGCCACCACCCTTGGGCCGGGATGAGGTGCCACCTTGTGCGTAGAAGCCCTGCACACAGGCAAGAAGCCCCCCAGGCCCGCGGGCGCGCCCGACCCTGGAGCCCCCTGGCTGGCTGCAGCCACAGGGAACGGGGGTTCTGAGTTGGCAGCCCCCATTCCCGAAGCATCCACGGGCAGTTCCCCGAAGGGCTGACACCGGCTGCGCCTCAGCAGCCAGACAACCTCCCTCCCTCTGGTCGGGCACTGCAAGCCACACAGCCACTTGTGTCCCCTGTGTCCCTGGAGGCCGCAGCGCGTTTTGGGTTTTGGCGCGGACGGGCCCCTCTCGGCTTCCGTAGTCCATTTGCCCCCGGAGCCTGCCAGACCCCTGGCCCCAGGGGCGGGCCCTGCTGAGTCCCCGAGCGCCTCCTGGGTTCCTGCCACCACCCTTGGGCCGGGATGAGGTGCCACCTTGTGCGAAGAAGCCCTGCACACAGGCAAGAAGCCCCCCAGGCCCGCGGGCGCGCCCGACCCTGGAACCCCCTGGCTGGCTGCAGCCACAGGGAACGGGGGTTCTGAGTTGGCAGCCCCCATTCCCGAAACATCCACGGGCAGTTCCCCGAAGGGCTGACACCGGCTGCGCCTCAGCAGCCAGACAACCTCCCTCCCTCTGGTCGGGCACTGCAAGCCACACAGCCACTTGTGTCCCCTGTGTCCCTGGAGGCCGCAGCGCGTTTTGGGTTTTGGCGCGGACGGGCCCCTCTCGGCTTCCGTAGTCCATTTGCCCCGGAGCCTGCCAGACCCCTGGCCCCAGGGGCGGGCCCTGCTGAGTCCCCGAGCACCTCCTGGGTTCCTGCCACCACCCTTGGGCCGGGATGTGGTGCCACCTTGTGCGTAGAAGCCCTGCACACAGGCAAGAAGCCCCCCAGGCCCGTGGGCGCGCCCGACCCTGGAGGCCCCTGGCTGGCTGCAGCCACAGGGAACGGGGGTTCTGAGTTGGCAGCCCCCATTCCCGAAGCATCCACGGGCAGTTCCCCGAAGGGCTGACACCGGCTGCGCCTCAGCAGCCAGACAACCTCCCTCCCTCTGGTCGGGCACTGCAAGCCACACAGCCACTTGTGTCCCCTGTGTCCCTGGAGGCCGCAGCGCGTTTTGGGTTTTGGCGCGGACGGGCCCCTCTCGGTTTCCGTATTCCATTTGCCCCCGGAGCCTGCCAGACCCCTGGCCCCAGGGGCGGGCCCTGCTGAGTCCCCGAGCGCCTCCTGGGTTCCTGCCACCACCCTTGGGCCGGGATGAGGTGCCACCTTGTGCGTAGAAGCCCTGCACACAGGCAAGAAGCCCCCCAGGCCCGCGGGCGCGCCCGACCCTGGAGCCCCCTGGCTGGCTGCAGCCACAGGGAACGGGGGTTCTGAGTTGGCAGCCCCCATTCCCGAAGCATCCACGGGCAGTTCCCCGAAGGGCTGACACCGGCTGCGCCTCAGCAGCCAGACAACCTCCCTCCCTCTGGTCGGGCACTGCAAGCCACACAGCCACTCGTGTCCCCTGTGTCCCTGGAGGCCGCAGCGCGTTTTGGGTTTTGGCGCGGACGGGCCCCTCTCGGCTTCCGTAGTCCATTTGCCCCGGAGCCTGCCAGACCCCTGGCCCCAGGGGCGGGCCCTGCTGAGTCCCCGAGCGCCTCCTGGGTTCCTGCCACCACCCTTGGGCCGGGATGTGGTGCCACCTTGTGTGTAGAAGCCCTGCACACAGGCAAGAAGCCCCCCAGGCCCGCGGGCGCGCCCGACCCTGGAGACCCCTGGCTGGCTGCAGCCACAGGGAACGGGGGTTCTGAGTTGGCAGCCCCCATTCCCGAAGCATCCACGGGCAGTTCCCCGAAGGGCTGACACCGGCTGCGCCTCAGCAGCCAGACAACCTCCCTCCCTCTGGTCGGGCACTGCAAGCCACACAGCCACTCGTGTCCCCTGTGTCCCTGGAGGCCGCAGCGCGTTTTGGGTTTTGGCGCGGACGGGCCCCTCTCGGCTTCCGTAGTCCATTTGCCCCGGAGCCTGCCAGACCCCTGGCCCCAGGGGCGGGCCCTGCTGAGTCCCCGAGCGCCTCCTGGGTTCCTGCCACCACCCTTGGGCCGGGATGAGGTGCCACCTTGTGCGTAGAAGCCCTGCACACAGGCAAGAAGCCCCCCAGGCCCGCGGGCGCGCCCGACCCTGGAGCCCCCTGGCTGGCTGCAGCCACAGGGAACGGGGGTTCTGAGTTGGCAGCCCCTATTCCCGAAGCATCCACGGGCAATTCCCCGAAGGGCTGACACCGGCTGCGCCTCAGCAGCCAGACAACCTCCCTCCCTCTGGTCGGGCACTGCAAGCCACACAGCCACTTGTGTCCACTGTGTCCCTGGAGGCCGCAGCGCGTTTTGGGTTTTGGCGCGGACGGGCCCCTCTCGGCTTCCGTAGTCCATTTGCCCCCGGAGCCTGCCAGACCCCTGGCCCCAGGGGCGGGCCCTGCTGAGTCCCCGAGCGCCTCCTGGGTTCCTGCCACCACCCTTGGGCCGGGATGAGGTGCCACCTTGTGCGTAGAAGCCCTGCACACAGGCAAGAAGCCCCCCAGGCCCGTGGGCGCGCCCGACCCTGGAGCCCCCTGGCTGGCTGCAGCCACAGGTAACGGGGGTTCTGAGTTGGCAGCCCCCATTCCCGAAGCATCCACGGGCAGTTCCCCGAAGGGCTGACACCGGCTGCGCCTCAGCAGCCAGACAACCTCCCTCCCTCTGGTCGGGCACTGCAAGCCACATAGCCACTTGTGTCCCCTGTGTCCCTGGAGGCCGCAGCGCGTTTTGGGTTTTGGCGCGGACGGGCCCCTCTCGGCTTCCGTAGTCCATTTGCCCCCGGAGCCTGCCAGACCCCTGGCCCCAGGGGCGGGCCCTGCTGAGTCCCCGAGCGCCTCCTGGGTTCCTGCCACCACCCTTGGGCCGGGATGAGGTGCCACCTTGTGCGTAGAAGCCGTGCACACAGGCAAGAAGCCCCCCAGGCCCGCGGGCGCGCCCGACCCTGGAGCCCCCTGGCTGGCTGTAGCCACAGGGAACGGGGGTTCTGAGTTGGCAGCCCCCATTCCCGAAGCATCCACGGGCAGTTCCCCGAAGGGCTGACACCGGCTGCGCCTCAGCAGCCAGACAACCTCCCTCCCTCTGGTCGGGCACTGCATGCCACACAGCCACTTGTGTCCCCTGTGTCCCTGGAGGCCGCAGCGCGTTTTGGGTTTTGGCGCGGACGGGCCCCTCTCGGCTTCCGTAGTCCATTTGCCCCCGGAGCCTGCCAGACCCCTGGCCCCAGGGGCGGGCCCTGCTGAGTCCCCGAGCGCCTCCTGGGTTCCTGCCACCACCCTTGGGCCGGGATGAGGTGCCACCTTGTGCGTAGAAGCCGTGCACACAGGCAAGAAGCCCCCCAGGCCCGCGGGCGCGCCCGACCCTGGAGCCCCCTGGCTGGCTGTAGCCACAGGGAACGGGGGTTCTGAGTTGGCAGCCCCCATTCCCGAAGCATCCACGGGCAGTTCCCCGAAGGGCTGACACCGGCTGCGCCTCAGCAGCCAGACAACCTCCCTCCCTCTGGTCGGGCACTGCATGCCACACAGCCACTTGTGTCCCCTGTGTCCCTGGAGGCCGCAGCGCGTTTTGGGTTTTGGCGCAGACGGGCCCCTCTCGGCTTCCGTAGTCCATTTGCCCCGGAGCCTTCCAGACCCCTGGCCCCAGGGGCGGGCCCTGCTGAGTCCCCGAGCGCCTCCTGGGTTCCTGCCACCACCCTTGGGCCGGGATGAGGTGCCACCTTGTGCGTAGAAGCCCTGCACACAGTCAAGAAGCCCCCCAGGCCCGCGGGCGTGCCCGACCCTGGAGCCCCCTGGCTGGCTGCAGCCACAGGGAACGGGGGTTCTGAGTTGGCAGCCCCCATTCCCGAAGCATCCACGGGCAGTTCCCCGAAGGGCTGACACCGGCTGCGCCTCAGCAGCCAGACAACCTCCCTCCCTCTGGTCGGGCACTGCAAGCCACACAGCCACTTGTGTCCCCTGTGTCCCTGGAGGCCGCAGCGCGTTTTGGGTTTTGGCGCGGACGGGTCGCTCTCGGCTTCCGTAGTCCATTTGCCCCGGAGCCTGCCAGACCCCTGGCCCCAGGGGCGGGCCCTGCTGAGTTCCCGAGCGCCTCCTGGGTTCCTGCCACCACCCTTGGACCGGGATGAGGTGCCACCTTGTGCGTAGAAGCCCTGCACACAGGCAAGAAGCCCCCCAGGCCGGCGGGCGCGCCCGACCCTGGAGCCCCCTGGCTGGCTGCAGCCACAGGGAACGGGGGTTCTGAGTTGGCAGCCCCCATTCCCGAAGCATCCACGGGCAGTTCCCCGAAGGGCTGACACCGGCTGCGCCTCAGCAGCCAGACAACCTCCCTCCCTCTGGTCGGGCACTGCAAGCCACACAGCCACTTGTGTCCCCTGTGTCCCTGGAGGCCGCAGCGCGTTTTGGGTTTTGGCGCGGACGGGCCCCTCTCGGCTTCCGTAGTCCATTTGCCCCCGGAGCCTGCCAGACCCCTGGCCCCAGGGGCGGGCCCTGCTGAGTTCCCGAGCGCCTCCTGGGTTCCTGCCACCACCCTTGGGCCGGGATGAGGTGCCACCTTGTGCGTAGAAGCCCTGCACACAGGCAAGAAGCCCCCCAGGCCCACGGGCGCGCCCGACCCTGGAGCCCCCTGGCTGGCTGCAGCCACAGGGAACGGGGGTTCTGAGTTGGCAGCCCCCATTCCCGAAGCATCCACGGGCAGTTCCCCGAAGGGCTGACACCGGCTGCGCCTCAGCAGCCAGACAACCTCCCTCCCTCTGGTCGGGCACTGCAAGCCACACAGCCACTTGTGTCCCCTGTGTCCCTGGAGGCCGCAGCGCGTTTTGGGTTTTGGCGCGGACGGGTCCCTCTCGGCTTCCGTAGTCCATTTGCCCCGGAGCCTGCCAGACCCCTGGCCCCAGGGGCGGGCCCTGCTGAGTTCCCGAGCGCCTCCTGGGTTCCTGCGACCACCCTTGGGCCGGGATGAGGTGCCACCTTGTGCGTAGAAGCCCTGCACACAGGCAAGAAGCCCCCCAGGCCCGCGGGCGCGCCCGACCCTGGAGCCCCCTGACTGGCTGCAGCCACAGGGAACGGGGGTTCTGAGTTGGCAGCCCCCATTCCCGAAGCATCCACGGGCAGTTCCCCGAAGGGCTGACACCGGCTGCGCCTCAGCAGCCAGACAACCTCCCTCCCTCTGGTCGGGCACTGCAAGCCACACAGCCACTTGTGTCCCCTGTGTCCCTGGAGGCCGCAGCGCGTTTTGGGTTTTGGCGCGGACGGGCCCCTCTCGGCTTCCGTAGTCCATTTGCCCCCGGAGCCTGCCAGACCCCTGGCCCCAGGGGCGGGCCCTGCTGAGTTCCCGAGCGCCTCCTGGGTTCCTGCCACCACCCTTGGGCCGGGATGAGGTGCCACCTTGTGTGTAGAAGCCCTGCACACAGGCAAGAAGCCCCCCAGGCCCGCGGGCGCACCCGACCCTGGAGCCCCCTGGCTGGCTGCAGCCACAGGGAACGGGGGTTCTGAGTTGGCAGCCCCCATTCCCGAAGCATCCACGGGCAGTTCCCCGAAGGGCTGACACCGGCTGCGCCTCAGCAGCCAGACAACCTCCCTCCCTCTGGTCGGGCACTGCAAGCCACACAGCCACTTGTGTCCCCTGTGTCCCTGGAGGCCGCAGCGCGTTTTGGGTTTTGGCGCGGACGGGCCCCTCTCGGCTTCCGTAGTCCATTTGCCCCGGAGCCTGCCAGACCCCTGGCCCCAGGGGCGGGCCCTGCTGAGTCCCCGAGCGCCTCCTGGGTTCCTGCCACCACCCTTGGGCCGGGATGTGGTGCCACCTTGTGTGTAGAAGCCCTGCACACAGGCAAGAAGCCCCCCAGGCCCGCGGGCGCGCCCGACCCTGGAGCCCCCTGGCTGGCTGCAGCCACAGGGAACGGGGGTTCTGAGTTGGCAGCCCCCCATTCCCGAAGCATCCACGGGCAGTTCCCCGAAGGGCTGACACCGGCTGCGCCTCAGCAGCCAGACAACCTCCCTCCCTCTGGTCGGGCACTGCAAGCCACACAGCCACTTGTGTCCCCTGTGTCCCTGGAGGCCGCAGCGCGTTTTGGGTTTTGGCGCGGACGGGCCCCTCTCGGCTTCCGTAGTCCATTTGCCCCCGGAGCCTGCCAGACCCCTGGCCCCAGGGGCGGGCCCTGCTGAGTCCCCGAGCGCCTCCTGGGTTCCTGCCACCACCCTTAGGCCGGGATGAGGTGCCACCTTGTGCGTAGAAGCCCTGCACACAGGCAAGAAGCCCCCCAGGCCCGCGGGCGCGCCCGACCCTGGAGCCCCCAGGCTGGCTGCAGCCAGAGGGAACGGGGGTTCTGAGTTGGCCGTCCCCATTCCCGAAGCATCCATGGGCAGTTCCCCGAAGGGCTGACACCGGCTGCGCCTCAGCAGCCAGACAACCTCCCTCCCTCTGGTCGGGCACTGCAAGCCACACAGCCACTTGTGTCCCCTGTGTCCCTGGAGGCCGCAGCGCGTTTTGGGTTTTGGCGCGGACGGGCCCCTCTCGGCTTCCATAGTCCATTTGCCCCCGGAGCCTGCCAGACCCCTGGCCCCAGGGGCGGGCCCTGCTGAGTCCCCGAGCGCCTCCTGGGTTCCTGCCACCACCCAAGGGCCGGGATGAGGTGCCACCTTGTGCGAAGAAGCCCTGCACACAGGCAAGAAGCCCCCCAGGCCCGCGGGCGCGCACGACCCTGGAACCCCCTGGCTGGCTGCAGCCACAGGGAACGGGGGTTCTGAGTTGGCAGCCCCCATTCCCGAAGCATCCACGGGCAGTTCCCCGAAGGGCTGACACCGGCTGCGCCTCAGCAGCCAGACAACCTCCCTCCCTCTGGTCGGGCACTGCAAGCCACACAGCCACTTGTGTCCCCTGTGTCCCTGGAGGCCGCAGCGCGTTTTGGGTTTTGGCGCGGACGGGCCCCTCTCGGCTTCCGTAGTCCATTTGCCCTGGAGCCTGCCAGACCCCTGGCCCCAGGGGCGGGCCCTGCTGAGTCCCCGAGCGCCTCCTGGGTTCCTGCCACCACCCTTGGGCCGGGATGAGGTGCCACCTTGTGCGTAGAAGCCCTGCACACAGGCAAGAAGCCCCCCAGGCCCGTGGGCGCGCCCGAACCTGGAGGCCCCTGGCTGGCTGCAGCCACAGGGAACGGGGGTTCTGAGTTGGCAGCCCCCATTCCCGAAGCATCCACGGGCAGTTCCCCGAAGGGCTGACACCGGCTGCGCCTCAGCAGCCAGACAACCTCCCTCCCTCTGGTCGGGCACTGCAAGCCACACAGCCACTTGTGTCCCCTGTGTCCCTGGAGGCCGCAGCGCGTTTTGGGTTTTGGCGCGGACGGGCCCCTCTCGGCTTCCGTAGTCCATTTGCCCCCGGAGCCTGCCAGACCCCTGGCCCCAGGGGCGGGCCCTGCTGAGTCCCCGAGCGCCTCCTGGGTTCCTGCCACCACCCTTGGGCCGGGATGAGGTGCCACCTTGTGCGTAGAAGCCCTGCACACAGGCAAGAAGCCCCCCAGGCCCGCCGGCGCGCCCGACCCTGGAGCCCCCTGGCTGGCTGCAGCCACAGGGAACGGGGGTTCTGAGTTGGCAGCCCCCATTCCCGAAGCATCCACGGGCAGTTCCCCGAAGGGCTGACACCGGCTGCGCCTCAGCAGCCAGACAACCTCCCTCCCTCTGGTCGGGCACTGCAAGCCACACAGCCACTTGTGTCCCCTGTGTCCCTGGAGGCCGCAGCGCGTTTTGGGTTTTGGCGCGGACGGGCCCCTCTCGGCTTCCGTAGTCCATTTGCCCCCGGAGCCTGCCAGACCCCTGGCCCCAGGGGCGGGCCCTGCTGAGTCCCCGAGCGCCTCCTGGGTTCCTGCCACCACCCTTGGGCCGGGATGAGGTGCCACCTTGTGCGAAGAAGCCCTGCACACAGGCAAGAAGCCCCCCAGGCCCGCGGGCGCGCACGACCCTGGAACCCCCTGGCTGGCTGCAGCCACAGGGAACGGGGGTTCTGAGTTGGCAGCCCCCATTCCCGAAGCATCCACGGGCAGTTCCCCGAAGGGCTGACACCGGCTGCGCCTCAGCAGCCAGCCAACCTCCCTCCCTCTGGTCGGGCACTGCAAGCCACACAGCCACTTGTGTCCCCTGTGTCCCTGGAGGCCGCAGCGCGTTTTGGGTTTTGGCGCGGACGGGCCCCTCTCGGCTTGCGTAGTCCATTTGCCCCGGAGCCTGCCAGACCCCTGGCCCCAGGGGCGGGCCCTGCTGAGTCCCCGAGCGCCTCCTGGGTTCCTGCCACCACCCTTGGGCCGGGATGAGGTGCCACCTTGTGCGTAGAAGCCCTGCACACAGGCAAGAAGCCCCCCAGGCCCGTGGGCGCGCCCGACCCTGGAGGCCCCTGGCTGGCTGCAGCCACAGGGAACGGGGGTTCTGAGTTGGCAGCCCCCATTCCCGAAGCATCCACGGGCAGTTCCCCGAAGGGCTGACACTGGCTGCGCCTCAGCAGCCAGACAACCTCCCTCCCTCTGGTCGGGCACTGCAAGCCACACAGCCACTTGTGTCCCCTGTGTCCCTCCCTGGAGGCCGCAGCGCGTTTTGGGTTTTGGCGCGGACGGGCCCCTCTCGGCTTCCGTAGTCCATTTGCCCCCGGAGCCTGCCAAACCCCTGGCCCCAGGGGCGGGCCCTGCTGAGTTCCCGAGCGCCTCCTGGGTTCCTGCCACCACCCTTGGGCCGGGATGCGGTGCCACCTTGTGTGTAGAAGCCCTGCACACAGGCAAGAAGCCCCCCAGGCCCGCGGGCGCGCCCGACCCTGGAGCCCCCTGGCTGGCTGCAGCCACAGGGAACGGGGGTTCTGAGTTGGCAGCCCCCATTCCCGAAGCATCCACGGGCAGTTCCCCGAAGGGCTGACACCGGCTGCGCCTCAGCAGCCAGACAACCTCCCTCCCTCTGGTCGGGCACTGCAAGCCACACAGCCACTTGTGTCCCCTGTGTCCCTGGAGGCCGCAGCGCGTTTTGGGTTTTGGCGCGGACGGGCCCCTCTCGGCTTCCGTAGTCCATTTGCCCCCGGAGCCTGCCAGACCCCTGGCCCCAGGGGCGGGCCCTGCTGAGTCCCCGAGCGCCTCCTGGGTTCCTGCCACCACCGTTGGGCCGGGATGAGGTGCCACCTTGTGCGTAGAAGCCCTGCACACAGGCAAGAAGCCCCCCAGGCCCGCGGGCGTGCCCGACCCTGGAGCCCCCTGGCTGGCTGCAGCCACAGGGAACGGGGGTTCTGAGTTGGCAGCCCCCATTCCCGAAGAATCCACGGGCAGTTCCCCGAAGGGCTGACACCGGCTGCGCCTCAGCAGCCAGACAACCTCCCTCCCTCTGGTCGGGCACTGCAAGCCACACAGCCACTTGTGTCCCCTGTGTCCCTGGAGGCCGCAGCGCGTTTTGGGTTTTGGCGCGGACGGGCCCCCTCGGCTTCCGTAGTCCATTTGCCCCCGGAGCCTGCCAGACCCCTGGCCCCAGGGGCGGGCCCTGCTGAGTCCCCGAGTGCCTCCTGAGTTCCTGCCACCACCCTTGGGCCGGGATGAGGTGCCACCTTGTGCGTAGAAGCCCTGCACACAGGCAAGAAGCCCCCCAGGCCCGCGGGCGCGCCCGACCCTGGAGCCCCCTGGCTGGCTGCAGCCACAGGGAACGGGGGTTCTGAGTTGGCAGCCCCCATTCCCGAAGCATCCACGGGCAGTTCCCCGAAGGGCTGACACCGGCTGCGCCTCAGCAGCCAGACAACCTCCCTCCCTCTGGTCGGGCACTGCAAGCCACACAGCCACTTGTGTCCCCTGTGTCCCTGGAGGCCGCAGCGCGTTTTGGGTTTTGGCGCGGACGGGCCCCTCTCGGCTTCCGTAGTCCATTTGCCCCCGGAGCCTGCCAGACCCCTGGCCCCAGGGGCGGGCCCTGCTGAGTTCCCGAGCGCCTCCTGGGTTCCTGCCACCACCCTTGGGCCGGGATGAGGTGCCACCTTGTGCGTAGAAGCCCTGCACACAGGCAAGAAGCCCCCCAGGCCCGCGGGCGCGCCCGACCCTGGAGCCCCCAGGCTGGCTGCAGCCAGAGGGAACGGGGGTTCTGAGTTGGCAGCCCCCATTCCCGAAGCATCCACGGGCAGTTCCCCGAAGGGCTGACACCGGCTGCGCCTCAGCAGCCAGACAACCTCCCTCCCTCTGGTCGGGCACTGCAAGCCACACAGCCACTTGTGTCCCCTGTGTCCCTGGAGGCCGCAGCGCGTTTTGGGTTTTGGCGCGGACGGGCCCCTCTCGGCTTCCGTAGTCCATTTGCCCCCGGAGCCTGCCAGACCCCTGGCCCCAGGGGCGGGCCCTGCTGAGTCCCCGAGCGCCTCCTGGGTTCCTGCCACCACCCTTGGGCCGGGATGAGGTGCCACCTTGTGCGAAGAAGCCCTGCACAC
This sequence comes from Lepus europaeus, assembly GCF_033115175.1. Taxonomy (NCBI): domain Eukaryota; kingdom Metazoa; phylum Chordata; class Mammalia; order Lagomorpha; family Leporidae; genus Lepus; species Lepus europaeus. The sequence goes on along the minus strand of NW_026909088.1, from coordinate 191,741 downwards.
AGGCAAGAAGCCCCCCAGGCCCGCGGGCGCGCACGACCCTGGAACCCCCTGGCTGGCTGCAGCCACAGGGAACGGGGGTTCTGAGTTGGCAGCCCCCATTCCCGAAGCATCCACGGGCAGTTCCCCGAAGGGCTGACACCGGCTGCGCCTCAGCAGCCAGACAACCTCCCTCCCTCTGGTCGGGCACTGCAAGCCACACAGCCACTTGTGTCCCCTGTGTCCCTGGAGGCCGCAGCGCGTTTTGGGTTTTGGCGCGGACGGGCCCCTCTCGGCTTCCGTAGTCCATTTGCCCCGGAGCCTGCCAGACCCCTGGCCCCAGGGGCGGGCCCTGCTGAGTCCCAGAGCGCCTCCTGGGTTCCTGCCACCACCCTTGGGCCGGGATGAGGTGCCACCTTGTGCGTAGAAGCCCTGCACTTAGGCAAGAAGCCCCCCAGGCCCGTGGGCGCTCCCGACCCTGGAGGCCCCTGGCTGGCTGCAGCCACAGGGAACGGGGGTTCTGAGTTGGCAGCCCCCATTCCCGAAGCATCCACGGGCAGTTCCCCGAAGGGCTGACACCGGCTGCGCCTCAGCAGCCAGACAACCTCCCTCCCTCTGGTCGGGCACTGCAAGCCACACAGCCACTTGTGTCCCCTGTGTCCCTCCCTGGAGGCCGCAGCGCGTTTTGGGTTTTGGCGCGGACGGGCCCCTCTCGGCTTCCGTAGTCCATTTGCCCCCGGAGCCTGCCAGACCCCTGGCCCCAGGGGCGGGCCCTGCTGAGTTCCCGAGCGCCTCCTGGGTTCCTGCCACCACCCTTGGGCCGGGATGAGGTGCCACCTTGTGTGTAGAAGCCCTGCACACAGGCAAGAAGCCCCCCAGGCCCGCGGGCGCGCCCGATCCTGGAGCCCCCTGGCTGGCTGCAGCCACAGGGAACGGGGGTTCTGAGTTGGCAGCCCCCATTCCCGAAGCATCCACGGGCAGTTCCCCGAAGGGCTGACACCGGCTGCGCCTCAGCAGCCAGACAACCTCCCTCCCTCTGGTCGGGCACTGCAAGCCACACAGCCACTTGTGTCCCCTGTGTCCCTGGAGGCCGCAGCGCGTTTTGGGTTTTGGCGCGGACGGGCCCCTCTCGGCTTCCGTAGTCCATTTGCCCCGGAGCCTGCCAGACCCCTGGCCCCAGGGGCGGGCCCTGCTGAGTCCCCGAGCGCCTCCTGGGTTCCTGCCACCACCCTTGGGCCGGGATGTGGTGCCACCTTGTGTGTAGAAGCCCTGCACACAGGCAAGAAGCCCCCCAGGCCCGCGGGCGCGCCCGACCCTGGAGCCCCCTGGCTGGCTGCAGCCACAGGGAACGGGGGTTCTGAGTTGGCAGCCCCCATTCCCGAAGCATCCACGGGCAGTTCCCTGAAGGGCTGACACCGGCTGCGCCTCAGCAGCCAGACAACCTCCCTCCCTCTGGTCGGGCACTGCAAGCCACACAGCCACTTGTGTCCCCTGTGTCCCTGGAGGCCGCAGCGCGTTTTGGGTTTTGGCGCGGACGGGCCCCTCTCGGCTTCCGTGGTCCATTTGCCCCCGGAGCCTGCCAGACCCCTGGCCCCAGGGGCGGGCCCTGCTGAGTCCCCGAGCGCCTCCTGGGTTCCTGCCACCACCCTTGGGCCGGGATGAGGTGCCACCTTGTGCGTAGAAGCCCTGCACACAGGCAAGAAGCCCCCCAGGCCCGCGGGCGCGCCCGACCCTGGAGCCCCCTGGCTGGCTGCAGCCACAGGGAACGGGGGTTCTGAGTTGGCAGCCCCCATTCCCGAAGAATCCACGGGCAGTTCCCCGAAGGGCTGACACCGGCTGCGCCTCAGCAGCCAGACAACCTCCCTCCCTCTGGTCGGGCACTGCAAGCCACACAGCCACTTGTGTCCCCTGTGTCCCTGGAGGCCGCAGCGCGTTTTGGGTTTTGGCGCGGACGGGCCCCTCTCGGCTTCCGTAGTCCATTTGCCCCCGGAGCCTGCCAGACCCCTGGCCCCAGGGGCGGGCCCTGCTGAGTCCCCGAGCGCCTCCTGGGTTCCTGCCACCACCCTTGGGCCGGGATGAGGTGCCACCTTGTGCGAAGAAGCCCTGCACACAGGCAAGAAGCCCCCCAGGCCCGCGGGCGCGCACGACCCTGGAACCCCCTGGCTGGCTGCAGCCACAGGGAACGGGGGTTCTGAGTTGGCAGCCCCCATTCCCGAAGCATCCACGGGCAGTTCCCCGAAGGGCTGACACCGGCTGCGCCTCAGCAGCCAGACAACCTCCCTCCCTCTGGTCGGGCACTGCAAGCCACACAGCCACTTGTGTCCCCTGTGTCCCTGGAGGCCGCAGCGCGTTTTGGGTTTTGGCGCGGACGGGCCCCTCTCGGCTTCCGTAGTCCATTTGCCCCGGAGCCTGCCAGACCCCTGGCCCCAGGGGCGGGCCCTGCTGAGTCCCCGAGCTCCTCCTGGGTTCCTGCCACCACCCTTGGGCCGGGATGTGGTGCCACCTTGTGCGTAGAAGCCCTGCACACAGGCAAGAAGCCCCTCAGGCCCGTGGGCGCGCCCGACCCTGGAGGCCCCTGGCTGGCTGCAGCCACAGGGAACGGGGGTTCTGAGTTGGCAGCCCCCATTCCCGAAGCATCCACGGGCAGTTCCCCGAAGGGCTGACACCGGCTGAGCCTCAGCAGCCAGACAACCTCCCTCCCTCTGGTCGGGCACTGCAAGCCACACAGCCACTTGTGTCCCCTGTGTCCCTGGAGGCCGCAGCGCGTTTTGGGTTTTGGCGCGGACGGGCCCCTCTCGGCTTCCGTAGTCCATTTGCCCCCGGAGCCTGCCAGACCCCTGGCCCCAGGGGCGGGCCCTGCTGAGTCCCCGAGCGCCTCCTGGGTTCCTGCCACCACCCTTGGGCCGGGATGAGGTGCCACCTTGTGCGTAGAAGCCCTGCACACAGGCAAGAAGCCCCCCAGGCCCGCGGGCGCGCCCGACCCTGGAGCCCCCTGGCTGGCTGCAGCCACAGGGAACGGGGGTTCTGAGTTGGCAGCCCCCATTCCCGAAGCATCCACGGGCAGTTCCCCGAAGGGCTGACACCGGCTGCGCCTCAGCAGCCAGACAACCTCCCTCCCTCTGGTCGGGCACTGCAAGCCACACAGCCACTTGTGTCCCCTGTGTCCCTGGAGGCCGCAGCGCGTTTTGGGTTTTGGCGCGGACGGGCCCCTCTCGGCTTCCGTAGTCCATTTGCCCCCGGAGCCTGCCAGACCCCTGGCCCCAGGGGCGGGCCCTGCTGAGTTCCCGAGCGCCTCCTGGGTTCCTGCCACCACCCTTGGGCCGGGATGAGGTGCCACCTTGTGTGTAGAAGCCCTGCACACAGGCAAGAAGCCCCCCAGGCCCGCGGGCGCGCCCGACCCTGGAGCCCCCTGGCTGGCTGCAGCCACAGGGAACGGGGGTTCTGAGTTGGCAGCCCCCATTCCCGAAGCATCCACGGGCAGTTCCCCGAAGGGCTGACACCGGCTGCGCCTCAGCAGCCAGACAACCTCCCTCCCTCTGGTCGGGCACTGCAAGCCACACAGCCACTTGTGTCCCCTGTGTCCCTGGAGGCCGCAGCGCGTTTTGGGTTTTGGCGCGGACGGGCCCCTCTCGGCTTCCGTAGTCCATTTGCCCCCGGAGCCTGCCAGACCCCTGGCCCCAGGGGCGGGCCCTGCTGAGTTCCCGAGCGCCTCCTGGGTTCCTGCCACCACCCTTGGGCCGGGATGAGGTGCCACCTTGTGCGTAGAAGCCCTGCACACAGGCAAGAAGCCCCCCAGGCCCGCGGGCGCGCCCGACCCTGGAGCCCCCAGGCTGGCTGCAGCCAGAGGGAACGGGGGTTCTGAGTTGGCAGCCCCCATTCCCGAAGCATCCACGGGCAGTTCCCCGAAGGGCTGACACCGGCTGCGCCTCAGCAGCCAGACAACCTCCCTCCCTCTGGTCGGGCACTGCAAGCCACACAGCCACTTGTGTCCCCTGTGTCCCTGGAGGCCGCAGCGCGTTTTGGGTTTTGGCGCGGACGGGCCCCTCTCGGCTTCCGTAGTCCATTTGCCCCCGGAGCCTGCCAGACCCCTGGCCCCAGGGGCGGGCCCTGCTGAGTCCCCGAGCGCCTCCTGGGTTCCTGCCACCACCCTTGGGCCGGGATGAGGTGCCACCTTGTGCGAAGAAGCCCTGCACACAGGCAAGAAGCCCCCCAGGCCCGCGGGCGCGCACGACCCTGGAACCCCCTGGCTGGCTGCAGCCACAGGGAACGGGGGTTCTGAGTTGGCAGCCCCCATTCCCGAAGCATCCACGGGCAGTTCCCCGAAGGGCTGACACCGGCTGCGCCTCAGCAGCCAGACAACCTCCCTCCCTCTGGTCGGGCACTGCAAGCCACACAGCCACTTGTGTCCCCTGTGTCCCTGGAGGCCGCAGCGCGTTTTGGGTTTTGGCGCGGACGGGCCCCTCTCGGCTTCCGTAGTCCATTTGCCCCGGAGCCTGCCAGACCCCTGGCCCCAGGGGCGGGCCCTGCTGAGTCCCAGAGCGCCTCCTGGGTTCCTGCCACCACCCTTGGGCCGGGATGAGGTGCCACCTTGTGCGTAGAAGCCCTGCACTTAGGCAAGAAGCCCCCCAGGCCCGTGGGCGCTCCCGACCCTGGAGGCCCCTGGCTGGCTGCAGCCACAGGGAACGGGGGTTCTGAGTTGGCAGCCCCCATTCCCGAAGCATCCACGGGCAGTTCCCCGAAGGGCTGACACCGGCTGCGCCTCAGCAGCCAGACAACCTCCCTCCCTCTGGTCGGGCACTGCAAGCCACACAGCCACTTGTGTCCCCTGTGTCCCTCCCTGGAGGCCGCAGCGCGTTTTGGGTTTTGGCGCGGACGGGCCCCTCTCGGCTTCCGTAGTCCATTTGCCCCCGGAGCCTGCCAGACCCCTGGCCCCAGGGGCGGGCCCTGCTGAGTTCCCGAGCGCCTCCTGGGTTCCTGCCACCACCCTTGGGCCGGGATGAGGTGCCACCTTGTGTGTAGAAGCCCTGCACACAGGCAAGAAGCCCCCCAGGCCCGCGGGCGCGCCCGACCCTGGAGCCCCCTGGCTGGCTGCAGCCACAGGGAACGGGGGTTCTGAGTTGGCAGCCCCCATTCCCGAAGCATCCACGGGCAGTTCCCCGAAGGGCTGACACCGGCTGCGCCTCAGCAGCCAGACAACCTCCCTCCCTCTGGTCGGGCACTGCAAGCCACACAGCCACTTGTGTCCCCTGTGTCCCTGGAGGCCGCAGCGCGTTTTGGGTTTTGGCGCGGACGGGCCCCTCTCGGCTTCCGTAGTCCATTTGCCCCGGAGCCTGCCAGACCCCTGGCCCCAGGGGCGGGCCCTGCTGAGTCCCCGAGCGCCTCCTGGGTTCCTGCCACCACCCTTGGGCCGGGATGTGGTGCCACCTTGTGTGTAGAAGCCCTGCACACAGGCAAGAAGCCCCCCAGGCCCGCGGGCGCGCCCGACCCTGGAGCCCCCTGGCTGGCTGCAGCCACAGGGAACGGGGGTTCTGAGTTGGCAGCCCCCATTCCCGAAGCATCCACGGGCAGTTCCCTGAAGGGCTGACACCGGCTGCGCCTCAGCAGCCAGACAACCTCCCTCCCTCTGGTCGGGCACTGCAAGCCACACAGCCACTTGTGTCCCCTGTGTCCCTGGAGGCCGCAGCGCGTTTTGGGTTTTGGCGCGGACGGGCCCCTCTCGGCTTCCGTGGTCCATTTGCCCCCGGAGCCTGCCAGACCCCTGGCCCCAGGGGCGGGCCCTGCTGAGTCCCCGAGCGCCTCCTGGGTTCCTGCCACCACCCTTGGGCCGGGATGAGGTGCCACCTTGTGCGTAGAAGCCCTGCACACAGGCAAGAAGCCCCCCAGGCCCGCGGGCGCGCCCGACCCTGGAGCCCCCTGGCTGGCTGCAGCCACAGGGAACGGGGGTTCTGAGTTGGCAGCCCCCATTCCCGAAGAATCCACGGGCAGTTCCCCGAAGGGCTGACACCGGCTGCGCCTCAGCAGCCAGACAACCTCCCTCCCTCTGGTCGGGCACTGCAAGCCACACAGCCACTTGTGTCCCCTGTGTCCCTGGAGGCCGCAGCGCGTTTTGGGTTTTGGCGCGGACGGGCCCCTCTCGGCTTCCGTAGTCCATTTGCCCCCGGAGCCTGCCAGACCCCTGGCCCCAGGGGCGGGCCCTGCTGAGTCCCCGAGCGCCTCCTGGGTTCCTGCCACCACCCTTGGGCCGGGATGAGGTGCCACCTTGTGCGAAGAAGCCCTGCACACAGGCAAGAAGCCCCCCAGGCCCGCGGGCGCGCACGACCCTGGAACCCCCTGGCTGGCTGCAGCCACAGGGAACGGGGGTTCTGAGTTGGCAGCCCCCATTCCCGAAGCATCCACGGGCAGTTCCCCGAAGGGCTGACACCGGCTGCGCCTCAGCAGCCAGACAACCTCCCTCCCTCTGGTCGGGCACTGCAAGCCACACAGCCACTTGTGTCCCCTGTGTCCCTGGAGGCCGCAGCGCGTTTTGGGTTTTGGCGCGGACGGGCCCCTCTCGGCTTCCGTAGTCCATTTGCCCCGGAGCCTGCCAGACCCCTGGCCCCAGGGGCGGGCCCTGCTGAGTCCCCGAGCTCCTCCTGGGTTCCTGCCACCACCCTTGGGCCGGGATGTGGTGCCACCTTGTGCGTAGAAGCCCTGCACACAGGCAAGAAGCCCCTCAGGCCCGTGGGCGCGCCCGACCCTGGAGGCCCCTGGCTGGCTGCAGCCACAGGGAACGGGGGTTCTGAGTTGGCAGCCCCCATTCCCGAAGCATCCACGGGCAGTTCCCCGAAGGGCTGACACCGGCTGAGCCTCAGCAGCCAGACAACCTCCCTCCCTCTGGTCGGGCACTGCAAGCCACACAGCCACTTGTGTCCCCTGTGTCCCTGGAGGCCGCAGCGCGTTTTGGGTTTTGGCGCGGACGGGCCCCTCTCGGCTTCCGTAGTCCATTTGCCCCCGGAGCCTGCCAGACCCCTGGCCCCAGGGGCGGGCCCTGCTGAGTCCCCGAGCGCCTCCTGGGTTCCTGCCACCACCCTTGGGCCGGGATGAGGTGCCACCTTGTGCGTAGAAGCCCTGCACACAGGCAAGAAGCCCCCCAGGCCCGCGGGCGCGCCCGACCCTGGAGCCCCCTGGCTGGCTGCAGCCACAGGGAACGGGGGTTCTGAGTTGGCAGCCCCCATTCCCGAAGCATCCACGGGCAGTTCCCCGAAGGGCTGACACCGGCTGCGCCTCAGCAGCCAGACAACCTCCCTCCCTCTGGTCGGGCACTGCAAGCCACACAGCCACTTGTGTCCCCTGTGTCCCTGGAGGCCGCAGCGCGTTTTGGGTTTTGGCGCGGACGGGCCCCTCTCGGCTTCCGTAGTCCATTTGCCCCCGGAGCCTGCCAGACCCCTGGCCCCAGGGGCGGGCCCTGCTGAGTTCCCGAGCGCCTCCTGGGTTCCTGCCACCACCCTTGGGCCGGGATGAGGTGCCACCTTGTGTGTAGAAGCCCTGCACACAGGCAAGAAGCCCCCCAGGCCCGCGGGCGCGCCCGACCCTGGAGCCCCCTGGCTGGCTGCAGCCACAGGGAACGGGGGTTCTGAGTTGGCAGCCCCCATTCCCGAAGCATCCACGGGCAGTTCCCCGAAGGGCTGACACCGGCTGCGCCTCAGCAGCCAGACAACCTCCCTCCCTCTGGTCGGGCACTGCAAGCCACACAGCCACTTGTGTCCCCTGTGTCCCTCCCTGGAGGCCGCAGCGCGTTTTGGGTTTTGGCGCGGACGGGCCCCTCTCGGCTTCCGTAGTCCATTTGCCCCGGAGCCTGCCAGACCCCTGGCCCCAGGGGCGGGCCCTGCTGAGTCCCCGAGCGCCTCCTGGGTTCCTGCCACCACCCTTGGGCCGGGATGTGGTGCCACCTTGTGTGTAGAAGCCCTGCACACAGGCAAGAAGCCCCCCAGGCCCGCGGGCGCGCCCGACCCTGGAGACCCCTGGCTGGCTGCAGCCACAGGGAACGGGGGTTCTGAGTTGGCAGCCCCCATTCCCGAAGCATCCACGGGCAGTTCCCCGAAGGGCTGACACCGGCTGCGCCTCAGCAGCCAGACAACCTCCCTCCCTCTGGTCGGGCACTGCAAGCCACACAGCCACTTGTGTCCCCTGTGTCCCTGGAGGCCGCAGCGCGTTTTGGGTTTTGGCGCGGACGGGCCCCTCTCGGCTTCCGTAGTCCATTTGCCCCCGGAGCCTGCCAGACCCCTGGCCCCAGGGGCGGGCCCTGCTGAGTCCCCGAGCGCCTCCTGGGTTCTTGCCACTACCCTTGGGCCGGGATGAGGTGCCACCTTGTGCGTAGAAGCCGTGCACACAGGCAAGAAGCCCCCCAGGCCCGCGGGCGTGCCCGAACCTGGAGCCCCCTGGCTGGCTGCAGCCACAGGGAACGGGGGTTCTGAGTTGGCAGCCCCCATTCCCGAAGCATCCACGGGCAGTTCCCCGAAGGGCTGACACCGGCTGCGCCTCAGCAGCCAGACAACCTCCCTCCCTCTGGTCGGGCACTGCAAGCCACACAGCCACTTGTGTCCCCTGTGTCCCTGGAGGCCGCAGCGCGTTTTGGGTTTTGGCGCGGACGGGCCCCTCTCGGCTTCCGTAGTCCATTTGCCCGGGAGCCTGCCAGACCCCTGGCCCCAGGGGCGGGCCCTGCTGAGTCCCCGAGCGCCTCCTGGGTTCCTGCCACCACCCTTGGGCCGGGATGAGGTGCCACCTTGTGCGTAGAAGCCCTGCACACAGGCAAGAAGCCCCCCAGGCCCGCGGGCGCGCTCGACCCTGGAGCCCCATGGCTGGCTGCAGCCACAGGGAACAGGGGTTCTGAGTTGGCAGCCCCCATTCCCGAAGCATCCACGGGCAGTTCCCCGAAGGGCTGACACCGGCTGCGCCTCAGCAGCCAGACAACCTCCCTCCCTCTGGTCGGGCACTGCAAGCCACACAGCCACTTGTGTCCCCTGTGTCCCTGGAGGCCGCAGCGCGTTTTGGGTTTTGGCGCGGACGGGTCCCTCTCGGCTTCCGTAGTCCATTTGCCCCGGAGCCTGCCAGACCCCTGGCCCCAGGGGCGGGCCCTGCTGAGTTCCCGAGCGCCTCCTGGGTTCCTGCCACCACCCTTGGGCCGGGATGAGGTGCCACCTTGTGCGTAGAAGCCCTGCACACAGCCAGGAAGCCCCCCAGGCCCGCGGGCGTGCCCGACCCTGGAGCCCCCTGGCTGGCTGCAGCCACAGGGAACGGGGGTTCTGAGTTGGCAGCCCCCATTCCCGAAGCATCCACGGGCAGTTCCCCGAAGGGCTGACACCGGCTGCGCCTCAGCAGCCAGACAACCTCCCTCCCTCTGGTCGGGCACTGCAAGCCACACAGCCACTTGTGTCCCCTGTGTCCCTGGAGGCCGCAGCGCGTTTTGGGTTTTGGCGCGGACGGGCCCCTCTCGGCTTCCGTAGTCCATTTGCCCCCGGAGCCTGCCAGACCCCTGGCCCCAGGGGCGGGCCCTGCTGAGTGCCCGAGCGCCTCCTGGGTTCCTGCCACCACCCTTAGGCCGGGATGAGGTGCCACCTTGTGCGTAGAAGCCCTGCACACAGGCAAGAAGCCCCCCAGGCCCGCGGGCGCGCCCGACCCTGGAGCCCCCAGGCTGGCTGCAGCCAGAGGGAACGGGGGTTCTGAGTTGGCAGCCCCCATTCCCGAAGCATCCACGGGCAGTTCCCCGAAGGGCTGACACCGGCTGCGCCTCAGCAGCCAGACAACCTCCCTCCCTCTGGTCGGGCACTGCAAGCCACACAGCCACTTGTGTCCCCTGTGTCCCTGGAGGCCGCAGCGTGTTTTGGGTTTTGGCGCGGACGGGCCCCTCTCGGCTTCCGTAGTCCATTTGCCCCCGGAGCCTGCCAGACCCCTGGCCCCAGGGGCGGGCCCTGCTGAGTCCCCGAGCGCCTCCTGGGTTCCTGCCACCACCCTTGGGCCGGGATGAGGTGCCACCTTGTGCGAAGAAGCCCTGCACACAGGCAAGAAGCCCCCCAGGCCCGCGGGCGCGCACGACCCTGGAACCCCCTGGCTGGCTGCAGCCACAGGGAACGGGGGTTCTGAGTTGGCAGCCCCCATTCCCGAAGCATCCACGGGCAGTTCCCCGAAGGGCTGACACCGGCTGCGCCTCAGCAGCCAGACAACCTCCCTCCCTCTGGTCGGGCACTGCAAGCCACACAGCCACTTGTGTCCCCTGTGTCCCTCCCTGGAGGCCGCAGCGCGTTTTGGGTTTTGGCGCGGACGGGCCCCTCTCGGCTTCCGTAGTCCATTTGCCCCGGAGCCTGCCAGACCCCTGGCCCCAGGGGCGGGCCCTGCTGAGTCCCCGAGCGCCTCCTGGGTTCCTGCCACCACCCTTGGGCCGGGATGAGGTGCCACCTTGTGCGTAGAAGCCCTGCACACAGGCAAGAAGCCCCCCAGGCCCGTGGGCGCGCCCGACCCTGGAGGCCCCTGGCTGGCTGCAGCCACAGGGAACGGGGGTTCTGAGTTGGCAGCCCCCATTCCCGAAGCATCCACGGGCAGTTCCCCGAAGGGCTGACACCGGCTGCGCCTCAGCAGCCAGACAACCTCCCTCCCTCTGGTCGGGCACTGCAAGCCACACAGCCACTTGTGTCCCCTGTGTCCCTGGAGGCCGCAGCGCGTTTTGGGTTTTGGCGCGGACGGGCCCCTCTCGGCTTCCGTAGTCCATTTGCCCCCGGAGCCTGCCAGACCCCTGGCCCCAGGGGCGGGCCCTGCTGAGTCCCCGAGCGCCTCCTGGGTTCCTGCCACCACCCTTGGGCCGGGATGAGGTGCCACCTTGTGCGTAGAAGCCCTGCACACAGGCAAGAAGCCCCCCAGGCCCGCGGGCGCGCCCGACCCTGGAGCCCCCTGGCTGGCTGCAGCCACAGGGAACGGGAGTTCTGAGTTGGCAGCCCCCATTCATGAAGCATCCACGGGCAGTTCCCCGAAGGGCTGACACCGGCTGCGCCTCAGCAGCCAGACAACCTCCCTCCCTCTGGTCGGGCACTGCAAGCCACACAGCCACTTGTGTCCCCTGTGTCCCTGGAGGTCGCAGCGCGTTTTGGGTTTTGGCGCGGACGGGCCCCTCTCGGCTTCCGTAGTCCATTTGCCCCCGGAGCCTGCCAGACCCCTGGCCCCAGGGGCGGGCCCTGCTGAGTTCCCGAGCGCCTCCTGGGTTCCTGCCACCACCCTTGGGCCGGGATGAGGTGCCACCTTGTGCGTAGAAGCCCTGCACACAGGCAAGAAGCCCCCCAGGCCCGCGGGCGCGCCCGACCCTGGAGCCCCCTGGCTGGCTGCAGCCACAGGGAACGGGGGTTCTGAGTTGGCAGCCCCCATTCCCGAAGCATCCACCGGCAGTTCCCCGAAGGGCTGACACCGGCTGCGCCTCAGCAGCCAGACAACCTCCCTCCCTCTGGTCGGGCACTGCAAGCCGCACAGCCACTTGTGTCCCCTGTGTCCCTGGAGGCCGCAGCGCGTTTTGGGTTTTGGCGCGGACGGGCCCCTCTCGGCTTCCGTAGTCCATTTGCCCCGGACCCTGCCAGACCCCTGGCCCCAGGGGCGGGCCCTGCTGAGTCCCCGAGCGCCTCCTGGGTTCCTGCCACCACCCTTGGGCCGGGATGTGGTGCCACCTTGTGTGTAGAAGCCCTGCACACAGGCAAGAAGCCCCCCAGGCCCGCGGGCGTGCCCGACCCTGGAGACCCCTGGCTGGCTGCAGCCACAGGGAACGGGGGTTCTGAGTTGGCAGCCCCCATTCCCGAAGCATCCACGGGCAGTTCCCCGAAGGGATGACACCGGCTGCGCCTCAGCAGCCAGACAACCTCCCTCCCTCTGGTCGGGCACTGCAAGCCACACAGCCACTCGTGTCCCCTGTGTCCCTGGAGGCCGCAGCGCGTTTTGGGTTTTGGCGCGGACGGGCCCCTCTCGGCTTCCGTAGTCCATTTGCCCCGGAGCCTGCCAGACCCCTGGCCCCAGGGGCGGGCCCTGCTGAGTCCCCGAGCGCCTCCTGGGTTCCTGCCACCACCCTTGGGCCGGGATGAGGTGCCACCTTGTGCGTAGAAGCCCTGCACACAGGCAAGAAGCCCCCCAGGCCCGCGGGCGCGCCCGACCCTGGAGCCCCCTGGCTGGCTGCAGCCAAAGGGAACGGGGGTTCTGAGTTGGCAGCCCCTATTCCCGAAGCATCCAAGGGCAATTCCCCGAAGGGCTGACACCGGCTGCGCCTCAGCAGCCAGACAACCTCCCTCCCTCTGGTCGGGCACTGCAAGCCACACAGCCACTTGTGTCCCCTGTGTCCCTGGAGGCCGCAGCGCGTTTTGGGTTTTGGCGCGGACGGGCCCCTCTCGGCTTCCGTAGTCCATTTGCCCCCGGAGCCTGCCAGACCCCTGGCCCCAGGGGCGGGCCCTGCTGAGTTCCCGAGCGCCTCCTGGGTTCCTGCCACCACCCTTGGGCCGGGATGAGGTGCCACCTTGTGCGTAGAAGCCCTGCACACAGGCAAGAAGCCCCCCAGGCCCGCGGGCGCGCCCGACCCTGGAGCCCCCTGGCTGGCTGCAGCCACAGGGAACGGGGGTTCTGAGTTGGCAGCCCCCATTCCCGAAGCATCCACGGGCAGTTCCCGGAAGGGCTGACACCGGCTGCGCCTCAGCAGCCAGACAACCTCCCTCCCTCTGGTCGGGCACTGCAAGCCACACAGCCACTTGTGTCCCCTGTGTCCCTGGAGGCCGCAGCGCGTTTTGGGTTTTGGCGCGGACGGGCCCCTCTCGGCTTCCGTAGTCCATTTGCCCCCGGAGCCTGCCAGACCCCTGGCCCCAGGGGCGGGCCCTGCTGAGTCCCCGAGCGCCTCCTGGATTCCTGCCACCACCCTTGGGCCGGGATGAGGTGCCACCTTGTGCGTAGAAGCCGTGCACACAGGCAAGAAGCCCCCCAGGCCCGCGGGCGCGCCCGACCCTGGAGCCCCCTGGCTGGCTGTAGCCACAGGGAACGGGGGTTCTGAGTTGGCAGCCCCCATTCCCGAAGCATCCACGGGCAGTTCCCCGAAGGGCTGACACCGGCTGCGCCTCAGCAGCCAGACAACCTCCCTCCCTCTGGTCGGGCACTGCATGCCACACAGCCACTTGTGTCCCCTGTGTCCCTGGAGGCCGCAGCGCGTTTTGGGTTTTGGCGCAGACGGGCCCCTCTCGGCTTCCGTAGTCCATTTGCCCCGGAGCCTTCCAGACCCCTGGCCCCAGGGGCGGGCCCTGCTGAGTCCCCGAGCGCCTCCTGGGTTCCTGCCACCACCCTTGGGCCGGGATGAGGTGCCACCTTGTGCGTAGAAGCCCTGCACACAGGCAAGAAGCCCCCCAGGCCCGCGGGCGTGCCCGACCCTGGAGCCCCCTGGCTGGCTGCAGCCACAGGGAACGGGGGTTCTGAGTTGGCAGCCCCCATTCCCGAAGCATCCACGGGCAGTTCCCCGAAGGGCTGACACCGGCTGCGCCTCAGCAGCCAGACAACCTCCCTCCCTCTGGTTGGGCACTGCAAGCCACACAGCCACTTGTGTCCCCTGTGTCCCTGGAGGCCGCAGCGCGTTTTGGGTTTTGGCGCGGACGGGCCCCTCTCGGCTTCCGTAGTCCATTTGCCCCCGGAGCCTGCCAGACCCCTGGCCCCAGGGGCGGGCCCTGCTGAGTCCCCGAGCGCCTCCTGGGTTCCTGCCACCACCCTTGGGCCGGGATGAGGTGCCACCTTGTGCGTAGAAGCCCTGCACACAGGCAAGAAGCCCCCCAGGCCCGCGGGCGCGCTCGACCCTGGAGCCCCCTGGCTGGCTGCAGCCACAGGGAACAGGGGTTCTGAGTTGGCAGCCCCCATTCCCGAAGCATCCACGGGCAGTTCCCCGAAGGGCTGACACCGGCTGCGCCTCAGCAGCCAGACAACCTCCCTCCCTCTGGTCGGGCACTGCAAGCCACACAGCCACTTGTGTCCCCTGTGTCCCTGGAGGCCGCAGCGCGTTTTGGGTTTTGGCGCGGACGGGTCCCTCTCGGCTTCCGTAGTCCATTTGCCCGGGAGCCTGCCAGACCCCTGGCCCCAGGGGCGGGCCCTGCTGAGTTCCCGAGCGCCTCCTGGGTTCCTGCGACCACCCTTGGGCCGGGATGAGGTGCCACCTTGTGCGTAGAAGCCCTGCACACAGGCAAGAAGCCCCCCAGGCCCGCGGGCGCGCCCGACCCTGGAGCCCCCTGGCTGGCTGCAGCCACAGGGAACGGGGGTTCTGAGTTGGCAGCCCCCATTCCCGAAGCATCCACGGGCAGTTCCCCGAAGGGCTGACACCGGCTGCGCCTCAGCAGCCAGACAACCTCCCTCCCTCTGGTCGGGCACTGCAAGCCACACAGCCACTTGTGTCCCCTGTGTCCCTGGAGGCCGCAGCGCATTTTGGGTTTTGGCGCGGACGGGCCCCTCTCGGCTTCCGTAGTCCATTTGCCCCCGGAGCCTGCCAGACCCCTGGCCCCAGGGGCGGGCCCTGCTGAGTTCCCGAGCGCCTCCTGGGTTCCTGCCACCACCCTTGGGCCGGGATGAGGTGCCACCTTGTGTGTAGAAGCCCTGCACACAGGCAAGAAGCCCCCCAGGCCCGTGGGCGCGCCCGACCCTGGAGCCCCCTGGCTGGCTGCAGCCACAGGGAACGGGGGTTCTGAGTTGGCAGCCCCCATTCCCGAAGCATCCACGGGCAGTTCCCCGAAGGGCTGACACCGGCTGCGCCTCAGCAGCTAGACAACCTCCCTCCCTCTGGTCGGGCACTGCAAGCCACACAGCCACTTGTGTCCCCTGTGTCCCTGGAGGCCGCAGCGCGTTTTGGGTTTTGGCGCGGACGGGCCCCTCTCGGCTTCCGTAGTCCATTTGCCCCGGAGCCTGCCAGACCCCTTGCCCCAGGGGCGGGCCCTGCTGAGTCCCCGAGCGCCTCCTGGGTTCCTGCCACCACCCTTGGACCGGGATGTGGTGCCACCTTGTGTGTAGAAGCCCTGCACACAGGCAAGAAGCCCCCCAGGCCCGCGTGCGCGCCCGACCCTGGAGCCCCCTGGCTGGCTGCAGCCACAGGGAACGGGGGTTCTGAGTTGGCAGCCCCCATTCCCGAAGCATCCACGGGCAGTTCCCCGAAGGGCTGACACCGGCTGCGCCTCAGCAGCCAGACAACCTCCCTCCCTCTGGTCGGGCACTGCAAGCCACACAGTCACTCGTGTCCCCTGTGTCCCTGGAGGCCGCAGCGCGTTTTGGGTTTTGGCGCGGACGGGCCCCTCTCGGCTTCCGTAGTCCATTTGCCCCGGAGCCTGCCAGACCCCTGGCCCCAGGGGCGGGCCCTGCTGAGTCCCCGAGCGCCTCCTGGGTTCCTGCCACCACCCTTGGGCCGGGATGAGGTGCCACCTTGTGCGTAGAAGCCCTGCACACAGGCAAGAAGCCCCACAGGCCCGGGGGCGCGCGCGACCCTGGAGCCCCCTGGCTGGCTGCAGCCAAAGGGAACGGGGGTTCTGAGTTGGCAGCCCCTATTCCCGAAGCATCCACGGGCAATTCCCCGAAGGGCTGACACCGGCTGCGCCTCAGCAGCCAGACAACCTCCCTCCCTCTGGTCGGGCACTGCAAGCCACACAGCCACTTGTGTCCACTGTGTCCCTGGAGGCCGCAGCGCATTTTGGGTTTTGGCGGGGACGGGCCCCTCTCGGCTTCCGTAGTCCATTTGCCCCCGGAGCCTGCCAGACCCCTGGCCCCAGGGGCGGGCCCTGCTGAGTTCCCGAGCGCCTCCTGGGTTCCTGCCACCACCCTTGGGCCGGGATGAGGTGCCACCTTGTGCGTAGAAGCCCTGCACACAGGCAAGAAGCCCCCCAGGCCCGCGGGTGCGCCCGACCCTGGAGCCCCCTGGCTGGCTGCAGCCACAGGGAACGGGGGTTCTGAGTTGGCAGCCCCCATTCCCGAAGCATCCACGGGCAGTTCCCCGAAGGGCTGACACCGGCTGCGCCTCAGCAGCCAGACAACCTCCCTCCCTCTGGTCGGGCACTGCAAGCCACACAGCCACTTGTGTCCCCTGTGTCCCTGGAGGCCGCAGCGCGTTTTGGGTTTTGGCGCGGACGGGCCCCTCTCGGCTTCCGTAGTCCATTTGCCCCCGGAGCCTGCCAGACCCCTGGCCCCAGGGGCGGGCCCTGCTGAGTCCCCGAGCGCCTCCTGGGTTCCTGCCACCACCCTTGGGCCGGGATGAGGTGCCACCTTGTGCGTAGAAGCCGTGCACACAGGCAAGAAGCCCCCCCGGCCCGCGGGCGCGCCCTACCCTGGAGCCCCCTGGCTGGCTGTAGCCACAGGGAACGGGGGTTCTGAGTTGGCAGCCCCCATTCCCGAAGCATCCACGGGCAGTTCCCCGAAGGGCTGACACCGGCTGCGCCTCAGCAGCCAGACAACCTCCCTCCCTCTGGTCGGGCACTGCATGCCACACAGCCACTTGTGTCCCCTGTGTCCCTGGAGGCCGCAGCGCGTTTTGGGTTTTGGCGCAGACGGGCCCCTCTCGGCTTCCGTAGTCCATTTGCCCCGGAGCCTTCCAGACCCCTGGCCCCAGGGGCGGGCCCTGCTGAGTCCCCGAGCGCCTCCTGGGTTCCTGCCACCACCCTTGGGCCGGGATGAGGTGCCACCTTGTGCGTAGAAGCCCTGCACACAGGCAAGAAGCCCCCCAGGCCCGCGGGCGTGCCCGACCCTGGAGCCCCCTGGCTGGCTGCAGCCACAGGGAACGGGGGTTCTGAGTTGGCAGCCCCCATTCCCGAAGCATCCACGGGCAGTTCCCCGAAGGGCTGACACCGGCTGCGCCTCAGCAGCCAGACAACCTCCCTCCCTCTGGTCGGGCACTGCAAGCCACACAGCCACTTGTGTCCCCTGTGTCCCTGGAGGCCGCAGCGCGTTTTGGGTTTTGGCGCGGACGGGCCCCTCTCGGCTTCCGTAGTCCATTTGCCCGGGAGCCTGCCAGACCCCTGGCCCCAGGGGCGGGCCCTGCTGAGTCCCCGAGCGCCTCCTGGGTTCCTGCCACCACCCTTGGGCCGGGATGAGGTGCCACCGTGTGCGTAGAAGCCCTGCACACAGGCAAGAAGCCCCCCAGGCCCGCGGGCGCGCTCGACCCTGGAGCCCCATGGCTGGCTGCAGCCACAGGGAACAGGGGTTCTGAGTTGGCAGCCCCCATTCCCGAAGCATCCACGGGCAGTTCCCCGAAGGGCTGACACCGGCTGCACCTCAGCAGCCAGACAACCTCCCTCCCTCTGGTCGGGCACTGCAAGCCACACAGCCACTTGTGTCCCCTGTGTCCCTGGAGGCCGCAGCGCGTTTTGGGTTTTGGCGCGGACGGGTCCCTCTCGGCTTCCGTAGTCCATTTGCCCCGGAGCCTGCCAGACCCCTGGCCCCAGGGGCGGGCCCTGCTGAGTTCCCGAGCGCCTCCTGGGTTCCTGCGACCACCCTTGGGCCGGGATGAGGTGCCACCTTGTGCGTAGAAGCCCTGCACACAGGCAAGAAGCCCCCCAGGCCCGCGGGCGCGCCCGACCCTGGAGCCCCCAGGCTGGCTGCAGCCAGAGGGAACGGGGGTTCTGAGTTGGCAGCCCCCATTCCCGAAGCATCCACGGGCAGTTCCCCGAAGGGCTGACACCGGCTGCGCCTCAGCAGCTAGACAACCTCCCTCCCTCTGGTCGGGCACTGCAAGCCACACAGCCACTTGTGTCCCCTGTGTCCCTGGAGGCCGCAGCGCGTTTTGGGTTTTGGCGCGGACGGGCCCCTGTCGGCTGCCGTAGTCCATTTGCCCCCGGAGCCTGCCAGACCCCTGGCCCCAGGGGCAGGCCCTGCTGAGTCCCCGAGCGCCTCCTGGGTTCCTGCCACCACCCTTGGGCCGGGATGAGGTGCCACCTTGTGCGAAGAAGCCCTGCACACAGGCAAGAAGCCCCCCAGGCCCGCGGGCACGCCCGACCCTGGAACCCCCTGGCTGGCTACAGCCACAGGGAATGGGGGTTCTGAGTTGGCAGCCCCCATTCCCGAAGCATCCACGGGCAGTTCCCCGAAGGGCTGACACCGGCTGCGCCTCAGCAGCCAGACAACCTCCCTCCCTCTGGTCGGGCACTGCAAGCCACACAGCCACTTGTGTCCCCTGTGTCCCTGGAGGCCGCAGCGCGTTTTGGGTTTTGGCGCGGACGGGCCCCTCTCGGCTTCCGTAGTCCATTTGCCCCGGAGCCTGCCAGACCCCTGGCCCCAGGGGCGGGCCCTGCTGAGTCCCCGAGCGCCTCCTGGGTTCCTGCCACCACCCTTGGGCCGGGATGAGGTGCCACCTTGTGCGTAGAAGCCCTGCACACAGGCAAGAAGCCCCCCAGGCCCGTGGGCGCGCCCGAACCTGGAGGCCCCTGCCTGGCTGCAGCCACAGGGAACGGGGGTTCTGAGTTGGCAGCCCCCATTCCCGAAGCATCCACGGGCAGTTCCCCGAAGGGCTGACACCGGCTGCGCCTCAGCAGCCAGACAACCTCCCTCCCTCTGGTCGGGCACTGCAAGCCACACAGCCACTTGTGTCCCCTGTGTCCCTGGAGGCCGCAGCGCGTTTTGGGTTTTGGCGCGGACGGGCCCCTCTCGGCTTCCGTAGTCCATTTGCCCCGGAGCCTGCCAGACCCCTGGCCCCAGGGGCGGGCCCTGCTGAGTCCCCGAGTGCCTCCTGAGTTCCTGCCACCACCCAAGGGCCGGGATGAGGTGCCACCTTGTGCGTAGAAGCCCTGCACACAGGCAAGAAGCCCCCCAGGCCCGCGGGCGCGCCCGACCCTGGAGCCCCCTGGCTGGCTGCAGCCACAGTGAATGGGGGTTCTGAGTTGGCAGCCCCCATTCCCGAAGCATCCACGGGCAGTTCCCCGAAGGGCTGACACCGGCTGCGCCTCAGCAGCCAGACAACCTCCCTCCCTCTGGTCGGGCACTGCAAGCCACACAGCCACTTGTGTCCCCTGTGTCCCTGGAGGCCGCAGCGCGTTTTGGGTTTTGGCGCGGACGGGCCCCTCTCGGCTTCCGTAGTCCATTTGCCCGGGAGCCTGCCAGACCCCTGGCCCCAGGGGCGGGCCCTGCTGAGTCCCCGAGCGCCTCCTGGGTTCCTGCCACCACCCTTGGGCCGGGATGAGGTGCCACCTTGTGCGTAGAAGCCCTGCACACAGGCAAGAAGCCCCCCAGGCCCGCGGGCGCGCCTGACCCTGGAGCCCCCTGGCTGGCTGCAGCCACAGGGAACGGGGGTTCTGAGTTGGCAGCCCCCATTCCCGAAGCATCCACGGGCAGTTCCCCGAAGGGCTGACACCGGCTGCGCCTCAGCAGCCAGACAACCTCCCTCCCTCTGGTCGGGCACTGCAAGCCACACAGCCACTTGTGTCCCCTGTGTCCCTGGAGGCCGCAGCGCGTTTTGGGTTTTGGCGCGGACGGGCCCCTCTCGGCTTCCGTAGTCCATTTGCCCCGGAGCCTGCCAGACCCCTGGCCCCAGGGGCGGGCCCTGCTGAGTCCCCGAGCGCCTCCTGGGTTCCTGCCACCACCCTTGGGCCGGGATGTGGTGCCACCTTGTGCGTAGAAGCCCTGCACACAGGCAAGAAGCCCCCCAGGCCCGCGGGCGCGCCCGACCCTGGAGCCCCCTGGCTGGCTGCAGCCACAGGGAACGGGGGTTCTGAGTTGGCAGCCCCCATTCCCGAAGCATCCACGGGCAGTTCCCCGAAGGGCTGACACCGGCTGCGCCTCAGCAGCCAGACAACCTCCCTCCCTCTGGTCGGGCACTGCAAGCCACACAGCCACTTGTGTCCCCTGTGTCCCTGGAGGCCGCAGCACGTTTTGGGTTTTGGCGCGGACGGGCCCCTCTCGGCTTCCGTAGTCCATTTCCCCGGAGCCTGCCAGACCCCTGGCCCCAGGGGCGGGCCCTGCTGAGTCCCCGAGCGCCTCCTGGGTTCCTGCCACCACCCTTGGGCCGGGATGAGGTGCCACCTTGTGCGAAGAAGCCCTGCACACAGGCAAGAAGCCCCCCAGGCCCGCGGACGCGCACGACCCTGGAACCCGCTGGCTGGCTGCAGCCACAGGGAACGGGGGTTCTGAGTTGGCAGCCCCCATTCCCGAAGCATCCACGGGCAGTTCCCCGAAGGGCTGACACCGGCTGCGCCTCAGCAGCCAGACAACCTCCCTCCCTCTGGTCGGGCACTGCAAGCCACACAGCCACTTGTGTCCCTGTGTCCCTGGAGGCCGCAGCGCGTTTTGGGTTTTGGCGCGGACGGGCCCCTCTCGGCTTCCGTAGTCCATTTGCCCTGGAGCCTGCTAGACCCCTGGCCCCAGGGGCGGGCCCTGCTGAGTCCCCGAGCGCCTCCTGGGTTCCTGCCACCACCCTTGGGCTGGGATGAGGTGCCACCTTGTGCGAAGAAGCCCTGCACACAGGCAAGAAGCCCCCCAGGCCCGCGGGCGCGCACGACCCTGGAACCCCCTGGCTGGCTGCAGCCACAGGGAACGGGGGTTCTGAGTTGGCAGCCCCCATTCCCGAAGCATCCACGGGCAGTTCCCCGAAGGGCTGACACCGGCTGCGCCTCAGCAGCCACACAACCTCCCTCCCTCTGGTCGGGCACTGCAAGCCACACAGCCACTTGTGTCCCCTGTGTCCCTGGAGGCCGCAGCGCGTTTTGGGTTTTGGCGCGGACGGGCCCCTCTCGGCTTCCGTAGTCCATTTGCCCCGGAGCCTGCCAGACCCCTGGCCCCAGGGGCGGGCCCTGCTGAGTCCCCGAGCGCCTCCTGGGTTCCTGCCACCACCCTTTGGCCGGGATGAGGTGCCACCTTGTGCGTAGAAGCCCTGCACACAGGCAAGAAGCCCCCCAGGCCCGTGGGCGCGCCCGACCCTGGAGGCCCCTGGCTGGCTGCAGCCACAGGGAACGGGGGTTCTGAGTTGGCAGCCCCCATTCCCGAAGCATCCACGGGCAGTTCCCCGAAGGGCTGACACCGGCTGCGCCTCAGCAGCCAGACAACCTCCCTCCCTCTGGTCGGGCACTGCAAGCCACACAGCCACTTGTGTCCCCTGTGTCCCTGGAGGCCGCAGCGCGTTTTGGGTTTTGGCGCGGACGGGCCCCTCTCGGCTTCTGTAGTCCATTTGCCCCCGGAGCCTGCCAGACCCCTGGCCCCAGGGGCGGGCCCTGCTGAGTCCCCGAGCGCCTCCTGGGTTCCTGCCACCACCCTTGGGCCGGGATGAGGTGCCACCTTGTGCGTAGAAGCCCTGCACACAGGCAAGAAGCCCCCCAGGCCCGCGGGCGCGCCCGACCCTGGAGCCCCCTGGCTGGCTGCAGCCACAGGGAACGGGGGTTCTGAGTTGGCAGCCCCCATTCCCGAAGCATCCACGGGCAGTTCCCCGAAGGGCTGACACCGGCTGCGCCTCAGCAGCCAGACAACCTCCCTCCCTCTGGTCGGGCACTGCAAGCCACACAGCCACTTGTGTCCCCTGTGTCCCTGGAGGCCGCAGCGCGTTTTGGGTTTTGGCGCGGACGGGCCCCTCTCGGCTTCCGTAGTCCATTTGCCCCCGGAGCCTGCCAGACCCCTGGCCCCAGGGGCAGGCCCTGCTGAGTTCCCGAGCGCCTCCTGGGTTCCTGCCACCACCCTTGGGCCGGGATGTGGTGCCACCTTGTGCGTAGAAGCCCTGCACACAGGCAAGAAGCCCCCCAGGCCCGCGGGCGCGCCCGACCCTGGAGGCCCCTGGCTGGCTGCAGCCACAGGGAACGGGGGTTCTGAGTTGGCAGCCCCCATTCCCGAAGCATCCACGGGCAGTTCCCCGAAGGGCTGACACCGGCTGCGCCTCAGCAGCCAGACAACCTCCCTCCCTCTGGTCGGGCACTGCAAGCCACACAGCCACTTGTGTCCCCTGTGTCCCTGGAGGCCGCAGCGCGTTTTGGGTTTTGGCGCGGACGGGCCCCTCTCGGCTTCCGTAGTCCATTTGCCCCGGAGCCTGCCAGACCCCTGGCCCCAGGGGCGGGCCCTGCTGAGTCCCCGAGCGCCTCCTGGGTTCCTGCCACCACCCTTGGGCCGGGATGAGGTGCCACCTTGTGCGTAGAAGCCCTGCACACAGGCAAGAAGCCCCCCAGGCCCGCGGGCGCGCCCGACCCTGGAGCCCCCTGGCTGGCTGCAGCCAAAGGGAACGGGGGTTCTGAGTTGGCAGCCCCTATTCCCGAAGCATCCACGGGCAATTCCCCGAAGGGCTGACACCGGCTGCGCCTCAGCAGCC
Source organism: Lepus europaeus (assembly GCF_033115175.1). NCBI lineage: Eukaryota > Metazoa > Chordata > Mammalia > Lagomorpha > Leporidae > Lepus > Lepus europaeus. Next base: position 169,495 of record NW_026909088.1, on the reverse strand, counting down.
AGACAACCTCCCTCCCTCTGGTCGGGCACTGCAAGCCACACAGCCACTTGTGTCCCCTGTGTCCCTGGAGGCCGCAGCGCGTTTTGGGTTTTGGCGCGGACGGGCCCCTCTCGGCTTCCGTAGTCCATTTGCCCCGGAGCCTGCCAGACCCCTGGCCCCAGGGGCGGGCCCTGCTGAGTTCCCGAGCGCCTCCTGGGTTCCTGCCACCACCCTTGGGCCGGGATGAGGTGCCACCTTGTGCGTAGAAGCCGTGCACACAGGCAAGAAGCCCCCCAGGCCCGCGGGCGCGCCCGACCCTGGAGCCCCCTGGCTGGCTGCAGCCACAGGGAACGGGGGTTCTGAGTTGGCAGCCCCCATTCCCGAATCATCCACGGGCAGTTCCCCGAAGGGCTGACACCGGCTGCGCCTCAGCAGCCAGACAACCTCCCTCCCTCTGGTCGGGCACTGCAAGCCACACAGCCACTTGTGTCCCCTGTGTCCCTGGAGGCCGCAGCGCGTTTTGGGTTTTGGCGCGGACGGGCCCCTCTCGGCTTCCGTAGTCCATTTGCCCCCGGAGCCTGCCAGACCCCTGGCCCCAGGGGCGGGCCCTGCTGAGTCCCCGAGCGCCTCCTGGGTTCCTGCCACCACCCTTGGGCCGGGATGAGGTGCCACCTTGTGCGTAGAAGCCGTGCACACAGGCAAGAAGCCCCCCAGGCCCGCGGGCGCGCCCTACCCTGGAGCCCCCTGGCTGGCTGTAGCCACAGGGAACGGGGGTTCTGAGTTGGCAGCCCCCATTCCCGAAGCATCCACGGGCAGTTCCCCGAAGGGCTGACACCGGCTGCGCCTCAGCAGCCAGACAACCTCCCTCCCTCTGGTCGGGCACTGCATGCCACACAGCCACTTGTGTCCCCTGTGTCCCTGGAGGCCGCAGCGCGTTTTGGGTTTTGGCGCGGACGGGCCCCTCTCGGCTTCCGTAGTCCATTTGCCCCGGAGCCTGCCAGACCCCTGGCCCCAGGGGCGGGCCCTGCTGAGTCCCCGAGCGCCTCCTGGGTTCCTGCCACCACCCTTGGGCCGGGATGAGGTGCCACCTTGTGCGTAGAAGCCCTGCACACAGGCAAGAAGCCCCCCAGGCCCGCGGGCGCGCCCGACCCTGGAGCCCCCTGGCTGGCTGCAGCCACAGGGAACGGGGGTTCTGAGTTGGCAGCCCCCATTCCCGAAGCATCCACGGGCAGTTCCCCGAAGGGCTGACACCGGCTGCGCCTCAGCAGCCAGACAACCTCCCTCCCTCTGGTCGGGCACTGCAAGCCACACAGCCACTTGTGTCCCCTGTGTCCCTGGAGGCCGCAGCGCGTTTTGGGTTTTGGCGCGGACGGGCCCCTCTCGGCTTCCGTAGTCCATTTGCCCCCGGAGCCTGCCAGACCCCTGGCCCCAGGGGCGGGCCCTGCTGAGTCCCCGAGCGCCTCCTGGGTTCCTGCCACCACCCTTGGGCCGGGATGAGGTGCCACCTTGTGCGTAGAAGCCGTGCACACAGGCAAGAAGCCCCCCAGGCCCGCGGGCGCGCCCTACCCTGGAGCCCCCTGGCTGGCTGTAGCCACAGGGAACGGGGGTTCTGAGTTGGCAGCCCCCATTCCCGAAGCATCCACGGGCAGTTCCCCGAAGGGCTGACACCGGCTGCGCCTCAGCAGCCAGACAACCTCCCTCCCTCTGGTCGGGCACTGCATGCCACACAGCCACTTGTGTCCCCTGTGTCCCTGGAGGCCGCAGCGCGTTTTGGGTTTTGGCGCGGACGGGCCCCTCTCCGCTTCCGTAGTCCATTTGCCCCGGAGCCTGCCAGACCCCTGGCCCCAGGGGCGGGCCCTGCTGAGTCCCCGAGCGCCTCCTGGGTTCCTGCCACCACCCTTGGGCCGGGATGAGGTGCCACCTTGTGCGTAGAAGCCCTGCACACAGGCAAGAAGCCCCCCAGGCCCGCGGGCGTGCCCGACCCTGGAGCCCCCTGGCTGGCTGCAGCCACAGGGAACGGGGGTTCTGAGTTGGCAGCCCCCATTCCCGAAGCATCCACGGGCAGTTCCCCGAAGGGCTGACACCGGCTGCGCCTCAGCAGCCAGACAACCTCCCTCCCTCTGGTCGGGCACTGCAAGCCACACAGCCACTTGTGTCCCCTGTGTCCCTGGAGGCCGCAGCGCGTTTTGGGTTTTGGCGCGGACGGGCCCCTCTCGGCTTCCGTAGTCCATTTGCCCGGGAGCCTGCCAGACCCCTGGCCCCAGGGGCGGGCCCTGCTGAGTCCCCGAGCGCCTCCTGGGTTCCTGCCACCACCCTTGGGCCGGGATGAGGTGCCACCTTGTGCGTAGAAGCCCTGCACACAGGCAAGAAGCCCCCCAGGCCCGCGGGCGCGCTCGACCCTGGAGCCCCATGGCTGGCTGCAGCCACAGGGAACGGGGGTTCTGAGTTGGCAGCCCCCATTCCCGAAGCATCCACGGGCAGTTCCCCGAAGGGCTGACACCGGCTGCGCCTCAGCAGCCAGACAACCTCCCTCCCTCTGGTCGGGCACTGCATGCCACACAGCCACTTGTGTCCCCTGTGTCCCTGGAGGCCGCAGCGCGTTTTGGGTTTTGGCGCGGACGGGCCCCTCTCGGCTTCCGTAGTCCATTTGCCCCCGGAGCCTGCCAGACCCCTGGCCCCAGGGGCGGGCCCTGCTGAGTCCCCGAGCGCCTCCTGGGTTCCTGCCACCACCCTTGGGCCGGGATGAGGTGCCACCTTGTGCGTAGAAGCCGTGCACACAGGCAAGAAGCCCCCCAGGCCCGCGGGCGCGCCCTACCCTGGAGCCCCCTGGCTGGCTGTAGCCACAGGGAACGGGGGTTCTGAGTTGGCAGCCCCCATTCCCGAAGCATCCACGGGCAGTTCCCCGAAGGGCTGACACCGGCTGCGCCTCAGCAGCCAGACAACCTCCCTCCCTCTGGTCGGCCACTGCATGCCACACAGCCACTTGTGTCCCCTGTGTCCCTGGAGGCCGCAGCGCGTTTTGGGTTTTGGCGCGGACGGGCCCCTCTCCGCTTCCGTAGTCCATTTGCCCCGGAGCCTGCCAGACCCCTGGCCCCAGGGGCGGGCCCTGCTGAGTCCCCGAGCGCCTCCTGGGTTCCTGCCACCACCCTTGGGCCGGGATGTGGTGCCACCTTGTGCGTAGAAGCCCTGCACACAGGCAAGAAGCCCCCCAGGCCCGCGGGCGTGCCCGACCCTGGAGCCCCCTGGCTGGCTGCAGCCACAGGGAACGGGGGTTCTGAGTTGGCAGCCCCCATTCCCGAAGCATCCACGGGCAGTTCCCCGAAGGGCTGACACCGGCTGCGCCTCAGCAGCCAGACAACCTCCCTCCCTCTGGTCGGGCACTGCAAGCCACACAGCCACTTGTGTCCCCTGGGTCCCTGGAGGCCGCAGCGCGTTTTGGGTTTTGGCGCGGACGGGCCCCTCTCGGCTTCCGTAGTCCATTTGCCCGGGAGCCTGCCAGACCCCTGGCCCCAGGGGCGGGCCCTGCTGAGTCCCCGAGCGCCTCCTGGGTTCCTGCCACCACCCTTGGGCCGGGATGAGGTGCCACCTTGTGCGTAGAAGCCCTGCACACAGGCAAGAAGCCCCCCAGGCCCGCGGGCGCGCCCGACCCTGGAGCCCCCTGGCTGGCTGCAGCCACAGGGAACGGGGGTTCTGAGTTGGCAGCCCCCATTCCCGAAGCATCCACGGGCAGTTCCCCGAAGGGCTGACACCGGCTGCGCCTCAGCAGCCAGACAACCTCCCTCCCTCTGGTCGGGCACTGCAAGCCACACAGCCACTTGTGTCCCCTGTGTCCCTGGAGGCCGCAGCGCGTTTTGGGTTTTGGCGCGGACGGGCCCCTCTCGGCTTCCGTAGTCCATTTGCCCCCGGAGCCTGCCAGACCCCTGGCCCCAGGGGCGGGCCCTGCTGAGTCCCCGAGCGCCTCCTGGGTTCCTGCCACCACCCTTGGGCCGGGATGAGGTGCCACCTTGTGCGTAGAAGCCGTGCACACAGGCAAGAAGTCCCCCAGGCCCGCGGGCGCGCCCTACCCTGGAGCCCCCTGGCTGGCTGCAGCCACAGGGAACGGGGGTTCTGAGTTGGCAGCCCCCATTCCCGAAGCATCCACGGGCAGTTCCCCGAAGGGCTGACACCGGCTGCGCCTCAGCAGCCAGACAACCTCCCTCCCTCTGGTCGGGCACTGCATGCCACACAGCCACTTGTGTCCCCTGTTTCCCTGGAGGCCGCAGCGCGTTTTGGGTTTTGGCGCGGACGGGCCCCTCTCGGCTTCCGTAGTCCATTTGCCCCGGAGCCTGCCAGACCCCTGGCCCCAGGGGCGGGCCCTGCTGAGTCCCCGAGTGCCTCCTGAGTTCCTGCCACCACCCTTGGGCCGGGATGAGGTGCCACCTTGTGCGTAGAAGCCCTGCACACAGGCAAGAAGCCCCCCAGGCCCGCGGGCGCGCCCGACCCTGGAGCCCCCTGGCTGGCTGCAGCCACAGGGAACGGGGGTTCTGAGTTGGCAGCCCCCATTCCCGAAGCATCCACGGGCAGTTCCCCGAAGGGCTGACACCGGCTGCGCCTCAGCAGCCAGACAACCTCCCTCCCTCTGGTCGGGCACTGCAAGCCACACAGCCACTTGTGTCCCCTGTGTCCCTGGAGGCCGCAGCGCGTTTTGGGTTTTGGCACGGACGGGCCCCTCTCGGCTTCCGTAGTCCATTTGCCCCCGGAGCCTGCCAGACCCCTGGCCCCAGGGGCGGGCCCTGCTGAGTCCCCGAGCGCCTCCTGGGTTCCTGCCACCACCCTTGGGCCGGGATGAGGTGCCACCTTGTGCGTAGAAGCCGTGCACACAGGCAAGAAGTCCCCCAGGCCCGCGGGCGCGCCCTACCCTGGAGCCCCCTGGCTGGCTGTAGCCACAGGGAACGGGGGTTCTGAGTTGGCAGCCCCCATTCCCGAAGCATCCACGGGCAGTTCCCCGAAGGGCTGACACCGGCTGCGCCTCAGCAGCCAGACAACCTCCCTCCCTCTGGTCGGGCACTGCATGCCACACAGCCACTTGTGTCCCCTGTGTCCCTGGAGGCCGCAGCGCGTTTTGGGTTTTGGCGCGGACGGGCCCCTCTCGGCTTCCATAGTCCATTTGCCCCGGAGCCTGCCAGACCCCTGGCCCCAGGGGCGGGCCCTGCTGAGTCCCCGAGCGCCTCCTGGGTTCCTGCCACCACCCTTGGGCCGGGATGAGGTGCCACCTTGTGCGTAGAAGCCCTGCACACAGGCAAGAAGCCCCCCAGGCCCGCGGGCGTGCCCGACCCTGGAGCCCCCTGGCTGGCTGCAGCCACAGGGAACGGGGGTTCTGAGTTGGCAGCCCCCATTCCCGAAGCATCCACGGGCAGTTCCCCGAAGGGCTGACACCGGCTGCGCCTCAGCAGCCAGACAACCTCCCTCCCTCTGGTCGGGCACTGCAAGCCACACAGCCACTTGTGTCCCCTGTGTCCCTGGAGGCCGCAGCGCGTTTTGGGTTTTGGCGCGGACGGGCCCCTCTCGGCTTCCGTAGTCCATTTGCCCCGGAGCCTGCCAGACCCCTGGCCCCAGGGGCGGGCCCTGCTGAGTCCCCGAGCGCCTCCTGGGTTCCTGCCACCACCCTTGGGCCGGGATGAGGTGCCACCTTGTGCGTAGAAGCCCTGCACACAGGCAAGAAGCCCCCCAGGCCCGCGGGCGCGCTCGACCCTGGAGCCCCATGGCTGGCTGCAGCCACAGGGAACAGGGGTTCTGAGTTGGCAGCCCCCATTCCCGAAGCATCCACGGGCAGTTCCCCGAAGGGCTGACACCGGCTGCGCCTCAGCAGCCAGACAACCTCCCTCCCTCTGGTCGGGCACTGCAAGCCACACAGCCACTTGTGTCCCCTGTGTCCCTGGAGGCCGCAGCGCGTTTTGGGTTTTGGCGCGGACGGGCCCCTCTCGGCTTCCGTAGTCCATTTGCCCCGGAGCCTGCCAGACCCCTGGCCCCAGGGGCGGGCCCTGCTGAGTTCCCGAGCGCCTCCTGGGTTCCTGCCACCACCCTTGGGCCGGGATGAGGTGCCACCTTGTGCGTAGAAGCCCTGCACACAGGCAAGAAGCCCCCCAGGCCCGCGGGCGCGCCCGACCCTGGAGCCCCCTGGCTGGCTGCAGCCACAGGGAACGGGGGTTCTGAGTTGGCAGCCCCCATTCCCGAAGCATCCACGGGCAGTTCCCCGAAGGGCTGACACCGGCTGCGCCTCAGCAGCCAGACAACCTCCCTCCCTCTGGTCGGGCACTGCAAGCCACACAGCCACTTGTGTCCCCTGTGTCCCTGGAGGCCGCAGCGCGTTTTGGGTTTTGGCGCGGACGGGCCCCTCTCGGCTTCCGTAGTCCATTTGCCCCCGGAGCCTGCCAGACCCCTGGCCCCAGGGGCGGGCCCTGCTGAGTCCCCGAGCGCCTCCTGGGTTCCTGCCACCACCCTTGGGCCGGGATGAGGTGCCACCTTGTGCGAAGAAGCCCTGCACACAGGAAAGAAGCCCCCCAGGCCCGCGGGCGCGCACGACCCTGGAACCCCCTGGCTGGCTGCAGCCACAGGGAACGGGGGTTCTGAGTTGGCAGCCCCCATTCCCGAAGCATCCACGGGCAGTTCCCCGAAGGGCTGACACCGGCTGCGCCTCAGCAGCCAGACAACCTCCCTCCCTCTGGTCGGGCACTGCAAGCCACACAGCCACTTGTGTCCCCTGTGTCCCTGGAGGCCGCAGCGCGTTTTGGGTTTTGGCGTGGACGGGCCCCTCTCGGCTTCCGTAGTCCATTTGCCCCGGAGCCTGCCAGACCCCTGGCCCCAGGGGCGGGCCCTGCTGAGTCCCCGAGCGCCTCCTGGGTTCCTGCCACCACCCTTGGGCCGGGATGAGGTGCCACCTTGTGCGTAGAAGCCCTGCACACAGGCAAGAAGCCCCCCAGGCCCGTGGGCGCGCCCGACCCTGGAGGCCCCTGGCTGGCTGCAGCCACAGGGAACGGGGGTTCTGAGTTGGCAGCCACCATTCCCGAAGCATCCACGGGCAGTTCCCCGAAGGGCTGACACCGGCTGCGCCTCAGCAGCCAGACAACCTCCCTCCCTCTGGTCGGGCACTGCAAGCCACACAGCCACTTGTGTCCCCTGTGTCCCTGGAGGCCGCAGCGCGTTTTGGGTTTTGGCGCGGACGGGCCCCTCTCGGCTTCCGTAGTCCATTTGCCCCGGAGCCTGCCAGAACCCTGGCCCCAGGGGCGGGCCCTGCTGAGTCCCCGAGCGCCTCCTGGGTTCCTGCCACCACCCTTGGGCCGGGATGAGGTGCCACCTTGTGCGTAGAAGCCCTGCACACAGGCAAGAAGCCCCCCAGGCCCGTGGGCGCGCCCGACCCTGGAGGCCCCTGGCTGGCTGCAGCCACAGGGAACGGGGGTTCTGAGTTGGCAGCCCCCATTCCCGAAGCATCCACGGGCAGTTCCCCGAAGGGCTGACACCGGCTGCGCCTCAGCAGCCAGACAACCTCCCTCCCTCTGGTCGGGCACTGCAAGCCACACAGCCACTTGTGTCCCCTGTGTCCCTGGAGGCCGCAGCGCGTTTTGGGTTTTGGCGCGGACGGGCCCCTCTCGGCTTCCGTAGTCCATTTGCCCCCGGAGCCTGCCAGACCCCTGGCCCCAGGGGCGGGCCCTGCTGAGTTCCCGAGCGCCTCCTGGGTTCCTGCCACCACCCTTGGGCCGGGATGAGGTGCCACCTTGTGCGTAGAAGCCCTGCACACAGGCAAGAAGCCCCCCAGGCCCGCGGGCGCGCCCGACCCTGGAGCCCCCTGGCTGGCTGCAGCCACAGGGAACGGGGGTTCTGAGTTGGCAGCCCCCATTCCCGAAGCATCCACGGGCAGTTCCCCGAAGGGCTGACACCGGCTGCGCCTCAGCAGCCAGACAACCTCCCTCCCTCTGGTCGGGCACTGCAAGCCACACAGCCACTTGTGTCCCCTGTGTCCCTGGAGGCCGCAGCGCGTTTTGGGTTTTGGCGCGGACGGGCCCCTCTCGGCTTCCGTAGTCCATTTGCCCCCGGAGCCTGCCAGACCCCTGGCCCCAGGGGCGGGCCCTGCTGAGTCCCCGAGCGCCTCCTGGGTTCCTGCCACCACCCTTGGGCCGGGATGAGGTGCCACCTTGTGCGTAGAAGCCCTGCACACAGGCAAGAAGCCCCCCAGGCCCGCGGGCGCGCCCTACCCTGGAGCCCCCTGGCTGGCTGTAGCCACAGGGAACGGGGGTTCTGAGTTGGCAGCCCCCATTCCCGAAGCATCCACGGGCAGTTCCCCGAAGGGCTGACACCGGCTGCGCCTCAGCAGCCAGACAACCTCCCTCCCTCTGGTCGGGCACTGCATGCCACACAGCCACTTGTGTCCCCTGTGTCCCTGGAGGCCGCAGCGCGTTTTGGGTTTTGGCGCGGACGGGCCCCTCTCGGCTTCCGTAGTCCATTTGCCCCGGAGCCTGCCAGACCCCTGGCCCCAGGGGCGGGCCCTGCTGAGTCCCCGAGCGCCTCCTGGGTTCCTGCCACCACCCTTGGGCCGGGATGAGGTGCCACCTTGTGCGTAGAAGCCCTGCACACAGGCAAGAAGCCCCCCAGGCCCGTGGGCGCGCCCGACCCTGGAGCCCCCTGGCTGGCTGCAGCCACAGGGAACGGGGGTTCTGAGTTGGCAGCCCCCATTCCCGAAGCATCCACGGGCAGTTCCCCGAAGGGCTGACACCGGCTGCGCCTCAGCAGCCAGACAACCTCCCTCCCTCTGGTCGGGCACTGCAAGCCACACAGCCACTTGTGTCCCCTGTGTCCCTGGAGGCCGCAGCGCGTTTTGGGTTTTGGCGCGGACGGGCCCCTCTCGGCTTCCGTAGTCCATTTGCCCCGGAGCCTGCCAGACCCATGGCCCCAGGGGCGGGCCCTGCTGAGTCCCCGAGCGCCTCCTGGGTTCCTGCCACCACCCTTGGGCCGGGATGAGGTGCCACCTTGTGCGTAGAAGCCCTGCACACAGGCAAGAAGCCCCCCAGGCCCGTGGGCGCGCCCGACCCTGGAGGCCCCTGGCTGGCTGCAGCCACAGGGAACGGGGGTTCTGAGTTGGCAGCCCCCATTCCCGAAGCATCCACGGGCAGTTCCCCGAAGGGCTGACACCGGCTGCGCCTCAGCAGCCAGACAACCTCCCTCCCTCTGGTCGGGCACTGCAAGCCACACAGCCACTTGTGTCCCCTGTGTCCCTGGAGGCCGCAGCGCGTTTTGGGTTTTGGCGCGGACGGGCCCCTCTCGGCTTCCGTAGTCCATTTGCCCCCGAGCCTGCCAGACCCCTGGCCCCAGGGGCGGGCCCTGCTGAGTCCCCGAGCGCCTCCTGGGTTCCTGCCACCACCCTTGGGCCGGGATGAGGTGCCACCTTGTGCGTAGAAGCCCTGCACACAGGCAAGAAGCCCCCCAGGCCCGCGGGCGCGCCCGACCCTGGAGCCCCCTGGCTGGCTGCAGCCACAGGGAACGGGGGTTCTGAGTTGGCAGCCCCCATTCCCGAAGCATCCACGGGCAGTTCCCCGAAGGGCTGACACCGGCTGCGCCTCAGCAGCCAGACAACCTCCCTCCCTCTGGTCGGGCACTGCAAGCCACACAGCCACTTGTGTCCCCTGTGTCCCTGGAGGCCGCAGCGCGTTTTGGGTTTTGGCGTGGACGGGCCCCTCTCGGCTTCCGTAGTCCATTTTCCCCGGAGCCTGCCAGACCCCTGGCCCCAGGGGCGGGCCCTGCTGAGTCCCCGAGCACCTCCTGGGTTCCTGCCACCAGCCTTGGGCCGGGATGAGGTGCCACCTTGTGCGAAGAAGCCCTGCACACAGGCAAGAAGCCCCCCAGTCCCGCGGACGCGCACGACCCTGGAACCCGCTGGCTGGCTGCAGCCACAGGGAACGGGGGTTCTGAGTTGGCAGCCCCCATTCCCGAAGCATCCACGGGCAGTTCCCCGAAGGGCTGACACCGGCTGCGCCTCAGCAGCCAGACAACCTCCCTCCCTCTGGTCGGGCACTGCAAGCCACACAGCCACTTGTGTCCCCTGTGTCCCTGGAGGCCGCAGCGCGTTTTGGGTTTTGGCGCGGACGGGCCCCTCTCGGCTTCCGTAGTCCATTTGCCCTGGAGCCTGCCAGACCCCTGGCCCCAGGGGCGGGCCCTGCTGAGTCCCCGAGCGCCTCCTGGGTTCCTGCCACCACCCTTGGGCCGGGATGAGGTGCCACCTTGTGCGAAGAAGCCCTGCACACAGGCAAGAAGCCCCCCAGGCCCGCGGGCGCGCACGACCCTGGAACCCCCTGGCTGGCTGCAGCCACAGGGAACGGGGGTTCTGAGTTGGCAGCCCCCATTCCCGAAGCATCCACGGGCAGTTCCCCGAAGGGCTGACACCGGCTGCGCCTCAGCAGCCAGACAACCTCCCTCCCTCTGGTCGGGCACTGCAAGCCACACAGCCACTTGTGTCCCCTGTGTCCCTGGAGGCCGCAGCGCGTTTTGGGTTTTGGCGCGGACGGGCCCCTCTCGGCTTCCGTAGTCCATTTGCCCCGGAGCCTGCCAGACCCCTGGCCCCAGGGGCGGGCCCTGCTGAGTCCCCGAGCGCCTCCTGGGTTCCTGCCACCACCCTTGGGCCGGGATGAGGTGCCACCTTGTGCGTAGAAGCCCTGCACACAGGCAAGAAGCCCCCCAGGCCCGTGGGCGCGCCCGACCCTGGAGGCCCCTGGCTGGCTGCAGCCACAGGGAACGGGGGTTCTGAGTTGGCAGCCCCCATTCCCGAAGCATCCACGGGCAGTTCCCCGAAGGGCTGACACCGGCTGCGCCTCAGCAGCCAGACAACCTCCCTCCCTCTGGTCGGGCACTGCAAGCCACACAGCCACTTGTGTCCCCTGTGTCCCAGGAGGCCGCAGCGCGTTTTGGGTTTTGGCGCGGACGGGCCCCTCTCGGCTTCCGTAGTCCATTTGCCCCCGAGCCTGCCAGACCCCTGGCCCCAGGGGCGGGCCCTGCTGAGTCCCCGAGCGCCTCCTGGGTTCCTGCCACCACCCTTGGGCCGGGATGAGGTGCCACCTTGTGCGTAGAAGCCCTGCACACAGGCAAGAAGCCCCCCAGGCCCGCGGGCGCGCCCGATCCTGGAGCCCCCTGGCTGGCTGCAGCCACAGGGAACGGGGGTTCTGAGTTGGCAGCCCCCATTCCCGAAGCATCCACGGGCAGTTCCCCGAAGGGCTGACACCGGCTGCGCCTCAGCAGCCAGACAACCTCCCTCCCTCTGGTCGGGCACTGCAAGCCACACAGCCACTTGTGTCCCCTGTGTCCCTGGAGGCCGCAGCGCGTTTTGGGTTTTGGCGCGGACGGGCCCCTCTCGGCTTCCGTAGTCCATTTGCCCCCGGAGCCTGCCAGACCCCTGGCCCCAGGGGCAGGCCCTGCTGAGTTCCCGAGCGCCTCCTGGGTTCCTGCCACCACCCTTGGGCCGGGATGTGGTGCCACCTTGTGCGTAGAAGCACTGCACACAGGCAAGAAGCCCCCCAGGCCCGCGGGCGCGCCCGACCCTGGAGCCCCCTGGCTGGCTGCAGCCACAGGGAACGGGGGTTCTGAGTTGGCAGCCCCCATTCCCGAAGCATCCACGGGCAGTTCCCCGAAGGGCTGACACCGGCTGCGCCTCAGCAGCCAGACAACCTCCCTCCCTCTGGTCGGGCACTGCAAGCCACACAGCCACTTGTGTCCCCTGTGTCCCTGGAGGCCACAGCGCGTTTTGGGTTTTGGCGCGGACGGGCCCCTCTCGGCTTCCGTAGTCCATTTTCCCCGGAGCCTGCCAGACACCTGGCCCCAGGGGCGGGCCCTGCTGAGTCCCCGAGCGCCTCCTGGGTTCCTGCCACCACCCTTGGGCCGGGATGAGGTGCCACCTTGTGCGAAGAAGCCCTGCACACAGGCAAGAAGCCCCCCAGGCCCGCGGACGCGCACGACCCTGGAACCCGCTGGCTGGCTGCAGCCACAGGGAACGGGGGTTCTGAGTTGGCAGCCCCCATTCCCGAAGCATCCACGGGCAGTTCCCCGAAGGGCTGACACCGGCTGCGCCTCAGCAGCCAGACAACCTCCCTCCCTCTGGTCGGGCACTGCAAGCCACACAGCCACTTGTGTCCCCTGTGTCCCTGGAGGCCGCAGCGCGTTTTGGGTTTTGGCGCGGACGGGCCCCTCTCGGCTTCTGTAGTCCATTTGCCCCCGGAGCCTGCCAGACCCCTGGCCCCAGGGGCGGGCCCTGCTGAGTCCCCGAGCGCCTCCTGGGTTCCTGCCACCACCCTTTGGCCGGGATGAGGTGCCACCTTGTGCGTAGAAGCCCTGCACACAGGCAAGAAGCCCCCCAGGCCCGTGGGCGCGCCCGACCCTGGAGGCCCCTGGCTGGCTGCAGCCACAGGGAACGGGGGTTCTGAGTTGGCAGCCCCCATTCCCGAAGCATCCACGGGCAGTTCCCCGAAGGGCTGACACCGGCTGCGCCTCAGCAGCCAGACAACCTCCCTCCCTCTGGTCGGGCACTGCAAGCCACACAGCCACTTGTGTCCCCTGTGTCCCTGGAGGCCGCAGCGCGTTTTGGGTTTTGGCGCGGACGGGCCCCTCTCGGCTTCCGTAGTCCATTTGCCCCCGGAGCCTGCCAGACCCCTGGCCCCAGGGGCGGGCCCTGCTGAGTCCCCGAGCGCCTCCTGGGTTCCTGCCACCACCCTTGGGCCGGGATGAGGTGCCACCTTGTGCGTAGAAGCCCTGCACACAGGCAAGAAGCCACCAAGGCCCGCGGGCGCGCCCGACCCTGGAGCCCCCTGGCTGGCTGCAGCCACAGGGAACGGGGGTTCTGAGTTGGCAGCCCCCATTCCCGAAGCATCCACGGGCAGTTCCCCGAAGGGCTGACACCGGCTGCGCCTCAGCAGCCAGACAACCTCCCTCCCTCTGGTCGGGCACTGCAAGCCACACAGCCACTTGTGTCCCCTGTGTCCCTGGAGGCCGCAGCGCGTTTTGGGTTTTGGCGCGGACGGGCCCCTCTCGGCTTCCGTAGTCCATTTGCCCCCGGAGCCTGCCAGACCCCTGGCCCCATGGGCAGGCCCTGCTGAGTTCCCGAGCGCCTCCTGGGTTCCTGCCACCACCCTTGGGCCGGGATGTGGTGCCACCTTGTGCATAGAAGCCCTGCACACAGGCAAGAAGCCCCCCAGGCCCGCGGGCGCGCCCGACCCTGGAGCCCCCTGGCTGGCTGCAGCCACAGGGAACGGGGGTTCTGAGTTGGCAGCCCCCATTCCCGAAGCATCCACGGGCAGTTCCCCGAAGGGCTGACACCGGCTGCGCCTCAGCAGCCAGACAACCTCCCTCCCTCTGGTCGGGCACTGCAAGCCACACAGCCACTCGTGTCCCCTGTGTCCCTGGAGGCCGCAGCGCGTTTTGGGTTTTGGCGCGGACGGGCCCCTCTCGGCTTCCGTAGTCCATTTGCCCCGGAGCCTGCCAGACCCCTGGCCCCAGGGGCGGGCCCTGCTGAGTCCCCGAGCGCCTCCTGGGTTCCTGCCACCACCCTTGGGCCGGGATGAGGTGCCACCTTGTGCGTAGAAGCCCTGCACACAGGCAAGAAGCCCCCCAGGCCCGCGGGCGCGCCCGACCCTGGAGCCCCCTGGCTGGCTGCAGCCAAAGGGAACGGGGGTTCTGAGTTGGCAGCCCCTATTCCCGAAGCATCCACGGGCAATTCCCCGAAGGGCTGTCACCGGCTGCGCCTCAGCAGCCAGACAACCTCCCTCCCTCTGGTCGGGCACTGCAAGCCACACAGCCACTTGTGTCCACTGTGTCCCTGGAGGCCGCAGCGCGTTTTGGGTTTTGGCGCGGACGGGCCCCTCTCGGCTTCCGTAGTCCATTTGCCCCCGGAGCCTGCCAGACCCCTGGCCCCAGGGGCGGGCCCTGCTGAGTTCCCGAGCGCCTCCTGGGTTCCTGCCACCACCCTTGGGCCGGGATGAGGTGCCACCTTGTGCGTAGAAGCCCTGCACACAGGCAAGAAGCCCCCCAGGCCCGCGGGCGCGCCCGACCCTGGAGCCCCCTGGCTGGCTGCAGCCACAGGGAACGGGGGTTCTGAGTTGGCAGCCCCCATTCCCGAAGCATCCACGGGCAGTTCCCCGAAGGGCTGACACCGGCTGCGCCTCAGCAGCCAGACAACCTCCCTCCCTCTGGTCGGGCACTGCAAGCCACACAGCCACTTGTGTCCCCTGTGTCCCTGGAGGCCGCAGCGCGTTTTGGGTTTTGGCGCGGACGGGCCCCTCTCGGCTTCCGTAGTCCATTTGCCCCCGGAGCCTGCCAGACCCCTGGCCCCAGGGGCGGGCCCTGCTGAGTCCCCGAGCGCCTCCTGGGTTCCTGCCACCACCCTTGGGCCGGGATGTGGTGCCACCTTGTGCGTAGAAGCCCTGCACACAGGCAAGAAGCCCCCCAGGCCCGCGGGCGCGCCCGACCCTGGAGCCCCCTGGCTGGCTGCAGCCACAGGGAACGGGGGTTCTGAGTTGGCAGCCCCCATTCCCGAAGCATCCACGGGCAGTTCCCCGAAGGGCTGACACCGGCTGCGCCTCAGCAGCCAGACAACCTCCCTCCCTCTGGTCGGGCACTGCAAGCCACACAGCCACTTGTGTCCCCTGTGTCCCTGGAGGCCGCAGCGCGTTTTGGGTTTTGGCGCGGACGGGCCCCTCTCGGCTTCCGTAGTCCATTTTCCCCGGAGCCTGCCAGACCCCTGGCCCCAGGGGCGGGCCCTGCTGAGTCCCCGAGCGCCTCCTGGGTTCCTGCCACCACCCTTGGGCCGGGATGAGGTGCCACCTTGTGCGAAGAAGCCCTGCACACAGGCAAGAAGCCCCCCATTCCCGCGGACGCGCACGACCCTGGAACCCGCTGGCTGGCTGCAGCCACAGGGAACGGGGGTTCTGAGTTGGCAGCCCCCATTCCCGAAGCATCCACGGGCAGTTCCCTGAAGGGCTGACACCGGCTGAGCCTCAGCAGCCAGACAACCTCCCTCCCTCTGGTCGGGCACTGCAAGCCACACAGCCACTTGTGTCCCCTGTGTCCCTGGAGGCCGCAGCGCGTTTTGGGTTTTGGCGCGGACGGGCCCCTCTCGGCTTCCGTAGTCCATTTGCCCCGGAGCCTGCCAGACCCCTGGCCCCAGGGGCGGGCCCTGCTGAGTTCCCGAGCGCCTCCTGGGTTCCTGCCACCACCCTTGGGCCGGGATGAGGTGCCACCTTGTGCGTAGAAGCCCTGCACACAGGCAAGAAGCCCCCCAGGCCCGCGGGCGCGCCCGACCCTGGAACCCCCTGGCTGGCTGCAGCCACAGGGAACGGGGGTTCTGAGTTGGCAGCCCCCATTCCCGAAGCATCCACGGGCAGTTCCCCGAAGGGCTGACACCGGCTGCGCCTCAGCAGCCAGACAACCTCCCTCCCTCTGGTCGGGCACTGCAAGCCACACAGCCACTTGTGTCCCCTGTGTCCCTGGAGGCCGCAGCGCGTTTTGGGTTTTGGCGCGGACGGGCCCCTCTCGGCTTCCGTAGTCCATTTGCCCCGGAGCCTGCCAGACCCCTGGCCCCAGGGGCGGGCCCTGCTGAGTCCCCGAGCGCCTCCTGGGTTCCTGCCACCACCCTTGGGCCGGGATGAGGTGCCACCTTGTGCGTAGAAGCCCTGCACACAGGCAAGAAGCCCCCCAGGCCCGTGGGCGCGCCTGACCCTGGAGGCCCCTGGCTGGCTGCAGCCACAGGGAACGGGGGTTCTGAGTTGGCAGCCCCCATTCCCGAAGCATCCACGGGCAGTTCCCCGAAGGGCTGACACCGGCTGCGCCTCAGCAGCCAGACAACCTCCCTCCCTCTGGTCGGGCACTGCAAGCCACACAGCCACTTGTGTCCCCTGTGTCCCTGGAGGCCGCAGCGCGTTTTGGGTTTTGGCGCGGATGGGCCCCTCTCGGCTTCCGTAGTCCATTTGCCCCCGGAGCCTGCCAGACCCCTGGCCCCAGGGGCGGGCCCTGCTGAGTCCCCGAGCGCCTCCTGGGTTCCTGCCTCACCCTTGGGCCGGGATGAGGTGCCACCTTGTGCGTAGAAGCCCTGCACACAGGCAAGAAGCCCCCCAGGCCCGCGGGCGCGCCCGACCCTGGAGCCCCCTGGCTGGCTGCAGCCACAGGGAACGGGGGTTCTGAGTTGGCAGCCCCCATTCCCGAAGCATCCACGGGCAGTTCCCCGAAGGGCTGACACCGGCTGCGCCTCAGCAGCCAGACAACCTCCCTCCCTCTGGTCGGGCACTGCAAGCCACACAGCCACTTGTGTCCCCTGTGTCCCTGGAGGCCGCAGCGCGTTTTGGGTTTTGGCGCGGACGGGCCCCTCTCGGCTTCCGTAGTCCATTTGCCCCCGGAGCCTGCCAGACCCCTGGCCCCAGGGGCGGGCCCTGCTGAGTTCCCGAGCGCCTCCTGGGTTCCTGCCACCACCCTTGGGCCGGGATGTGGTGCCACCTTGTGCGTAGAAGCCCTGCACACAGGCAAGAAGCCCCCCAGGCCCGCGGGCGTGCCCGACCCTGGAGCCCCCTGGCTGGCTGCAGCCACAGGGAACGGGGGTTCTGAGTTGGCAGCCCCCATTCCCGAAGCATCCACGGGCAGTTCCCCGAAGGGCTGACACCGGCTGCGCCTCAGCAGCCAGACAACCTCCCTCCCTCTGGTCGGGCACTGCAAGCCACACAGCCACTTGTGTCCCCTGTGTCCCTGGAGGCCGCAGCGCGTTTTGGGTTTTGGCGCGGACGGGCCCCTCTCGGCTTCCGTAGTCCATTTGCCCCGGAGCCTGCCAGACCCCTGGCCCCAGGGGCGGGCCCTGCTGAGTCCCCGAGTGCCTCCTGAGTTCCTGCCACCACCCTTGGGCCGGGATGAGGTGCCACCTTGTGCGTAGAAGCCGTGCACACAGGCAAGAAGCCCCCCAGGCCCGCGGGCGCTCCCGACCCTGGAGCCCCCTGGCTGGCTGCAGCCACAGGGAACGGGGGTTCTGAGTTGGCAGCCCCCATTCCCGAAGCATCCACGGGCAGTTCCCCGAAGGGCTGACACCGGCTGCGCCTCAGCAGCCAGACAACCTCCCTCCCTCTGGTCGGGCACTGCAAGCCACACAGCCACTTGTGTCCCCTGTGTCCCTGGAGGCCGCAGCGCGTTTTGGGTTTTGGCGCGGACGGGCCCCTCTCGGCTTCCGTAGTCCATTTGCCCCCGGAGCCTGCCAGACCCCTGGCCCCAGGGGCGGGCCCTGCTGAGTCCCCGAGCGCCTCCTGGGTTCCTGCCACCACCCTTGGGCCGGGATGAGGTGCCACCTTGTGCGTAGAAGCCCTGCACACAGGCAAGAAGCCCCCCAGGCCCGCGGGCGCGCCCGACCCTGGAGCCCCCTGGCTGGCTGCAGCCACAGGGAACGGGGGTTCTGAGTTGGCAGCCCCCATTCCCGAAGCATCCACGGGCAGTTCCCCGAAGGGCTGACACCGGCTGCGCCTCAGCAGCCAGACAACCTCCCTCCCTCTGGTCGGGCACTGCAAGCCACACAGCCACTTGTGTCCCCTGTGTCCCTGGAGGCCGCAGCGCGTTTTGGGTTTTGGCGCGGACGGGCCCCTCTCGGCTTCCGTAGTCCATTTGCCCTGGAGCCTGCCAGACCCCTGGCCCCAGGGGCGGGCCCTGCTGAGTTCCCGAGCGCCTCCTGGGTTCCTGCCACCACCCTTGGGCCGGGATGTGGTGCCACCTTGTGCGTAGAAGCCCTGCACACAGGCAAGAAGCCCCCCAGGCCCGCGGGCGCGCCCGACCCTGGAGCCCCCTGGCTGGCTGCAGCCACAGGGAACGGGGGTTCTGAGTTGGCAGCCCCCATTCCCGAAGCATCCACGGGCAGTTCCCCGAAGGGCTGACACCGGCTGCGCCTCAGCAGCCAGACAACCTCCCTCCCTCTGGTCGGGCACTGCAAGCCACACAGCCACTTGTGTCCCCTGTGTCCCTGGAGGCCGCAGCGCGTTTTGGGTTTTGGCGCGGACGGGCCCCTCTCGGCTTCCGTAGTCCATTTGCCCCGGAGCCTGCCAGACCCCTGGCCCCAGGGGCGGGCCCTGCTGAGTTCCCGAGCGCCTCCTGGGTTCCTGCCACCACCCTTGGGCCGGGATGAGGTGCCACCTTGTGCGTAGAAGCCCTGCACACAGGCCAGAAGCCCCCCAGGCCCGTGGGCGCGCCCGACCCTGGAGGCCCCTGGCTGGCTGCAGCCACAGGGAACGGGGGTTCTGAGTTGGCAGCCCCCATTCCCGAAGCATCCACAGGCAGTTCCCCGAAGGGCTGACACCGGCTGCGCCTCAGCAGCCAGACAACCTCCCTCCCTCTGGTCGGGCACTGCAAGCCACACAGCCACTTGTGTCCCCTGTGTCCCTGGAGGCCGCAGCGCGTTTTGGGTTTTGGCGCGGACGGGCCCCTCTCGGCTTCCGTAGTCCATTTGCCCCGGAGCCTGCCAGACCCCTGGCCCCAGGGGCGGGCCCTGCTGAGTCCCCGAGTGCCTCCTGAATTCCTGCCACCACCCTTGGGCCGGGATGAGGTGCCACCTTGTGCGTAGAAGCCCTGCACACAGGCAAGAAGCCCCCCAGGCCCGCGGGCGCGCCCGACCCTGGAGCCCCCTGGCTGGCTGCAGCCACAGGGAACGGGGGTTCTGAGTTGGCAGCCCCCATTCCCGAAGCATCCACGGGCAGTTCCCCGAAGGGCTGACACCGGCTGCGCCTCAGCAGCCAGACAACCTCCCTCCCTCTGGTCGGGCACTGCAAGCCACACAGCCACTTGTGTCCCCTGTGTCCCTGGAGGCCGCAGCGCGTTTTGGGTTTTGGCGCGGACGGGCCCCTCTCGGCTTCCGTAGTCCATTTGCCCTGGAGCCTGCCAGACCCCTGGCCCCAGGGGAAGGCCCTGCTGAGTCCCCGAGCGCCTCCTGGGTTCCTGCCACCACCCTTGGGCCGGGATGAGGTGCCACCTTGTGCGTAGAAGCCCTGCACACAGGCAAGAAGCCCCCCAGGCCCGTGGGCGCGCCCGACCCTGCAGGCCCCTTGCTGGCTGCAGCCACAGGGAACGGGGGTTCTGAGTTGGCAGCCCCCATTCCCGAAGCATCCACGGGCAGTTCCCCGAAGGGCTGACACCGGCTGCGCCTCAGCAGCCAGACAACCTCCCTCCCTCTGGTCGGGCACTGCAAGCCACACAGCCACTTGTGTCCCCTGTGTCCCTGGAGGCCGCAGCGCGTTTTGGGTTTTGGCGCGGACGGGCCCCTCTCGGCTTCCGTAGTCCATTTGCCCCCGGAGCCTGCCAGACCCCTGGCCCCAGGGGCAGGCCCTGCTGAGTTCCCGAGCGCCTCCTGGGTTCCTGCCACCACCCTTGGGCCGGGATGTGGTGCCACCTTGTGCGTAGAAGCCCTGCACACAGGCAAGAAGCCCCCCAGGCCCGCGGGCGCGCCCGACCCTGGAGCCCCCTGGCTGGCTGCAGCCACAGGGAACGGGGGTTCTGAGTTGGCAGCCCCCATTCCCGAAGCATCCACGGGCAGTTCCCCGAAGGGCTGACACCGGCTGCGCCTCAGCAGCCAGACAACCTCCCTCCCTCTGGTCGGGCACTGCAAGCCACACAGCCACTTGTGTCCCCTGTGTCCCTGGAGGCCGCAGCGCGTTTTGGGTTTTGGCGCGGACGGGCCCCTCTCGGCTTCCGTAGTCCATTTGCCCTGGAGCCTGCCAGACCGCTGGCCCCAGGGGCGGGCCCTGCTGAGTCCCCGAGCGCCTCCTGGGTTCCTGCCACCACCCTTGGGCCGGGATGAGGTGCCACCTTGTGCGAAGAAGCCCTGCACACAGGCAAGAAGCCCCCCAGGCCCGCGGGCGCGCACGACCCTGGAACTCGCTTGCTGGCTGCAGCCACAGGGAACGGGGGTTCTGAGTTGGCAGCCCCCATTCCCGAAGCATCCACGGGCAGTTCCCCGAAGGGCTGACACCGGCTGCGCCTCAGCAGCCAGACAACCTCCCTCCCTCTGGTCGGGCACTGCAAGCCACACAGCCACTTGTGTCCCCTGTGTCCCTGGAGGCCGCAGCGCGTTTTGGGTTTTGGCGCGGACGGGCCCCTCTCGGCTTCCATAGTCCATTTGCCCCCGGAGCCTGCCAGACCCCTGGCCCCAGGGGCGGGCCCTGCTGAGTCCCCGAGCGCCTCCTGGGTTCCTGCCACCACCCTTGGGCCGGGATGAGGTGCCACCTTGTGCGTAGAAGCCCTGCACACAGGCAAGAAGCCCCCCAGGCCCGCGGGTGCGCCCGACCCTGGAGCCCCCTGGCTGGCTGCAGCCACAGGGAACGGGGGTTCTGAGTTGGCAGCCCCCATTCCCGAAGCATCCAAGGGCAGTTCCCCGAAGGGCTGACACCGGCTGCGCCTCAGCAGCCAGACAACCTCCCTCCCTCTGGTCGGGCACTGCAAGCCACACAGCCACTTGTGTCCCCTGTGTCCCTGGAGGCCGCAGCGCGTTTTGGGTTTTGGCGCGGACGGGCCCCTCTCGGCTTCCGTAGTCCATTTGCCCCCGGAGCCTGCCAGACCCCTGGCCCCAGGGGCGGGCCCTGCTGAGTCCCCGAGCGCCTCCTGGGTTCCTGCCACCACCCTTGGGCCGGGATGAGGTGCCACTTTGTGCGTAGAAGCCCTGCACACAGGCAAGAAGCCCCCCAGGCCCGCGGGCGCGCCCGACCCTGGAGCCCCCTGGCTGGCTGCAGCCACAGGGAACGGGGGTTCTGAGTTGGCAGCCCCCATTCCCGAAGCATCCACGGGCAGTTCCCCGAAGGGCTGACACCGGCTGCGCCTCAGCAGCCAGACAACCTCCCTCCCTCTGGTCGGGCACTGCAAGCCACACAGCCACTTGTGTCCCCTGTGTCCCTGGAGGCCGCAGCGCGTTTTGGGTTTTGGCGCGGACGGGCCCCTCTCGGCTTCCGTAGTCCATTTGCCCCGGAGCCTGCCAGACCCCTGGCCCCAGGGGCGGGCCCTGCTGAGTCCCCGAGCGCCTCCTGGGTTCCTGCCACCAGCCTTGGGCCGGGATGAGGTGCCACCTTGTGCGTAGAAGCCCTGCACACAGGCAAGAAGCCCCCCAGGCCCGTGGGCGCGCCCGACACTGGAGGCCCCTTGCTGGCTGCAGCCACAGGGAACGGGGGTTCTGATTTGGCAGCCCCCATTCCCGAAGCATCCACGGGCAGTTCCCCGAAGGGCTGACACCGGCTGCGCCTCAGCAGCCAGACAACCTCCCTCCCTCTGGTCGGGCACTGCAAGCCACACAGCCACTTGTGTCCCCTGTGTCCCTGGAGGCCGCAGCGCGTTTTGGGTTTTGGCGCGGACGGGCCCCTCTCGGCTTCCGTATTCCATTTGCCCCGGAGCCTGCCAGACCCCTGGCCCCAGGGGCGGGCCCTGCTGAGTCCCCGAGCGCCTCCTGGGTTCCTGCCACCACCCTTGGGCCGGGATGAGGTGCCACCTTGTGCGTAGAAGCCCTGCACACAGGCAAGAAGCCCCCCAGGCCCGCGGGCGCGCCCGACCCTGGAGCCCCCTGGCTGGCTGCAGCCACAGGGAACGGGGGTTCTGAGTTGGCAGCCCCCATTCCCGAAGCATCCACGGGCAGTTCCCCGAAGGGCTGACACCGGCTGCGCCTCAGCAGCCAGACAACCTCCCTCCCTCTGGTCGGGCACTGCAAGCCACACAGCCACTTGTGTCCCCTGTGTCCCTGGAGGCCGCAGCGCGTTTTGGGTTTTGGCGCGGACGGGCCCCTCTCGGCTTCCGTAGTCCATTTGCCCCCGGAGCCTGCCAGACCCCTGGCCCCAGGGGCGGGCCCTGCTGAGTCCCCGAGCGCCTCCTGGGTTCCTGCCACCACCCTTGGGCCGGGATGAGGTGCCAACATGTGCGTAGAAGCCCTGCACACAGGCAAGAAGCCCCCCAGGCCCGCGGGCGCGCCCGACCCTGGAGCCCCCTGGCTGGCTGCAGCCACAGGGAACGGGGGTTCTGAGTTGGCAGCCCCCATTCCCGAGGCATCCACGGGCAGTTCCCCGAAGGGCTGACACCGGCTGCGCCTCAGCAGCCAGACAACCTCCCTCCCTCTGGTCGGGCACTGCAAGCCACACAGCCACTTGTGTCCCCTGTGTTCCTGGAGGCCGCAGCGTTTTTGGGTTTTGGCGCAGACGGGCCCCTCTCGGCTTCCGTAGACCATTTGCACCCGGAGCCTGCCAGACCCCTGGCCCCATGGCCGGGCCCTGCTGAGTCCCTGAGCGCCTCCTGGGTTCCTACCACCACCCTTGGGCCGGGATGAGGTGCCACCTTGTGCGTAGAAGCCCTGCACACAGGCAAGAAGCCCCCCAGGCCCGCGGGCGCGCCCGACCCTGGAGCCCCTTGGCTGGCTGCAGCCACAGGGAACGGGGGTTCTGAGTTGGCAGCCCCCATTCCCGAAGCATCCACGGGCAGTTCCCCGAAGGGCTGACACCGGCTGCGCCTCAGCAGCCAGACAACCTCCCTCCCTCTGGTCGGGCACTGCAAGCCACACAGCCACTTGTGTCCCCTGTGTCCCTGGAGGCCGCAGCGCGTTTTGGGTTTTGGCGCGGACGGGCCCCTCTCGGCTTCCGTAGTCCATTTGCCCTGGAGCCTGCCAGACCCCTGGCCCCAGGGGCGGGCCCTGCTGAGTCCCCGAGCGCCTCCTGGGTTCCTGCCACCACCCTTGGGCCGGGATGAGGTGCCACCTTGTGCAAAGAAGCCCTGCACACAGGCAAGAAGCCCCCCAGGCCCACGGGCGCGCACGACCCTGGAACCCGCTGGCTGGCTGCAGCCACAGGGAACGGGGGTTCTGAGTTAGCAGCCCCCATTCCCGAAGTATCCAAGGGCAGTTCCCCGAAGGGCTGACACCGGCTGCGCCTCAGCAGCCAGACAACCTCCCTCCCTCTGGTCGGGCACTGGAAGCCACACAGCCACTTGTGTCCCCTGTGTCCCTGGAGGCCGCAGCGCGTTTTGGGTTTTGGTGCGGACGGGCCCCTCTCGGCTTCCGTAGTCCATTTGCCCCGGAGCCTGCCAGACCCCTGGCCCCAGGGGCGGGCCCTGCTGAGTCCCCGAGCGCCTCCTGGGTTCCTGCCACCACCCTTGGGCCGGGATGAGGTGCCACCTTGTGCGTAGAAGCCCTGCACACAGGCAAGAAGCCCCCCAGGCCCGCGGGCGCGCCCGACCCTGGAGCCCCCTGGCTGGCTGCAGCCACAGGGAACGGGGGTTCTGAGTTGGCAGCCCCCATTCCCGAAGCATCCACGGGCAGTTCCCCGAAGGGCTGACACCGGCTGCGCCTCAGC
Organism: Lepus europaeus; assembly: GCF_033115175.1. NCBI lineage: Eukaryota > Metazoa > Chordata > Mammalia > Lagomorpha > Leporidae > Lepus > Lepus europaeus. The sequence goes on along the minus strand of NW_026909088.1, from coordinate 146,183 downwards.
AGCCAGACAACCTCCCTCCCTCTGGTCGGGCACTGCAAGCCACACAGCCACTTGTGTCCCCTGTGTCCCTGGAGGCCGCAGCGCGTTTTGGGTTTTGGCGCGGACGGGCCCCTCTCGGCTTCCGTAGTCCATTTGCCCCGGAGCCTGCCAGACCCCTGGCCCCAGGGGCGGGCCCTGCTGAGTCCCCGAGCGCCTCCTGGGTTCCTGCCACCACCCTTGGGCCGGGATGAGGTGCCACCTTGTGCGTAGAAGCCCTGCACACAGGCAAGAAGCCCCCCAGGCCCGCGGGCGCGCCCGACCCTGGAGCCTCCTGGCTGGTTGCAGTCACAGGGAACGGGGGTTCTGAGTTGGCAGCCCCCATTCCCGAAGCATCCACGGGCAGTTCCCCGAAGGGCTGACACCGGCTGCGCCTCAGCAGCCAGACAACCTCCCTCCCTCTGGTCGGGCACTGCAAGCCACACAGCCACTTGTGTCCCCTGTGTCCCTGGAGGCCGCAGCGCGTTTTGGGTTTTGGCGCGGACGGGCCCCTCTCGGCTTCCGTAGTCCATTTGCCCGGGAGCCTGCCAGACCCCTGGCCCCAGGGGCGGGCCCTGCTGAGTCCCCGAGCGCCTCCTGGGTTCCTGCCACCACCCTTGGGCCGCGATGAGGTGCCACCTTGTGCGTAGAAGCCCTGCACACAGGCAAGAAGCCCCCCAGGCCCGCGGGCGTGCCCGACCCTGGAGCCCCCTGACTGGCTGCAGCCACAGGGAACGGGGGTTCTGAGTTGGCAGCCCCCATTCCCGAAGCATCCACGGGCAGTTCCCCGAAGGGCTGACACCGGCTGCGCCTCAGCAGCCAGACAACCTCCCTCCCTCTGGTCGGGCACTGCAAGCCACACAGCCACTTGTGTCCCCTGTGTCCCTGGAGGCCGCAGCGCGTTTTGGGTTTTGGCGCGGACGGGCCCCTCTCGGCTTCCGTAGTCCATTTGCCCCGGAGCCTGCCAGACCCCTGGCCCCAGGGGCGGGCCCTGCTGAGTCCCCGAGCGCCTCCTGGGTTCCTGCCACCACCCTTGGGCCGGGATGAGGTGCCACCTTGTGCGTAGAAGCCCTGCACACAGGCAAGAGGCCCCCCAGGCCCGCGGGCGCGCCCGACCCTGGAGCCCCCTGGCTGGCTGCAGCCACAGGGAACGGGGGTTCTGAGTTGGCAGCCCCCATTCCCGAAGCATCCAGGGGCAGTTCCCCGAAGGGCTGACACCGGCTGCGCCTCAGCAGCCAGACAACCTCCCTCCCTCTGGTCGGGCACTGCAAGCCACACAGCCACTTGTGTCCCCTGTGTCCCTGGAGGCCGCAGCGCGTTTTGGGTTTTGGCGCGGACGGGCCCCTCTCGGCTTCCGTAGTCCATTTGCCCCGGAGCCTGCCAGACCCCTGGCCCCAGGGGCGGGCCCTGCTGAGTCCCCGAGCGCCTCCTGGGTTCCTGCCACCACCCTTGGGCCGGGATGAGGTGCCACCTTGTGTGTAGAAGCCCTGCACACAGGCAAGAGGCCCCCCAGGCCCGCGGGCGCGCCCGACCCTGGAGCCCCCTGGCTGGCTGCAGCCACAGGGAACGGGGGTTCTGAGTTGGCAGCCCCCATTCCCGAAGCATCCAGGGGCAGTTCCCCGAAGGGCTGACACCGGCTGCGCCTCAGCAGCCAGACAACCTCCCTCCCTCTGGTCGGGCACTGCAAGCCACACAGCCACTTGTGTCCCCTGTGTCCCTGGAGGCCGCAGCGCGTTTTGGGTTTTGGCGCGGACGGGCCCCTCTCGGCTTCCGTAGTCCATTTGCCCCGGAGCCTGCCAGACCCCTGGCCCCAGGGGCGGGCCCTGCTGAGTCCCCGAGCGCCTCCTGGGTTCCTGCCACCACCCTTGGGCCGGGATGAGGTGCCACCTTGTGTGTAGAAGCCCTGCACACAGGCAAGAGGCCCCCCAGGCCCGCGGGCGCGCCCGAACCTGGAGCCCCCTGGCTGGCTGCAGCCACAGGGAACGGGTTTTCTGAGTTGGCAGCCCCCATTCCCGAAGCATCCACGGGCAGTTCCCCGAAGGGCTGACACCAGCTGCGCCTCAGCAGCCAGACAACCTCCCTCCCTCTGGTCGGGCACTGCAAGCCACACAGCCACTTGTGTCCCCTGTGTCCCTGGAGGCCGCAGCGCGTTTTGGGTTTTGGCGCGGACGGGCCCCTCTCGGCTTCCGTAGTGCATTTGCCCCGGAGCCTGCCAGACCCCTGGCCCCAGGGGCGGGCCCTGCTGAGTCCCCGAGCGCCTTCTGGGTTCCTGCCACCACCCTTGGGCCGGGATGAGGTGCCACCTTGTGCGTAGAAGCCCTGCACACAGGCAAGAAGCCCCCCAGGCCCGCGGGCGCGCCCGACCCTGGAGCCCCCTGGCTGGCTGCAGCCACAGGGAACGGGGGTTCTGAGTTGGCAGCCCCCATTCCCGAAGCATCCACGGGCAGTTCCCCGAAGGGCTGACACCGGCTGCGCCTCAGCAGCCAGACAACCTCCCTCCCTCTGGTCGGGCACTGCAAGCCACACAGCCACTTGTGTCCCCTGTGTCCCTGGAGGCCGCAGCGCGTTTTGGGTTTTGGCGCGGACGGGCCCCTCTCGGCTTCCGTAGTCCATTTGCCCCGGAGCCTGCCAGACCCCTGGCCCCAGGGGCGGGCCCTGCTGAGTCCCCGAGCGCCTCCTGGGTTCCTGCCACCACCCTTGGGCCGGCATGAGGTGCCACCTTGTGCGTAGAAGCCCTGCACACAGGCAAGAAGCCCCCCAGGCCCGCGGGCGCGCCCGACCCTGGAGCCCCCTGGCTGGCTGCAGCCACAGGGAATGGGGGTTCTGAGTTGGCAGCCCCCATTCCCGAAGCATCCACGGGCAGTTCCCTGAAGGGCTGACACCGGCTGAGCCTCAGCAGCCAGACAACCTCCCTCCCTCTGGTCGGGCACTGCAAGCCACACAGCCACTTGTGTCCCCTGTGTCCCTGGAGGCCGCAGCGCGTTTTGGGTTTTGGCGCGGACGGGCCCCTCTCGGCTTCCGTAGTCCATTTGCCCCGGAGCCTGCCAGACCCCTGGCCCCAGGGGCGGGCCCTGCTGAGTTCCCGAGCGCCTCCTGGGTTCCTGCCACCACCCTTGGGCCGGGATGAGGTGCCACCTTGTGCGTAGAAGCCCTGCACACAGGCAAGAAGCCCCCCAGGCCCGCGGGCGCGCCCGACCCTGGAGCCCCCTGGCTGGCTGCAGCCACAGGGAACGGGGGTTCTGAGTTGGCAGTCCCCATTCCCGAAGCATCCAGGGGCAGTTCCCCGAAGGGCTGACACCGGCTGCGCCTCAGCAGCCAGACAACCTCCCTCCCTCTGGTCGGGCACTGCAAGCCACACAGCCACTTGTGTCCCCTGTGTCCCTGGAGGCCGCAGCGCGTTTTGGGTTTTGGCGCGGACGGGCCCCTCTCGGCTTCCGTAGTCCATTTGCCCCGGAGCCTGCCAGACCCCTGGCCCCAGGGGCGGGCCCTGCTGAGTCCCCGAGCGCCTCCTGGGTTCCTGCCACCACCCTTGGGCCGGGATGAGGTGCCACCTTGTGCGTAGAAGCCCTGCACACAGGCAAGAAGCCCCCCAGGCCCGCGGGCGCGCCCGACCCTGGAGCCCCCTGGCTGGCTGTAGCCACAGGGAACGGGGGTTCTGAGTTGGCAGCCCCCATTCCCGAAGCATCCACGGGCAGTTCCCCGAAGGGCTGACACCGGCTGCGCCTCAGCAGCCAGACAACCTCCCTCCCTCTGGTCGGGCACTACAAGCCACACAGCCACTTGTGTCCCCTGTGTCCCTGGAGGCCGCAGCGCGTTTTGGGTTTTGGCGCGGACGGGCCCCTCTCGGCTTCCGTAGTCCATTTGCCCCGGAGCCTGCCAGACCCCTGGCCCCAGGGGCGGGCCCTGCTGAGTTCCCGAGCGCCTCCTGGGTTCCTGCGACCACCCTTGGGCCGGGATGAGGTGCCACCTTGTGCGTAGAAGCCCTACACACAGGCAAGAAGACCCCAAGGCCCGCGGGCGCGCCCGACCCTGGAGCCCCCTGGCTGGCTGCAGCCACAGGGAACGGGGGTTCTGAGTTGGCAGCCCCCATTCCCGAAGCATCCACGGGCAGTTCCCCGAAGGGCTGACACCGGCTGCGCCTCAGCAGCCAGACAACCTCCCTCCCTCTGGTCGGGCACTGCAAGCCACACAGCCACTTGTGTCCCCTGTGTCCCTGGAGGCCGCAGCGCGTTTTGGGTTTTGGCGCGGACGGGCCCCTCTCGGCTTCCGTAGTCCATTTGCCCCGGAGCCTGCCAGACCCCTGGCCCCAGGGGCGGGCCCTGCTGAGTCCCCGAGCGCCTCCTGGGTTCCTGCCACCACCCTTGGGCCGGGATGAGGTGCCACCTTGTGCGTAGAAGCCCTGCACACAGGCAAGAAGCCCCCCAGGCCCGCGGGCGAGCCCTACCCTGGAGCCCCCTGGCTGGCTGTAGCCACAGGGAACGGGGGTTCTGAGTTGGCAGCCCCCATTCCCGAAGCATCCACGGGCAGTTCCCCGAAGGGCTGACACCGGCTGCGCCTCAGCAGCCAGACAACCTCCCTCCCTCTGGTCGGGCACTACAAGCCACACAGCCACTTGTGTCCCCTGTGTCCCTGGAGGCCGCAGTGCGTTTTGGGTTTTGGCGCGGACGGGCCCCTCTCGGCTTCCGTAGTCCATTTGCCCCCGGAGCCTGCCAGACCCCTGGCCCCAGGGGCGGGCCCTGCTGAGTTCCCGAGCGCCTCCTGGGTTCCTGCCACCACCCTTGGGCCGGGATGAGGTGCCACCTTGTGCGTAGAAGCCCTGCACACAGGCAAGAAGCCCCCCAGGCCCGCGGGCGCGCCCGACCCTGGAGCCCCCTGGCTGGCTGCAGCCACAGGGAACGGGGGTTCTGAGTTGGCAGCCCCCATTCCCGAAGCATCCACGGGCAGTTCCCCGAAGGGCTGACACCGGCTGCGCCTCAGCAGCCAGACAACCTCCCTCCCTCTGGTCGGGCACTGCAAGCCACACAGCCACTTGTGTCCCCTGTGTCCCTGGAGGCCGCAGCGCGTTTTGGGTTTTGGCGCGGACGGGCCCCTCTCGGCTTCCGTAGTCCATTTGCCCCGGAGCCTGCCAGACCCCTGGCCCCAGGGGCGGGCCCTGCTGAGTCCCCGAGCGCCTCCTGGGTTCCTGCCACCACCCTTGGGCCGGGATGAGGTGCCACCTTGTGCGTAGAAGCCCTGCACACAGGCAAGAAGCCCCCCAGGACCGCGGGCGCGCCCGACCCTGGAGCCCCCTGGCTGGCTGCAGCCACAGGGAACGGGTTTTCTGAGTTGGCAGCCCCCATTCCAGAAGCATCCACGGGCAGTTCCCCGAAGGGCTGACACCGGCTGCGCCTCAGCAGCCAGACAACCTCCCTCCCTCTGGTCGGGCACTGCAAGCCACACAGCCACTTGTGTCCCCTGTGTCCCTGGAGGCCGCAGCGCGTTTTGGGTTTTGGCGCGGACGGGCCCCTCTCGGCTTCCGTAGTCCATTTGCCCCGGAGCCTGCCAGACCCCTGGCCCCAGGGGCGGGCCCTGCTGAGTCCCCGAGCGCCTCCTGGGTTCCTGCCACCACCCTTGGGCCGGGATGAGGTGCCACCTTGTGCGTAGAAGCCCTGCACACAGGCAAGAAGCCCCCCAGGCCCGCGGGCGAGCCCTACCCTGGAGCCCCCTGGCTGGCTGTAGCCACAGGGAACGGGGGTTCTGAGTTGGCAGCCCCCATTCCCGAAGCATCCACGGGCAGTTCCCCGAAGGGCTGACACCGGCTGCGCCTCAGCAGCCAGACAACCTCCCTCCCTCTGGTCGGGCACTACAAGCCACACAGCCACTTGTGTCCCCTGTGTCCCTGGAGGCCGCAGTGCGTTTTGGGTTTTGGCGCGGACGGGCCCCTCTCGGCTTCCGTAGTCCATTTGCCCCCGGAGCCTGCCAGACCCCTGGCCCCAGGGGCGGGCCCTGCTGAGTTCCCGAGCGCCTCCTGGGTTCCTGCCACCACCCTTGGGCCGGGATGAGGTGCCACCTTGTGCGTAGAAGCCCTGCACACAGGCAAGAAGCCCCCCAGGCCCGCGGGCGCGCCCGACCCTGGAGCCCCCTGGCTGGCTGCAGCCACAGGGAACGGGGGTTCTGAGTTGGCAGCCCCCATTCCCGAAGCATCCACGGGCAGTTCCCCGAAGGGCTGACACCGGCTGCGCCTCAGCAGCCAGACAACCTCCCTCCCTCTGGTCGGGCACTGCAAGCCACACAGCCACTTGTGTCCCCTGTGTCCCTGGAGGCCGCAGCGCGTTTTGGGTTTTGGCGCGGACGGGCCCCTCTCGGCTTCCGTAGTCCATTTGCCCCGGAGCCTGCCAGACCCCTGGCCCCAGGGGCGGGCCCTGCTGAGTCCCCGAGCGCCTCCTGGGTTCCTGCCACCACCCTTGGGCCGGGATGAGGTGCCACCTTGTGCGTAGAAGCCCTGCACACAGGCAAGAAGCCCCCCAGGACCGCGGGCGCGCCCGACCCTGGAGCCCCCTGGCTGGCTGCAGCCACAGGGAACGGGTTTTCTGAGTTGGCAGCCCCCATTCCAGAAGCATCCACGGGCAGTTCCCCGAAGGGCTGACACCGGCTGCGCCTCAGCAGCCAGACAACCTCCCTCCCTCTGGTCGGGCACTGCAAGCCACACAGCCACTTGTGTCCCCTGTGTCCCTGGAGGCCGCCGCGCGTTTTGGGTTTTGGCGCGGACGGGCCCCTCTCGGCTTCCGTAGTCCATTTGCTCGGGAGCCTGCCAGACCCCTGGCCCCAGGGGCGGGCCCTGCTGAGTCCCCGAGCGCCTCCTGGGTTCCTGCCACCACCCTTGGGCCGGCATGAGGTGCCACCTTGTGCGTAGAAGCCCTGCACACAGGCAAGAAGCCCCCCAGGCCCGCGGGCGCGCCCGACCCTGGAGCCCCCTGGCTGGCTGCAGCCACAGGGAACGGGGGTTCTGAGTTGGCAGCCCCCATTCCCGAAGCATCCACGGGCAGTTCCCCGAAGGGCTGACACCGGCTGTGCCTCAGCAGCCAGACAACCTCCCTCCCTCTGGTCGGGCACTGCAAGCCACACAGCCACTTGTGTCCCCTGTGTCCCTGGAGGCCGCAGCGCGTTTTGGGTTTTGGCGCGGACGGGCCCCTCTCGGCTTCCGTAGTCCATTTGCCCCGGAGCCTGCCAGACCCCTGGCCCCAGGGGCGGGCCCTGCTGAGTCCCCGAGCGCCTCCTGGGTTCCTGCCACCACCCTTGGGCCGGGATGAGGTGCCACCTTGTGCGTAGAAGCCCTGCACACAGGCAAGAAGCCCCCCAGGCCCGCGGGCGCGCCCGACCCTGGAGCCCCCTGGCTGGCTGCAGCCACAGGGAACGGGGGTTCTGAGTTGGCAGCCCCCATTCCCGAAGCATCCACGGGCAGTTCCCTGAAGGGCTGACACCGGCTGAGCCTCAGCAGCCAGACAACCTCCCTCCCTCTGGTCGGGCACTGCAAGCCACACAGCCACTTGTGTCCCCTGTGTCCCTGGAGGCCGCAGCGCGTTTTGGGTTTTGGCGCGGACGGGCCCCTCTCGGCTTCCGTAGTCCATTTGCCCCGGAGCCTGCCAGACCCCTGGCCCCAGGGGCGGGCCCTGCTGAGTTCCCGAGCGCCTCCTGGGTTACTGCCACCACCCTTGGGCCGGGATGAGGTGCCACCTTGTGCGTAGAAGCCCTACACACAGGCAAGAAGACCCCAAGGCCCGCGGGCGCGCCCGACCCTGGAGCCCCCTGGCTGGCTGCAGCCACAGGGAACGGGGGTTCTGAGTTGGCAGCCCCCATTCCCGAAGCATCCACGGGCAGTTCCCCGAAGGGCTGACACCGGCTGCGCCTCAGCAGCCAGACAACCTCCCTCCCTCTGGTCGGGCACTGCAAGCCACACAGCCACTTGTGTCCCCTGTGTCCCTGGAGGCCGCAGCGCGTTTTGGGTTTTGGCGCGGACGGGCCCCTCTCGGCTTCCGTAGTCCATTTGCCCCGGAGCCTGCCAGACCCCTGGCCCCAGGGAGGGCCCTGCTGAGTCCCCGAGCGCCTCCTGGGTTCCTGCCACCACCCTTGGGCCGGGATGAGGTGCCACCTTGTGCGTAGAAGCCCTGCACACAGGCAAGAAGCCCCCCAGGCCCGCGGGCGCGCCCGACCCTGGAGCCCCCTGGCTGGCTGCAGCCACAGGGAATGGGGGTTCTGAGTTGGCAGTCCCCATTCCCGAAGCATCCACGGGCAGTTCCCCGAAGGGCTGACACCGGCTGCGCCTCAGCAGCCAGACAACCTCCCTCCCTCTGGTCGGGCACTGCAAGCCACACAGCCACTTGTGTCCCCTGTGTCCCTGGAGGCCGCAGCGCGTTTTGGGTTTTGGCGCGGACGGGCCCCTCTCGGCTTCCGTAGTCCATTTGCCGCGGAGCCTGCCAGACCCCTGGCCCCAGGGGCGGGCCCTGCTGAGTCCCCGAGCGCCTCCTGGGTTCCTGCCACCACCCTTGGGCCGGGATGAGGTGCCACCTTGTGCGTAGAAGCCCTGCACACAGGCAAGAAGCCCCCCAGGCCCGCGGGCGCGCCCGACCCTGGAGCCCCCTGGCTGGCTGCAGCCACAGGGAACGGGGGTTCTGAGTTGGCAGCCCCCATTCCCGAAGCATCCACGGGCAGTTCCCCGAAGGGCTGACACCGGCTGCGCCTCAGCAGCCAGACAACCTCCCTCCCTCTGGTCGGGCACTGCAAGCCACACAGCCACTTGTGTCCCCTGTGTCCCTGGAGGCCGCAGCGCGTTTTGGGTTTTGGCGCGGACGGGCCCCTCTCGGCTTCCGTAGTCCATTTGCCCTGGAGTCTGCCAGACCCCTGGCCACAGGGGCGGGCCCTGCTGAGTCCCCGAGCGCCTCCTGGGTTCCTGCCACCACCCTTGGGCCGGGATGAGGTGCCACCTTGTGCGTAGAAGCCCTGCACACAGGCAAGAAGCCCCCCAGGACCGCGGGCGCGCCCGACCCTGGAGCCCCCTGGCTGGCTGCAGCCACAGGGAACGGGTTTTCTGAGTTGGCAGCCCCCATTCCAGAAGCATCCACGGGCAGTTCCCCGAAGGGCTGACACCGGCTGCGCCTCAGCAGCCAGACAACCTCCCTCCCTCTGGTCGGGCACTGCAAGCCACACAGCCACTTGTGTCCCCTGTGTCCCTGGAGGCCGCCGCGCGTTTTGGGTTTTGGCGCGGACGGGCCCCTCTCGGCTTCCGTAGTCCATTTGCTCGGGAGCCTGCCAGACCCCTGGCCCCAGGGGCGGGCCCTGCTGAGTCCCCGAGCGCCTCCTGGGTTCCTGCCACCACCCTTGGGCCGGCATGAGGTGCCACCTTGTGCGTAGAAGCCCTGCACACAGGCAAGAAGCCCCCCAGGCCCGCGGGCGCGCCCGACCCTGGAGCCCCCTGGCTGGCTGCAGCCACAGGGAACGGGGGTTCTGAGTTGGCAGCCCCCATTCCCGAAGCATCCACGGGCAGTTCCCCGAAGGGCTGACACCGGCTGCGCCTCAGCAGCCAGACAACCTCCCTCCCTCTGGTCGGGCACTGCAAGCCACACAGCCACTTGTGTCCCCTGTGTCCCTGGAGGCCGCAGCGCGTTTTGGGTTTTGGCGCGGACGGGCCCCTCTCGGCTTCCGTAGTCCATTTGCCCCGGAGCCTGCCAGACCCCTGGCCCCAGGGGCGGGCCCTGCTGAGTCCCCGAGCGCCTCCTGGGTTCCTGCCACCACCCTTGGGCCGGGATGAGGTGCCACCTTGTGCGTAGAAGCCCTGCACACAGGCAAGAAGCCCCCCCAGGCCCGCGGGCGCGCCCGACCCTGGAGCCCCCTGGCTGGCTGCAGCCACAGGGAACGGGGGTTCTGAGTTGGCAGCCCCCATTCCCGAAGCATCCACGGGCAGTTCCCTGAAGGGCTGACACCGGCTGAGCCTCAGCAGCCAGACAACCTCCCTCCCTCTGGTCGGGCACTGCAAGCCACACAGCCACTTGTGTCCCCTGTGTCCCTGGAGGCCGCAGCGCGTTTTGGGTTTTGGCGCGGACGGGCCCCTCTCGGCTTCCGTAGTCCATTTGCCCTGGAGTCTGCCAGACCCCTGGCCACAGGGGCGGGCCCTGCTGAGTCCCCGAGCGCCTCCTGGGTTCCTGCCACCACCCTTGGGCCGGGATGAGGTGCCACCTTGTGCGTAGAAGCCCTGCACACAGGCAAGAAGCCCCCCAGGACCGCGGGCGCGCCCGACCCTGGAGCCCCCTGGCTGGCTGCAGCCACAGGGAACGGGTTTTCTGAGTTGGCAGCCCCCATTCCAGAAGCATCCACGGGCAGTTCCCCGAAGGGCTGACACCGGCTGCGCCTCAGCAGCCAGACAACCTCCCTCCCTCTGGTCGGGCACTGCAAGCCACACAGCCACTTGTGTCCCCTGTGTCCCTGGAGGCCGCCGCGCGTTTTGGGTTTTGGCGCGGACGGGCCCCTCTCGGCTTCCGTAGTCCATTTGCTCGGGAGCCTGCCAGACCCCTGGCCCCAGGGGCGGGCCCTGCTGAGTCCCCGAGCGCCTCCTGGGTTCCTGCCACCACCCTTGGGCCGGCATGAGGTGCCACCTTGTGCGTAGAAGCCCTGCACACAGGCAAGAAGCCCCCCAGGCCCGCGGGCGCGCCCGACCCTGGAGCCCCCTGGCTGGCTGCAGCCACAGGGAACGGGGGTTCTGAGTTGGCAGCCCCCATTCCCGAAGCATCCACGGGCAGTTCCCCGAAGGGCTGACACCGGCTGCGCCTCAGCAGCCAGACAACCTCCCTCCCTCTGGTCGGGCACTGCAAGCCACACAGCCACTTGTGTCCCCTGTGTCCCTGGAGGCCGCAGCGCGTTTTGGGTTTTGGCGCGGACGGGCCCCTCTCGGCTTCCGTAGTCCATTTGCCCCGGAGCCTGCCAGACCCCTGGCCCCAGGGGCGGGCCCTGCTGAGTCCCCGAGCGCCTCCTGGGTTCCTGCCACCACCCTTGGGCCGGGATGAGGTGCCACCTTGTGCGTAGAAGCCCTGCACACAGGCAAGAAGCCCCCCCAGGCCCGCGGGCGCGCCCGACCCTGGAGCCCCCTGGCTGGCTGCAGCCACAGGGAACGGGGGTTCTGAGTTGGCAGCCCCCATTCCCGAAGCATCCACGGGCAGTTCCCTGAAGGGCTGACACCGGCTGAGCCTCAGCAGCCAGACAACCTCCCTCCCTCTGGTCGGGCACTGCAAGCCACACAGCCACTTGTGTCCCCTGTGTCCCTGGAGGCCGCAGCGCGTTTTGGGTTTTGGCGCGGACGGGCCCCTCTCGGCTTCCGTAGTCCATTTGCCCCGGAGCCTGCCAGACCCCTGGCCCCAGGGGCGGGCCCTGCTGAGTTCCCGAGCGCCTCCTGGGTTCCTGCCACCACCCTTGGGCCGGGATGAGGTGCCACCTTGTGCGTAGAAGCCCTGCACACAGGCAAGAAGCCCCCCAGGCCCGCGGGCGCGCCCGACCCTGGAGCCCCCTGGCTGGCTGCAGCCACAGGGAACGGGGGTTCTGAGTTGGCAGTCCCCATTCCCGAAGCATCCACGGGCAGTTCCCCGAAGGGCTGACACCGGCTGCGCCTCAGCAGCCAGACAACCTCCCTCCCTCTGGTCGGGCACTGCAAGCCACACAGCCACTTGTGTCCCCTGTGTCCCTGGAGGCCGCAGCGCGTTTTGGGTTTTGGCGCGGACGGGCCCCTCTCGGCTTCCGTAGTCCATTTGCCCCGGAGCCTGCCAGACCCCTGGCCCCAGGGGCGGGCCCTGCTGAGTCCCCGAGCGCCTCCTGGGTTCCTGCCACCACCCTTGGGCCGGGATGAGGTGCCACCTTGTGCGTAGAAGCCCTGCACACAGGCAAGAAGCCCCCCAGGCCCGCGGGCGCGCCCGACCCTGGAGCCCCCTGGCTGGCTGTAGCCACAGGGAACGGGGGTTCTGAGTTGGCAGCCCCCATTCCCGAAGCATCCACGGGCAGTTCCCCGAAGGGCTGACACCGGCTGCGCCTCAGCAGCCAGACAACCTCCCTCCCTCTGGTCGGGCACTACAAGCCACACAGCCACTTGTGTCCCCTGTGTCCCTGGAGGCCGCAGCGCGTTTTGGGTTTTGGCGCGGACGGGCCCCTCTCGGCTTCCGTAGTCCATTTGCCCCGGAGCCTGCCAGACCCCTGGCCCCAGGGGCGGGCCCTGCTGAGTTCCCGAGCGCCTCCTGGGTTACTGCCACCACCCTTGGGCCGGGATGAGGTGCCACCTTGTGCGTAGAAGCCCTACACACAGGCAAGAAGACCCCAAGGCCCGCGGGCGCGCCCGACCCTGGAGCCCCCTGGCTGGCTGCAGCCACAGGGAACGGGGGTTCTGAGTTGGCAGCCCCCATTCCCGAAGCATCCACGGGCAGTTCCCCGAAGGGCTGACACCGGCTGCGCCTCAGCAGCCAGACAACCTCCCTCCCTCTGGTCGGGCACTGCAAGCCACACAGCCACTTGTGTCCCCTGTGTCCCTGGAGGCCGCAGCGCGTTTTGGGTTTTGGCGCGGACGGGCCCCTCTCGGCTTCCGTAGTCCATTTGCCCCAGAGCCTGCCAGACCCCTGGCCCCAGGGGCGGGCCCTGCTGAGTCCCCGAGCGCCTCCTGGGTTCCTGCCACCACCCTTGGGCCGGGATGAGGTGCCACCTTGTGCGTAGAAGCCCTGCACACAGGCAAGAAGCCCCCCAGGCCCGCGGGCGCGCCCTACCCTGGAGCCCCCTGGCTGGCTGTAGCCACAGGGAACGGGGGTTCTGAGTTGGCAGCCCCCATTCCCGAAGCATCCACGGGCAGTTCCCCGAAGGGCTGACACCGGCTGCGCCTCAGCAGCCAGACAACCTCCCTCCCTCTGGTCGGGCACTACAAGCCACACAGCCACTTGTGTCCCCTGTGTCCCTGGAGGCCGCAGTGCGTTTTGGGTTTTGGCAGGGACGGGCCCCTCTCGGCTTCCGTAGTCCATTTGCCCCCGGAGCCTGCCAGACCCCTGGCCCCAGGGGCGGGCCCTGCTGAGTTCCCGAGCGCCTCCTGGGTTCCTGCCACCACCCTTGGGCCGGGATGAGGTGCCACCTTGTGCGTAGAAGCCCTGCACACAGGCAAGAAGCCCCCCAGGCCCGCGGGCGCGCCCGACCCTGGAGCCCCCTGGCTGGCTGCAGCCACAGGGAACGGGGGTTCTGAGTTGGCAGCCCCCATTCCCGAAGCATCCACGGGCAGTTCCCCGAAGGGCTGACACCGGCTGCGCCTCAGCAGCCAGACAACCTCCCTCCCTCTGGTCGGGCACTGCAAGCCACACAGCCACTTGTGTTCCCTGTGTCCCTGGAGGCCGCAGCGCGTTTTGGGTTTTGGCGCGGACGGGCCCCTCTCGGCTTCCGTAGTCCATTTGCCCCGGAGCCTGCCAGACCCCTGTCCCCAGGGGCGGGCCCTGCTGAGTCCCCGAGCGCCTCCTGGGTTCCTGCCACCACCCTTGGGCCGGGATGAGGTGCCACCTTGTGCGTAGAAGCCCTGCACACAGGCAAGAAGCCCCCCAGGACCGCGGGCGCGCCCGACCCTGGAGCCCCCTGGCTGGCTGCAGCCACAGGGAACGGGTTTTCTGAGTTGGCAGCCCCCATTCCAGAAGCATCCACGGGCAGTTCCCCGAAGGGCTGACACCGGCTGCGCCTCAGCAGCCAGACAACCTCCCTCCCTCTGGTCGGGCACTGCAAGCCACACAGCCACTTGTGTCCCCTGTGTCCCTGGAGGCCGCCGCGCGTTTTGGGTTTTGGCGCGGACGGGCCCCTCTCGGCTTCCGTAGTCCATTTGCTCGGGAGCCTGCCAGACCCCTGGCCACAGGGGCGGGCCCTGCTGAGTCCCCGAGCGCCTCCTGGGTTCCTGCCACCACCCTTGGGCCGGCATGAGGTGCCACCTTGTGCGTAGAAGCCCTGCACACAGGCAAGAAGCCCCCCAGGCCCGCGGGCGCGCCCGACCCTGGAGCCCCCTGGCTGGCTGCAGCCACAGGGAACGGGGGTTCTGAGTTGGCAGCCCCCATTCCCGAAGCATCCACGGGCAGTTCCCCGAAGGGCTGACACCGGCTGCGCCTCAGCAGCCAGACAACCTCCCTCCCTCTGGTCGGGCACTGCAAGCCACACAGCCACTTGTGTCCCCTGTGTCCCTGGAGGCCGCAGCGCGTTTTGGGTTTTGGCGCGGACGGGCCCCTCTCGGCTTCCGTAGTCCATTTGCCCCGGAGCCTGCCAGACCCCTGGCCCCAGGGGCGGGCCCTGCTGAGTCCCCGAGCGCCTCCTGGGTTCCTGCCACCACCCTTGGGCCGGGATGAGGTGCCACCTTGTGCGTAGAAGCCCTGCACACAGGCAAGAAGCCCCCCAGGCCCGCGGGCGCGCCCGACCCTGGAGCCCCCTGGCTGGCTGCAGCCACAGGGAACGGGGGTTCTGAGTTGGCAGCCCCCATTCCCGAAGCATCCACGGGCAGTTCCCTGAAGGGCTGACACCGGCTGAGCCTCAGCAGCCAGACAACCTCCCTCCCTCTGGTCGGGCACTGCAAGCCACACAGCCACTTGTGTCCCCTGTGTCCCTGGAGGCCGCAGCGTGTTTTGGGTTTTGGCGCGGACGGGCCCCTCTCGGCTTCCGTAGTCCATTTGCCCCGGAGCCTGCCAGACCCCTGGCCCCAGGGGCGGGCCCTGCTGAGTTCCCGAGCGCCTCCTGGGTTCCTGCCACCACCCTTGGGCCGGGATGAGGTGCCACCTTGTGCGTAGAAGCCCTGCACACAGGCAAGAAGCCCCCCAGGCCCGCGGGCGCGCCCGACCCTGGAGCCCCCTGGCTGGCTGCAGCCACAGGGAACGGGGGTTCTGAGTTGGCAGTCCCCATTCCCGAAGCATCCACGGGCAGTTCCCCGAAGGGCTGACACCGGCTGCGCCTCAGCAGCCAGACAACCTCCCTCCCTCTGGTCGGGCACTGCAAGCCACACAGCCACTTGTGTCCCCTGTGTCCCTGGAGGCCGCAGCGCGTTTTGGGTTTTGGCGTGGACGGGCCCCTCTCGGCTTCCGTAGTCCATTTGCCCCGGAGCCTGCCAGACCCCTGGCCCCAGGGGCGGGCCCTGCTGAGTCCCCGAGCGCCTCCTGGGTTCCTGCCACCACCCTTGGGCCGGGATGAGGTGCCACCTTGTGCGTAGAAGCCCTGCACACAGGCAAGAAGCCCCCCAGGCCCGCGGGCGCGCCCGACCCTGGAGCCCCCTGGCTGGCTGCAGCCACAGGGAACGGGGGTTCTGAGTTGGCAGCCCCCATTCCCGAAGCATCCACGGGCAGTTCCCCGAAGGGCTGACACCGGCTGCGCCTCAGCAGCCAGACAACCTCCCTCCCTCTGGTCGGGCACTACAAGCCACACAGCCACTTGTGTCCCCTGTGTCCCTGGAGGCCGCAGCGCGTTTTGGGTTTTGGCGCGGACGGGCCCCTCTCGGCTTCCGTAGTCCATTTGCCCCAGAGCCTGCCAGACCCCTGGCCCCAGGGGCGGGCCCTGCTGAGTCCCCGAGCGCCTCCTGGGTTCCTGCCACCACCCTTGGGCCGGGATGAGGTGCCACCTTGTGCGTAGAAGCCCTGCACACAGGCAAGAAGCCCCCCAGGCCCGCGGGCGCGCCCGACCCTGGAGCCCCTTGGCTGGCTGCAGCCACAGGGAACGGGGGTTCTGAGTTGGCAGCCCCCATTCCCGAAGCATCCATGGGCAGTTCCCCGAAGGGCTGACACCGGCTGCGCCTCAGCAGCCAGACAACCTCCCTCCCTCTGGTCGGGCACTGCAAGCCACACAGCCACTTGTGTCCCCTGTGTCCCTGGAGGCCGCAGCGCGTTTTGGGTTTTGGCGCGGACGGGCCCCTCTCGGCTTCCGTAGTCCATTTGCCCCGGAGCCTGCCAGACCCCTGGCCCCAGGGGCGGGCCCTGCTGAGTCCCCGAGCGCCTCCTGGGTTACTGCCACCACCCTTGGGCCGGGATGAGGTGCCACCTTGTGCGTAGAAGCCCTGCACACAGGCAAGAAGCCCCCCAGGCCCGCGGGCGCGCCCGACCCTGGAGCCTCCTGGCTGGTTGCAGTCACAGGGAACGGGGGTTCTGAGTTGGCAGCCCCCATTCCCGAAGCATCCACGGGCAGTTCCCCGAAGGGCTGACACCGGCTGCGCCTCAGCAGCCAGACAAACTCCCTCCCTCTGGTCGGGCACTGCAAGCCACACAGCCACTTGTGTCCCCTGTGTCCCTGGAGGCCGCAGCGCGTTTTGGGTTTTGGCGCGGACGGGCCCCTCTCGGCTTCCGTAGTCCATTTGCCCCGGAGCCTGCCAGACCCCTGGCCCCAGGGAGGGCCCTGCTGAGTCCCCGAGCGCCTCCTGGGTTCCTGCCACCACCCTTGGGCAGGGATGAGGTGCCACCTTGTGCGTAGAAGCCCTGCACACAGGCAAGAAGCCCCCCAGGCCCGCGGGCGCGCCCGACCCTGGAGCCCCCTGGCTGGCTGCAGCCACAGGGAACGGGGGTTCTGAGTTGGCAGTCCCCATTCCCGAAGCATCCACGGGCAGTTCCCCGAAGGGCTGACACCGGCTGCGCCTCAGCAGCCAGACAACCTCCCTCCCTCTGGTCGGGCACTGCAAGCCACACAGCCACTTGTGTCCCCTGTGTCCCTGGAGGCCGCAGCGCGTTTTGGGTTTTGGCGCGGACGGGCCCCTCTCGGCTTCCGTAGTCCATTTGCCCCGGAGCCTGCCAGACCCCTGGCCCCAGGGGCGGGCCCTGCTGAGTCCCCGAGCGCCTCCTGGGTTCCTGCCACCAGCCTTGGGCCGGGATGAGGTGCCACCTTGTGCGTAGAAGCCCTGCACACAGGCAAGAAGCCCCCCAGGCCCGCGGGCGCGCCCGACCCTGGAGCCCCCTGGCTGGCTGCAGCCACAGGGAACGGGGGTTCTGAGTTGGCAGCCCCCATTCCCGAAGCATCCACGGGCAGTTCCCCGAAGGGCTGACACCGGCTGCGCCTCAGCAGCCAGACAACCTCCCTCCCTCTGGTCGGGCACTGCAAGCCACACAGCCACTTGTGTCCCCTGTGTCCCTGGAGGCCGCAGCGCGTTTTGGGTTTTGGCGCGGACGGGCCCCTCTCGGCTTCCGTAGTCCATTTGCCCCGGAGCCTGCCAGACCCCTGGCCACAGGGGCGGGCCCTGCTGAGTCCCCGAGCGCCTCCTGGGTTCCTGCCACCACCCTTGGGCCGGGATGAGGTGCCACCTTGTGCGTAGAAGCCCTGCACACAGGCAAGAAGCCCCCCAGGCCCGCGGGCGCGCCCGACCCTGGAGCCCCCTGGCTGGCTGCAGCCACAGGGAACGGGGGTTCTGAGTTGGCAGCCCCCATTCCCGAAGCATCCACGGGCAGTTCCCCGAAGGGCTGACACCGGCTGCGCCTCAGCAGCCAGACAACCTCCCTCCCTCTGGTCGGGCACTGCAAGCCACACAGCCACTTGTGTCCCCTGTGTCCCTGGAGGCCGCAGCGCGTTTTGGGTTTTGGCGTGGACGGGCCCCTCTCGGTTTCGGTAGTCCATTTGCCCGGGAGCCTGCCAGACCCCTGGCCCCAGGGGCGGGCCCTGCTGAGTCCCCGAGCGCCTCCTGGCTTCCTGCCACCACCCTTGGGCTGGGATGAGGTGCCACCTTGTGCGTAGAAGCCCTGCACACAGGCAAGAAGCCCCCCAGGCCCGCGGGCGCGCCCGACCCTGGAGCCCCCTGGCTGGCTGCAGCCACAGGGAACGGGGGTTCTGAGTTGGCAGCCCCCATTCCCGAAGCATCCACGGGCAGTTCCCCGAAGGGCTGACACCGGCTGAGCCTCAGCAGCCAGACAACCTCCCTCCCTCTGGTCGGGCACTGCAAGCCACACAGCCACTTGTGTCCCCTGTGTCCCTGGAGGCCGCAGCGCGTTTTGGGTTTTTGCGCGGACGGGTCCCTCTCGGCTTCCGAAGTCCATTTGCCCGGGAGCCTGCCAGACCCCTGGCCCCAGGGGCGGGCCCTGCTGAGTCCCCGAGCGCCTCCTGGGTTCCTGCCACCACCCTTGGGCCGGGATGAGGTGCCACCTTGTGCGTAGAAGCCCTGCACACAGGCAAGAAGCCCCCCAGGCCCGCGGGCGCGCCCGACCCTGGAGCCCCCTGGCTGGCTGCAGCCACAGGGAACGGGGGTTCTGAGTTGGCAGCCCCCATTCCCGAAGCATCCACGGGCAGTTCCCCGAAGGGCTGACACCGGCTGCGCCTCAGCAGCCAGACAACCTCCCTCCCTCTGGTCGGGCACTGCAAGCCACACAGCCACTTGTGTCCCCTGTGTCCCTGGAGGCCGCAGCGCGTTTTGGGTTTTGGCGCGGACGGGCCCCTCTCGGCTTCCGTAGTCCATTTGCCCCGGAGCCTGCCAGACCCCTGGCCCCAGGGGCGGGCCCTGCTGAGTCCCCGAGCGCCTCCTGGGTTCCTGCCACCACCCTTGGGCCGGGATGAGGTGCCACCTTGTGCGTAGAAGCCCTGCACACAGGCAAGAAGCCCCCCAGGCCCGCGGGCGCGCCCGACCCTGGAGCCCCCTGGCTGGCTGCAGCCACAGGGAACGGGGGTTCTGAGTTGGCAGCCCCCATTCCCGAAGCATCCACGGGCAGTTCCCCGAAGGGCTGACACCGGCTCGCCTCAGCAGCCAGACAACCTCCCTCCCTCTGGTCGGGCACTGCAAGCCACACAGCCACTTGTGTCCCCTGTGTCCCGGGAGGCCGCAGCGCGTTTTGGGTTTTGGCGCGGACGGGCCCCTCTCGGCTTCCGTAGTCCATTTGCCCCGGAGCCTGCCAGACCCCTGGCCACAGGGGCGGGCCCTGCTGAGTCCCCGAGCGCCTCCTGGGTTCCTGCCACCACCCTTGGGCCGGGATGAGGTGCCACCTTGTGCGTAGAAGCCCTGCACACAGGCAAGAAGCCCCCCAGGCCCGCGGGCGCGCCCGACCCTGGAGCCCCCTGGCTGGCTGCAGCCACAGGGAACGGGGGTTCTGAGTTGGCAGCCCCCATTCCCGAAGCATCCACGGGCAGTTCCCCGAAGGGCTGACACCGGCTGCGCCTCAGCAGCCAGACAACCTCCCTCCCTCTGGTCGGGCACTGCAAGCCACACAGCCACTTGTGTCCCCTGTGTCCCTGGAGGCCGCAGCGCGTTTTGGGTTTTGGCGTGGACGGGCCCCTCTCGGTTTCGGTAGTCCGTTTGCCCGGGAGCCTGCCAGACCCCTGGCCCCAGGGGCGGGCCCTGCTGTGTCCCCGAGCGCCTCCTGGCTTCCTGCCACCACCCTTGGGCTGGGATGAGGTGCCACCTTGTGCGTAGAAGCCCTGCACACAGGCAAGAAGCCCCTCAGGCCCGCGGGCGCGCCCGACCCTGGAGCCCCCTGGCTGGCTGCAGCCACAGGGAACGGGGGTTCTGAGTTGGCAGCCCCCATTCCCGAAGCATCCACGGGCAGTTCCCCGAAGGGCTGACACCGGCTGAGCCTCAGCAGCCAGACAACCTCCCTCCCTCTGGTCGGGCACTGCAAGCCACACAGCCACTTGTGTCCCCTGTGTCCCTGGAGGCCGCAGCGCGTTTTGGGTTTTTGCGCGGACGGGTCCCTCTCGGCTTCCGAAGTCCATTTGCCCGGGAGCCTGCCAGACCCCTGGCCCCAGGGGCGGGCCCTGCTGAGTCCCCGAGCGCCTCCTGGGTTCCTGCCACCACCGTTGGGCCGGGATGAGGTGCCACCTTGTGCGTAGAAGCCCTGCACACAGGCAAGAAGCCCCCCAGGCCCGCGGGCGCGCCCGACCCTGGAGCCCCCTGGCTGGCTGCAGCCACAGGGAACGGGGGTTCTGAGTTGGCAGCCCCCATTCCGGAAGCATCCACGGGCAGTTCCCCGAAGGGCTGACACCGGCTGCGCCTCAGCAGCCAGACAACCTCCCTCCCTCTGGTCGGGCACTGCAAGCCACACAGCCACTTGTGTCCCCTGTGTCCCTGGAGGCCGCAGCGCGTTTTGGGTTTTGGCGCGGACGGGCCCCTCTCGGCTTCCGTAGTCCATTTGCCCCGGAGCCTGCCAGACCCCTGGCCCCAGGGGCGGGCCCTGCTGAGTCCCCGAGCGCCTCCTGGGTTCCTGCCACCACCCTTGGGCCGGGATGAGGTGCCACCTTGTGCGTAGAAGCCCTGCACACAGGCAAGAAGCCCCCCAGGCCCGCGGGCGCGCCCGACCCTGGAGCCCCCTGGCTGGCTGCAGCCACAGGGAACGGGGGTTCTGAGTTGGCAGCCCCCATTCCCGAAGCATCCACGGGCAGTTCCCTGAAGGGCTGACACCGGCTGAGCCTCAGCAGCCAGACAACCTCCCTCCCTCTGGTCGGGCACTGCAAGCCACACAGCCACTTGTGTCCCCTGTGTCCCTGGAGGCCGCAGCGCGTTTTGGGTTTTGGCGCGGACGGGCCCCTCTCGGCTTCCGTAGTCCATTTGCCCCGGAGCCTGCCAGACCCCTGGCCCCAGGGGCGGGCCCTGCTGAGTTCCCGAGCGCCTCCTGGGTTCCTGCCACCACCCTTGGGCCGGGATGAGGTGCCACCTTGTGCGTAGAAGCCCTGCACACAGGCAAGAAGCCCCCCAGGCCCGCGGGCGCGCCCGACCCTGGAGCCCCCTGGCTGGCTGCAGCCACAGGGAACGGGGGTTCTGAGTTGGCAGTCCCCATTCCCGAAGCATCCACGGGCAGTTCCCCGAAGGGCTGACACCGGCTGCGCCTCAGCAGCCAGACAACCTCCCTCCCTCTGGTCGGGCACTGCAAGCCACACAGCCACTTGTGTCCCCTGTGTCCCTGGAGGCCGCAGCGCGTTTTGGGTTTTGGCGCGGACGGGCCGCTCTCGGCTTCCGTAGTCCATTTGCCCCAGAGCCTGCCAGACCCCTGGCCCCAGGGGCGGGCCCTGCTGAGTCCCCGAGCGCCTCCTGGGTTCCTGCCACCACCCTTGGGCCGGGATGAGGTGCCACCTTGTGCGTAGAAGCCCTGCACACAGGCAAGAAGCCCCCCAGGCCCGCGGGCGCGCCCGACCCTGGAGCCCCTTGCTGGCTGCAGCCACAGGGAACGGGGGTTCTGAGTTGGCAGCCCCCATTCCCGAAGCATCCACGGGCAGTTCCCCGAAGGGCTGACACCGGCTGCGCCTCAGCAGCCAGACAACCTCCCTCCCTCTGGTCGGGCACTGCAAGCCACACAGCCACTTGTGTCCCCTGTGTCCCTGGAGGCCGCAGCGCGTTTTGGGTTTTGGCGCGGACGGGCCCCTCTCGGCTTCCGTAGTCCATTTGCCCCGGAGCCTGCCAGACCCCTGGCCCCAGGGGCGGGCCCTGCTGAGTCCCCGAGCGCCTCCTGGGTTCCTGCCACCACCCTTGGGCCGGGATGAGGTGCCACCTTGTGCGTAGAAGCCCTGCACACAGGCAAGAAGCCCCCCAGGCCCGCGGGCGCGCCCGACCCTGGAGCCTCCTGGCTGGTTGCAGTCACAGGGAACGGGGGTTCTGAGTTGGCAGCCCCCATTCCCGAAGCATCCACGGGCAGTTCCCCGAAGGGCTGACACCGGCTGCGCCTCAGCAGCCAGACAACCTCCCTCCCTCTGGTCGGGCACTGCAAGCCACACAGCCACTTGTGTCCCCTGTGTCCCTGGAGGCCGCAGCGCGTTTTGGGTTTTGGCGCGGACGGGCCCCTCTCGGCTTCCGTAGTCCATTTGCCCCGGAGCCTGCCAGACCCCTGGCCCCAGGGAGGGCCCTGCTGAGTCCCCGAGCGCCTCCTGGGTTCCTGCCACCACCCTTGGGCCGGGATGAGGTGCCACCTTGTGCGTAGAAGCCCTGCACACAGGCAAGAAGCCCCCCAGGCCCGCGGGCGCGCCCGACCCTGGAGCCCCCTGGCTGGCTGCAGCCACAGGGAACGGGGGTTCTGAGTTGGCAGTCCCCATTCCCGAAGCATCCACGGGCAGTTCCCCGAAGGGCTGACACCGGCTGCGCCTCAGCAGCCAGACAACCTCCCTCCCTCTGGTCGGGCACTGCAAGCCACACAGCCACTTGTGTCCCCTGTGTCCCTGGAGGCCGCAGCGCGTTTTGGGTTTTGGCGCGGACGGGCCCCTCTCGGCTTCCGTAGTCCATTTGCCCCGGAGCCTGCCAGACCCCTGGCCCCAGGGGCGGGCCCTGCTGAGTTCCCGAGCGCCTCCTGGGTTCCTGCCACCACCCTTGGGCCGGGATGAGGTGCCACCTTGTGCGTAGAAGCCCTGCACACAGGCAAGAAGCCCCCCAGGCCCGCGGGCGCGCCCGACCCTGGAGCCCCCTGGCTGGCTGCAGCCACAGGGAACGGGGGTTCTGAGTTGGCAGTCCCCATTCCCGAAGCATCCACGGGCAGTTCCCCGAAGGGCTGACACCGGCTGCGCCTCAGCAGCCAGACAACCTCCCTCCCTCTGGTCGGGCACTGCAAGCCACACAGCCACTTGTGTCCCCTGTGTCCCTGGAGGCCGCAGCGCGTTTTGGGTTTTGGCGCGGACGGGCCCCTCTCGGCTTCCGTAGTCCATTTGCCCCGGAGCCTGCCAGACCCCTGGCCCCAGGGGCGGGCCCTGCTGAGTCCCCGAGCGCCTCCTGGGTTCCTGCCACCACCCTTGGGCCGGGATGAGGTGCCACCTTGTGCGTAGAAGCCCTGCACACAGGCAAGAAGCCCCCCAGGCCCGCGGGCGCGCCCGACCCTGGAGCCCCCTGGCTGGCTGCAGCCACAGGGAACGGGGGTTCTGAGTTGGCAGTCCCCATTCCCGAAGCATCCACGGGCAGTTCCCCGAAGGGCTGACACCGGCTGCGCCTCAGCAGCCAGACAACCTCCCTCCCTCTGGTCGGGCACTGCAAGCCACACAGCCACTTGTGTCCCCTGTGTCCCTGGAGGCCGCAGCGCGTTTTGGGTTTTGGCGCGGACGGGCCCCTCTCGGCTTCCGTAGTCCATTTGCCCCGGAGCCTGCCAGACCCCTGGCCCCAGGGGCGGGCCCTGCTGAGTCCCCGAGCGCCTCCTGGGTTCCTGCCACCACCCTTGGGCCGGGATGAGGTGCCACCTTGTGCGTAGAAGCCCTGCACACAGGCAAGAAGCCCCCCAGGCCCGCGGGCGCGCCCGACCCTGGAGCCCCCTGGCTGGCTGCAGCCACAGGGAACGGGGGTTCTGAGTTGGCAGTCCCCATTCCCGAAGCATCCACGGGCAGTTCCCCGAAGGGCTGACACCGGCTGCGCCTCAGCAGCCAGACAACCTCCCTCCCTCTGGTCGGGCACTGCAAGCCACACAGCCACTTGTGTCCCCTGTGTCCCTGGAGGCCGCAGCGCGTTTTGGGTTTTGGCGCGGACGGGCCCCTCTCGGCTTCCGTAGTCCATTTGCCCCGGAGCCTGCCAGACCCCTGGCCCCAGGGGCGGGCCCTGCTGAGTCCCCGAGCGCCTCCTGGGTTCCTGCCACCACCCTTGGGCCGGGATGAGGTGCCACCTTGTGCGTAGAAGCCCTGCACACAGGCAAGAAGCCCCCCAGGCCCGCGGGCGCGCCCGACCCTGGAGCCCCCTGGCTGGCTGCAGCCACAGGGAACGGGGGTTCTGAGTTGGCAGTCCCCATTCCCGAAGCATCCACGGGCAGTTCCCCGAAGGGCTGACACCGGCTGCGCCTCAGCAGCCAGACAACCTCCCTCCCTCTGGTCGGGCACTGCAAGCCACACAGCCACTTGTGTCCCCTGTGTCCCTGGAGGCCGCAGCGCGTTTTGGGTTTTGGCGCGGACGGGCCCCTCTCGGCTTCCATAGTCCATTTGCCCCGGAGCCTGCCAGACCCCTGGCCCCAGGGGCGGGCCCTGCTGAGTCCCCGAGCGCCTCCTGGGTTCCTGCCACCACCCTTGGGCCGGGATGAGGTGCCACCTTGTGCGTAGAAGCCCTGCACACAGGCAAGAAGCCCCCCAGGCCCGCGGGCGCGCCCGACCCTGGAGCCCCCTGGCTGGCTGCAGCCACAGGGAACGGGGGTTCTGAGTTGGCAGCCCCCATTCCGGAAGCATCCACGGGCAGTTCCCCGAAGGGCTGACACCGGCTGCGCCTCAGCAGCCAGACAACCTCCCTCCCTCTGGTCGGGCACTGCAAGCCACACAGCCACTTGTGTCCCCTGTGTCCCTGGAGGCCGCAGCGCGTTTTGGGTTTTGGCGCGGACGGGCCCCTCTCGGCTTCCGTAGTCCATTTGCCCCGGAGCCTGCCAGACCCCTGGCCCCAGGGGCGGGCCCTGCTGAGTCCCCGAGCGCCTCCTGGGTTCCTGCCACCACCCTTGGGCCGGGATGAGGTGCCACCTTGTGCGTAGAAGCCCTGCACACAGGCAAGAAGCCCCCCAGGCCCGCGGGCGCGCCCGACCCTGGAGCCCCCTGGCTGGCTGCAGCCACAGGGAACGGGGGTTCTGAGTTGGCAGCCCCCATTCCCGAAGCATCCACGGGCAGTTCCCTGAAGGGCTGACACCGGCTGAGCCTCAGCAGCCAGACAACCTCCCTCCCTCTGGTCGGGCACTGCAAGCCACACAGCCACTTGTGTCCCCTGTGTCCCTGGAGGCCGCAGCGCGTTTTGGGTTTTGGCGCGGACGGGCCCCTCTCGGCTTCCGTAGTCCATTTGCCCCGGAGCCTGCCAGACCCCTGGCCCCAGGGGCGGGCCCTGCTGAGTTCCCGAGCGCCTCCTGGGTTCCTGCCACCACCCTTGGGCCGGGATGAGGTGCCACCTTGTGCGTAGAAGCCCTGCACACAGGCAAGAAGCCCCCCAGGCCCGCGGGCGCGCCCGACCCTGGAGCCCCCTGGCTGGCTGCAGCCACAGGGAACGGGGGTTCTGAGTTGGCAGTCCCCATTCCCGAAGCATCCACGGGCAGTTCCCCGAAGGGCTGACACCGGCTGCGCCTCAGCAGCCAGACAACCTCCCTCCCTCTGGTCGGGCACTGCAAGCCACACAGCCACTTGTGTCCCCTGTGTCCCTGGAGGCCGCAGCGCGTTTTGGGTTTTGGCGCGGACGGGCCCCTCTCGGCTTCCGTAGTCCATTTGCCCCGGAGCCTGCCAGACCCCTGGCCCCAGGGGCGGGCCCTGCTGAGTCCCCGAGCGCCTCCTGGGTTCCTGCCACCACCCTTGGGCCGGGATGAGGTGCCACCTTGTGCGTAGAAGCCCTGCACACAGGCAAGAAGCCCCCCAGGCCCGCGGGCGCGCCCGACCCTGGAGCCCCCTGGCTGGCTGTAGCCACAGGGAACGGGGGTTCTGAGTTGGCAGCCCCCATTCCCGAAGCATCCACGGGCAGTTCCCCGAAGGGCTGACACCGGCTGCGCCTCAGCAGCCAGACAACCTCCCTCCCTCTGGTCGGGCACTACAAGCCACACAGCCACTTGTGTCCCCTGTGTCCCTGGAGGCCGCAGCGCGTTTTGGGTTTTGGCGCGGAAGGGCCCCTCTCGGCTTCCGTAGTCCATTTGCCCCGGAGCCTGCCAGACCCCTGGCCCCAGGGGCGGGCCCTGCTGAGTTCCCGAGCGCCTCCTGGGTTCCTGCCACCACCCTTGGGCCGGGATGAGGTGCCACCTTGTGCGTAGAAGCCCTACACACAGGCAAGAAGACCCCAAGGCCCGCGGGCGCGCCCGACCCTGGAGCCCCCTGGCTGGCTGCAGCCACAGGGAACGGGGGTTCTGAGTTGGCAGCCCCCATTCCCGAAGCATCCACGGGCAGTTCCCCGAAGGGCTGACACCGGCTGCGCCTCAGCAGCCAGACAACCTCCCTCCCTCTGGTCGGGCACTGCAAGCCACACAGCCACTTGTGTCCCCTGTGTCCCTGGAGGCCGCAGCGCGTTTTGGGTTTTGGCGCGGACGGGCCCCTCTCGGCTTCCGTAGTCCATTTGCCCCAGAGCCTGCCAGACCCCTGGCCCCAGGGGCGGGCCCTGCTGAGTCCCCGAGCGCCTCCTGGGTTCCTGCCACCACCCTTGGGCCGGGATGAGGTGCCACCTTGTGCGTAGAAGCCCTGCACACAGGCAAGAAGCCCCCCAGGCCCGCGGGCGCGCCCGACCCTGGAGCCCCTTGGCTGGCTGCAGCCACAGGGAACGGGGGTTCTGAGTTGGCAGCCCCCATTCCCGAAGCATCCACGGGCAGTTCCCCGAAGGGCTGACACCGGCTGCGCCTCAGCAGCCAGACAACCTCCCTCCCTCTGGTCGGGCACTGCAAGCCACACAGCCACTTGTGTCCCCTGTGTCCCTGGAGGCCGCAGCGCGTTTTGGGTTTTGGCGCGGACGGGCCCCTCTCGGCTTCCGTAGTCCATTTGCCCCGGAGCCTGCCAGACCCCTGGCCCCAGGGGCGGGCCCTGCTGAGTCCCCGAGCGCCTCCTGGGTTCCTGCCACCACCCTTGGGCCGGGATGAGGTGCCACCTTGTGCGTAGAAGCCCTGCACACAGGCAAGAAGCCCCCCAGGCCCGCGGGCGCGCCCGACCCTGGAGCCTCCTGGCTGGTTGCAGTCACAGGGAACGGGGGTTCTGATTTGGCAGCCCCCATTCCCGAAGCATCCACGGGCAGTTCCCCGAAGGGCTGACACCGGCTGCGCCTCAGCAGCCAGACAACCTCCCTCCCTCTGGTCGGGCACTGCAAGCCACACAGCCACTTGTGTCCCCTGTGTCCCTGGAGGCCGCAGCGCGTTTTGGGTTTTGGCGCGGACGGGCCCCTCTCGGCTTCCGTAGTCCATTTGCCCCGGAGCCTGCCAGACCCCTGGCCCCAGGGAGGGCCCTGCTGAGTCCCCGAGCGCCTCCTGGGTTCCTGCCACCACCCTTGGGCCGGGATGAGGTGCCACCTTGTGCGTAGAAGCCCTGCACACAGGCAAGAAGCCCCCCAGGCCCGCGGGCGCGCCCGACCCTGGAGCCCCCTGGCTGGCTGCAGCCACAGGGAACGGGGGTTCTGAGTTGGCAGTCCCCATTCCCGAAGCATCCACGGGCAGTTCCCCGAAGGGCTGACACCGGCTGCGCCTCAGCAGCCAGACAACCTCCCTCCCTCTGGTCGGGCACTGCAAGCCAAACAGCCACTTGTGTCCCCTGTGTCCCTGGAGGCCGCAGCGCGTTTTGGGTTTTGGCGCGGACGGGCCCCTCTCGGCTTCCGTAGTCCATTTGCCCCGGAGCCTGCCAGACCCCTGGCCCCAGGGGCGGGCCCTGCTGAGTTCCCGAGCGCCTCCTGGGTTCCTGCCACCACCCTTGGGCCGGGATGAGGTGCCACCTTGTGCGTAGAAGCCCTGCACACAGGCAAGAAGTCCCCCAGGCCCGCGGGCGCGCCCGACCCTGGAGCCCCCTGGCTGGCTGCAGCCACAGGGAACGGGGGTTCTGAGTTGGCAGTCCCCATTCCCGAAGCATCCACGGGCAGTTCCCCGAAGGGCTGACACCGGCTGCGCCTCAGCAGCCAGACAACCTCCCTCCCTCTGGTCGGGCACTGCAAGCCACACAGCCACTTGTGTCCCCTGTGTCCCTGGAGGCCGCAGCGCGTTTTGGGTTTTGGCGCGGACGGGCCCCTCTCGGCTTCCGTAGTCCATTTGCCCCGGAGCCTGCCAGACCCCTGGCCCCAGGGGCGGGCCCTGCTGAGTCCCCGAGCGCCTCCTGGGTTCCTGCCACCACCCTTGGGCCGGGATGAGGTGCCACCTTGTGCGTAGAAGCCCTGCACACAGGCAAGAAGCCCCCCAGGCCCGCGGGCGCGCCCGACCCTGGAGCCCCCTGGCTGGCTGCAGCCACAGGGAACGGGGGTTCTGAGTTGGCAGTCCCCATTCCCGAAGCATCCACGGGCAGTTCCCCAAAGGGCTGACACCGGCTGCGCCTCAGCAGCCAGACAACCTCCCTCCCTCTGGTCAGGCACTGCAAGCCACACAGCCACTTGTGTCCCCTGTGTCCCTGGAGGCCGCAGCGCGTTTTGGGTTTTGGCGCGGACGGGCCCCTCTCGGCTTCCTTAGTCCATTTGCCCCGGAGCCTGCCAGACCCCTGGCCCCAGGGGCGGGCCCTGCTGAGTCCCCGAGCGCCTCCTGGGTTCCTGCCACCACCCTTGGGCCGGGATGAGGTGCCACCTTGTGCGTAGAAGCCCTGCACACAGGCAAGAAGCCCCCCAGGCCCGCGGGCGCGCCCGACCCTGGAGCCCCCTGGCTGGCTGCAGCCACAGGGAATGGGGGTTCTGAGTTGGCAGCCCCCATTCCCGAAGAATCCACGGGCAGTTCCGCGAAGGGCTGACACCGGCTGCGCCTCAGCAGCCAGACAACCTCCCTCCCTCTGGTCGGGCACTGCAAGCCACACAGCCACTTGTGTCCCATGTGTCCCTGGAGGCCGCAGCGCGTTTTGGGTTTTGGCGCGGACGGGCCCCTCTCGGCTTCCGTAGTCCATTTGCCCCGGAGCCTGCCAGACCCCTGGCCACAGGGGCGGGCCCTGCTGAGTCCCCGAGCGCCTCCTGGGTTCCTGCCACCACCCTTGGGCCGGGATGAGGTGCCACCTTGTGCGTAGAAGCCCTGCACACAGGCAAGAAGCCCCCCAGGCCCGCGGGCGCGCCCGACCCTGGAGCCCCCTGGCTGGCTGCAGCCACAGGGAACGGGGGTTCTGAGTTGGCAGCCCCCATTCCCGAAGCATCCACGGGCAGTTCCCCGAAGGGCTGACACCGGCTGCGCCTCAGCAGCCAGACAACCTCCCTCCCTCTGGTCGGGCACTGCAAGCCACACAGCCACTTGTGTCCCCTGTGTCCCTGGAGGCCGCAGCGCGTTTTGGGTTTTGGCGTGGACGGGCCCCTCTCGGTTTCGGTAGTCCGTTTGCCCGGGAGCCTGCCAGACCCCTGGCCCCAGGGGCGGGCCCTGCTGAGTCCCCGAGCGCCTCCTGGCTTCCTGCCACCACCCTTGGGCTGGGATGAGGTGCCACCTTGTGCGTAGAAGCCCTGCACACAGGCAAGAAGCCCCCCAGGCCCGCGGGCGCGCCCGACCCTGGAGCCCCCTGGCTGGCTGCAGCCACAGGGAACGGGGGTTCTGAGTTGGCAGCCCCCATTCCCGAAGCATCCACGGGCAGTTCCCCGAAGGGCTGACACCGGCTGAGCCTCAGCAGCCAGACAACCTCCCTCCCTCTGGTCGGGCACTGCAAGCCACACAGCCACTTGTGTCCCCTGTGTCCCTGGAGGCCGCAGCGCGTTTTGGGTTTTTGCGCGGACGGGTCCCTCTCGGCTTCCGAAGTCCATTTGCCCGGGAGCCTGCCAGACCCCTGGCCCCAGGGGCGGGCCCTGCTGAGTCCCCGAGCGCCTCCTGGGTTCCTGCCACCACCCTTGGGCCGGGATGAGGTGCCACCTTGTGCGTAGAAGCCCTGCACACAGGCAAGAAGCCCCCCAGGCCCGCGGGCGCGCCCGACCCTGGAGCCCCCTGGCTGGCTGCAGCCACAGGGAACGGGGGTTCTGAGTTGGCAGCCCCCATTCCCGAAGCATCCACGGGCAGTTCCCCGAAGGGCTGACACCGGCTGCGCCTCAGCAGCCAGACAACCTCCCTCCCTCTGGTCGGGCACTGCAAGCCACACAGCCACTTGTGTCCCCTGTGTCCCTGGAGGCCGCAGCGCGTTTTGGGTTTTGGCGCGGACGGGCCCCTCTCGGCTTCCGTAGTCCATTTGCCCCAGAGCCTGCCAGACCCCTGGCCCCAGGGGCGGGCCCTGCTGAGTCCCCGAGCGCCTCCTGGGTTCCTGCCACCACCCTTGGGCCGGGATGAGGTGCCACCTTGTGCGTAGAAGCCCTGCACACAGGCAAGAAGCCCCCCAGGCCCGCGGGCGCGCCCGACCCTGGAGCCCCTTGGCTGGCTGCAGCCACAGGGAACGGGGGTTCTGAGTTGGCAGCCCCCATTCCCGAAGCATCCACGGGCAGTTCCCCGAAGGGCTGACACCGGCTGCGCCTCAGCAGCCAGACAACCTCCCTCCCTCTGGTCGGGCACTGCAAGCCACACAGCCACTTGTGTCCCCTGTGTCCCTGGAGGCCGCAGCGCGTTTTGGGTTTTGGCGCGGACGGGCCCCTCTCGGCTTCCGTAGTCCATTTGCCCCGGAGCCTGCCAGACCCCTGGCCCCAGGGAGGGCCCTGCTGAGTCCCCGAGCGCCTCCTGGGTTCCTGCCACCACCCTTGGGCCGGGATGAGGTGCCACCTTGTGCGTAGAAGCCCTGCACACAGGCAAGAAGCCCCCCAGGCCCGCGGGCGCGCCCGACCCTGGAGCCCCCTGGCTGGCTGCAGCCACAGGGAACGGGGGTTCTGAGTTGGCAGTCCCCATTCCCGAAGCATCCACGGGCAGTTCCCCGAAGGGCTGACACCGGCTGCGCCTCAGCAGCCAGACAACCTCCCTCCCTCTGGTCGGGCACTGCAAGCCACACAGCCACTTGTGTCCCCTGTGTCCCTGGAGGCCGCAGCGCGTTTTGGGTTTTGGCGCGGACGGGCCCCTCTCGGCTTCCGTAGTCCATTTGCCCCGGAGCCTGCCAGACCCCTGGCCCCAGGGGCGGGCCCTGCTGAGTCCCCGAGCGCCTCCTGGGTTCCTGCCACCACCCTTGGGCCGGGATGAGGTGCCACCTTGTGCGTAGAAGCCCTGCACACAGGCAAGAAGCCCCCCAGGCCCGCGGGCGCGCCCGACCCTGGAGCCCCCTGGCTGGCTGCAGCCACAGGGAACGGGGGTTCTGAGTTGGCAGCCCCCATTCCCGAAGCATCCACGGGCAGTTCCCCGAAGGGCTGACACCGGCTGCGCCTCAGCAGCCAGACAACCTCCCTCCCTCTGGTCGGGCACTGCAAGCCACACAGCCACTTGTGTCCCCTGTGTCCCTGGAGGCCGCAGCGCGTTTTGGGTTTTGGCGCGGACGGGCCCCTCTCGGCTTCCGTAGTCCATTTGCCCCGGAGCCTGCCAGACCCCTGGCCCCAGGGGCGGGCCCTGCTGAGTCCCCGAGCGCCTCCTGGGTTCCTGCCACCACCCTTGGGCCGGGATGAGGTGCCACCTTGTGCGTAGAAGCCCTGCACACAGGCAAGAAGCTCCCCAGGCCCGCGGGCGCGCCCGACCCTGGAGCCCCCTGGCTGGCTGCAGCCACAGGGAACGGGGGTTCTGGGTTGGCAGCCCCCATTCCCGAAGCATCCACGGGCAGTTCCCCGAAGGGCTGACACTGGCTGCGCCTCAGCAGCCAGACAACCTCCCTCCCTCTGGTCGGGCACTGCAAGCCACACAGCCACTTGTGTCCCCTGTGTCCCTGGAGGCCGCAGTGCGTTTTGGGTTTTGGCGCGGACGGGCCCCTCTCGGCTTCCGTAGTCCATTTGCCCCGGAGCCTGCCAGACCCCTGGCCCCAGGGGCGGGCCCTGCTGAGTCCCCGAGCGCCTCCTGGGTTCCTGCCACCACCCTTGGGCCGGGATGAGGTGCCACCTTGTGCGTAGAAGCCCTGCACACAGGCAAGAAGCCCCCCAGGCCCGCGGGCGCGCTCGACCCTGGAGCCCCATGGCTGGCTGCAGCCACAGGGAACTGGGGTTCTGAGTTGGCAGTCCCCATTCCCGAAGCATCCACGGGCAGTTCCCCGAAGGGCTGACACCGGCTGCGCCTCAGCAGCCAGAAAACCTCCCTCCCTCTGGTCGGGCACTGCAAGCCACACAGCCACTAGTGTCCCCTGTGTCCCTGGAGGCCGCAGCGCGTTTTGGGTTTTAGCGCGGACGGGCCCCTCTCGGCTTCTGTAGTCCATTTGCCCCCGGAGCCTGCCAGACCCCTGGCCCCAGGGGCGGGCCCTGCTGAGTTCCCGAGCGCCTCCTGGGTTCCTGCCACCACCCTTGGGCCAGGATGAGGTGCCACCTTGTGCGTAGAAGCCCTGCACACAGGCAAGAAGCCCCCCAGGCCCGCGGGCGCGCCCGACCCTGGAGCCCCCTGGCTGGCTGCAGCCACAGGGAACGGGGGTTCTGAGTTGGCAGCCCCCATTCCCGAAGCATCCACGGGCAGTTCCCTGAAGGGCTGACACCGGCTGCGCCTCAGCAGCCAGACAACCTCCCTCCCTCTGGTCGGGCACTGCAAGCCACACAGCCACTTGTGTCCCCTGTGTCCCTGGAGGCCGCAGCGCGTTTTGGGTTTTGGCACGGACGGGCCCCTCTCGGCTTCCGTAGTCCATTTGCCCCGGAGCCTGCCAGACCCCTGACCCAGGGGCGGGCCCTGCTGAGTCCCCGAGTGCCTCCTGGGTTCCTGCCACCACCCTTGGGCCGGGATGAGGTGCCACCTTGTGTGTAGAAGTCCTGCACACAGGCAAGAAGCCCCCCAGGCCCGCGGGCGCGCCCGACCCTGGAGCCCCCTGGCTGGCTGCAGCCACAGGGAACGGGGGTTCTGAGTTGGCAGCCCCTATTCCCGAAGCATCCACGGGCAATTCCCCGAACGGCTGACACCGGCTGCGCCTCAGCAGCCAGACAACCTCCCTCCCTCTGGTCGGGCACTGCAAGCCACACAGCCACTTGTGTCCACTGTGTCCCTGGAGGCCGCAGCGCGTTTTGGGTTTTGGCGCGGACGGGCCCCTCTCGGCTTCCGTAGTCCATTTGCCCGGGAGCCTGCCAGATCCCTGGCCCCAGGGGCGGGCCCTGCTGAGTCCCCGAGCGCCTCCTGGGTTCCTGCCACCACCCTTGGGCCGGGATGAGGTGCCACCTTGTGCGTAGAAGCCCTGCACACAGGCAAGAAGCCCCCCAGGCCCGCGGGCGCGCCCGACCCTGGAGCCCCCTGGCTGGCTGCAGCCACAGGGAACGGGGGTTCTGAGTTGGCAGCCCCCATTCCCGAAGCATCCACGGGCAGTTCCCCGAAGGGCTGACACCGGCTGCGCCTCAGCAGCCAGATAACCTCCCTCCCTCTGGTCGGGCACTGCAAGCCACACAGCCACTTGTGTCCCCTGTGTCCCTGGAGGCCGCAGCACGTTTTGGGTTTTGGCGCGGACGGGCCCCTCTCGGCTTCCGTAGTACATTTGCCCCCGGAGCCTGCCAGACCCCTGGCCCCAGGGGCGGGCCCTGCTGAGTCCCCGAGCGCCTCCTGGGTTCCTGCCACCACCCTTGGGTCGGGATGAGGTGCCACCTTGTGCGTAGAAGCCCTGCACACAGGCAAGAAGACCCCCAGGCCCGCGGGCGCGCCCGACCCTGGAGCCTCCTGGCTGGTTGCAGCCACAGGGAACGGGGGTTCTGAGTTGGCAGCCCCCATTCCCGAAGCATCCACGGGCAGTTCCCCGAAGGGCTGACACCGGCTGCGCCTCAGCAGCCAGACAACCTCCCTCCCTCTGGTCGGGCACTGCAAGCCACACAGCCACTTGTGTCCCCTGTGTCCCTGGAGGCCGCAGCGCGTTTTGGGTTTTGGCGCGGACGGGCCCCTCTCGGCTTCCGTAGTCCATTTGCCCCGGAGCCTGCCAGACCCCTGGCCCCAGGGGCGGGCCCTGCTGAGTCCCCGAGCGCCTCCTGGGTTCCTGCCACCACCCTTGGGCCAGGATGAGGTGCCACCTTGTGCGTAGAAGCCCTGCACACAGGCAAGAAGCCCCCCAGGCCCGCGGGCGCGCTCCACCCTGGAGCCCCCTGGCTGGCTGCAGCCACAGGGAATGGGGGTTCTGAGTTGGCAGCCCCCATTCCCGAAGCATCCACGGGCAGTTCCCCGAAGGGCTGACACCGGCTGCGCCTCAGCAGCCAGACAACCTCCCTCCCTCTGGTCGGGCACTGCAAGCCACACAGCCACTTGTGTCCCCTGTGTCCCTGGAGGCCGCAGCGCGTTTTGGGTTTTGGCGCGGACGGGCCCCTCTCGGCTTCCGTAGTCCATTTGCCCCGGAGCCTGCCAGACCCCTGGCCCCAGGGGCGGGCCCTGCTGAGTCCCCGAGCGCCTCCTGGGTTCCTGCCACCACCCTTGGGCCGGGATGAGGTGCCACCTTGTGCGTAGAAGCCCTGAACACAGGCAAGAAGCCCCCCAGGCCCGCGGGCGCGCTCGACCCTGGAGCCCCATGGCTGGCTGCAGCCACAGGGAACTGGGGTTCTGAGTTGGCAGCCCCCATTCCCGAAGCATCCACGGGCAGTTCCCCGAAGGGCTGACACCGGCTGCGCCTCAGCAGCCAGACAACCTCCCTCCCTCTGGTCGGGCACTGCAAGCCACACAGCCACTTGTGTCCCCTGTGTCCCTGGAGGCCGCAGCGCGTTTTGGGTTTTAGCGCGGACGGGCCCCTCTCGGCTTCCGTAGTCCATTTGCCCCCGGAGCCTGCCAGACCCCTGGCCCCAGGGGCGGGCCCTGCTGAGTTCCCGAGCGCCTCCTGGGTTCCTGCCACCACCCTTGGGCCAGGATGAGGTGCCACCTTGTGCGTAGAAGCCCTGCACACAGGCAAGAAGCCCCCCAGGCCCGCGGGCGCGCCCGACCCTGGAGCCCCCTGGCTGGCTGCAGCCACAGGGAACGGGGGTTCTGAGTTGGCAGCCCCCATTCCCGAAGCATCCACGGGCAGTTCCCCGAAGGGCTGACACCGGCTGCACCTCAGCAGCCAGACAACCTCCCTCCCTCTGGTCGGGCACTGCAAGCCACACAGCCACTCGTGTCCCCTGTGTCCCTGGAGGCCGCAGCGCGTTTTGGGTTTTGGCGCGGACGGGCCCCTCTCGGCTTCCGTAGTCCATTTGCCCCCGGAGCCTGCCAGACCCCTGACCCAGGGGCGGGCCCTGCTGAGTCCCCGAGCGCCTCCTGGGTTCCTGCCACCACCCTTGGGCCGGGATGAGGTGCCACCTTGTGCGTAGAAGCCCTGCACACAGGCAAGAAGCCCCCCAGGCCCGCGGGCGCGCCCTACCCTGGAGCCCCCAGGCTGACTGTAGCCACAGGGAACGGGGGTTCTGAGTTGGCAGCCCCCATTCCCGAAGCATCCACGGGCAGTTCCCCGAAGGGCTGACACTGGCTGCGCCTCAGCAGCCAGACAACCTCCCTCCCTCTGGTCGGGCACTACAAGCCACACAGCCACTTGTGTCCCCTGTGTCCCTGGAGGCCGCAGCGCGTTTTGGGTTTTGGCGCGGACGGGCCCCTCTCGGCCTCCGTAGTCCATTTGCCCCGGAGCCTGCCAGACCCCTGGCCCCAGGGGCGGGCCCTGCTGAGTCCCCGAGCGCCTCCTGGGTTCCTGCCACCACCCTTGGGCCGGGATGAGGTGCCACCTTGTGCGTAGAAGCCCTGCACACAGGCAAGAAGCCCCCCAGGCCCGCGGGCGCGCCCGACCCTGGAGCCCCCTGGCTGGCTGCAGCCACAGGGAATGGGGGTTCTGAGTTGGCAGCCCCCATTCCCGAAGCATCCACGGGCAGTTCCCCGAAGGGCTGACACCGGCTGCGCCTCAGCAGCCAGACAACCTCCCTCCCTCTGGTCGGGTACTGCAAGCCACACAGCCACTTGTGTCCCCTGTGTCCCTGGAGGCCGCAGCGCGTTTTGGGTTTTGGCGCGGTCGGGCCCCTCTCTGCTTCCGTAGTCCATTTGCCCCGGAGCCTGCCAGACCCCTGGCTCCAGGGGCGGGCCCTGCTGAGTCCCCGAGCGCCTCCTGGGTTCCTGCCACCACCCTTGGGCCGGGATGAGATGCCACCTTGTGTGTAGAAGCCCTGCACACAGGCAAGAAGCCCCCCAGGCCCGCGGGCGCGCCCGACCCTGGAGCCCCCTGGCTGGCTGCAGCCACAGGGAACGGGGGTTCTGAGTTGGCAGCCCCCATTCCCGAAGCATCCACGGGCAGTTCCCCGAAGGGCTGACACCGGCTGCGCCTCAGCAGCCAGACAACCTCCCTCCCTCTGGTCGGGCACTGCAAGCCACACAGCCACTTGTGTCCCCTGTGTCCCTGGAGGCCGCAGCGCGTTTTGGGTTTTGGCGCGGACGGGCCCCTCTCGGCTTCCGTAGTCCATTTGCCCCCGGAGCCTGCCAGACCCCTGGCCCCAGGGGCGGGCCCTGCTGAGTTCCCGAGCGCCTCCTGGGTTCCTGCCACCACCCTTGGACCGGGATGAGGTGCCACCTTGTGTGTAGAATCCCTGCACACAGGCAAGAAGCCCCCCAGGCCCGCGGGCGCGCCCGACCCTGGAGCCCCCTGGCTGGCTGCAGCCACAGGGAACGGGGGTTCTGAGTTGACAGCCCCCATTCCCGAAGCATCCACGGGCAGTTCCCCGAAGGGCTGACACCGGCTGCGCCTCAGCAGCCAGACAACCTCCCTCCCTCTGGTCGGGCACTGCAAGCCACACAGCCACTTGTGTCCCCTGTGTCCCTGGAGGCCGCAGCGCGTTTTGGGTTTTGGCGCGGACGGGCCCCTCTCGGCTTCCGTAGTCCATTTGCCCCCGGAGCCTGCCAGACCCCTGGCCCCAGGGGCGGGCCCTGCTGAGTCCCTGAGCGCCTCCTGGGTTCCTGCCACCACCCTTGGGCCGGGATGAGGTGCCACCTTGTGCGTAGAAGCCCTGCACACAGGCAAGAAGCCCCCCAGGCCCGCGGGCGCGCCCGACCCTGGAGCCCCCTGGCTGGCTGCAGCCACATGGAACGGGGGTTCTGGGTTGGCAGCCCCCATTCCCGAAGCATCCACGGGCAGTTCCCCGAAGGGCTGACACCGGCTGCGCCTCAGCAGCCAGACAACCTCCCTCCCTCTGGTCGGGCACTGCAAGCCACACAGCCACTTGTGTCCCCTGTGTCCCTGGAGGCCGCAGCGCGTTTTGGGTTTTGGCGCGGACGGGCCCCTCTCGGCTTCCGTAGTCCATTTGCCCCGGAGCCTGCCAGACCCCTGGCCACAGGGGCGGGCCCTGCTGAGTCCCCGAGCGCCTCCTGGGTTCCTGCCACCACCCTTGGGCCGGGATGAGGTGCCACCTTGTGCGTAGAAGCCCTGCACACAGGCAAGAAGCTCCCCAGGCCCGCGTGCGCGCCCGACCCTGGAGCCCCCTGGCTGGCTGCAGCCAAAGGGAACGGGGGTTCTGAGTTGGCAGCCCCTATTCCCGAAGCATCCACGGGCAATTCCCCGAAGGGCTGACACCGGCTGCGCCTCAGCAGCCAGACAACCTCCCTCCCTCTGGTCGGGCACTGCAAGCCACACAGCCACTTGTGTCCCCGGTGTCCCTGGAGGCCGCAGCGCGTTTTGGGTTTTGGCGCGGACGGGCCCCTCTCGGCTTCCGTAGTCCATTTGCCCGGGAGCCTGCCAGACCCCTGGCCCCAGGGGCGGGCCCTGCTGAGTCCCCGAGCGCCTCCTGGGTTCCTGCCACCACCCTTGGGCCGGGATGAGGTGCCACCTTGTGCGTAGAAGCCCTGCACACAGGCAAGAAGCCCCCCAGGCCCGCGGGCGCGCCCGACCCTGGAGCCCCCTGGCTGGCTGCAGCCACAGGGAACGGGGGTTCTGAGTTGGCAGCCCCCATTCCCGAAGCATCCACGGGCAGTTCCCCGAAGGGCTGACACTGGCTGCGCCTCAGCAGCCAGACAACCTCCCTCCCTCTGGTCGGGCACTGCAAGCCACACAGCCACTTGTGTCCCCTGTGTCCCTGGAGGCCGCAGTGCGTTTTGGGTTTTGGCGCGGACGGGCCCCTCTCGGCTTCCGTAGTCCATTTGCCCCGGAGCCTGCCAGACCCCTGGCCCCAGGGGCGGGCCCTGCTGAGTCCCCGAGCGCCTCCTGGGTTCCTGCCACCACCCTTGGGCCGGGATGAGGTGCCACCTTGTGTGTAGAAGCCCTGCACACAGGCAAGAAGCCCCCCAGGCCCGCGGGCGCGCCCTACCCTGGAGCCCCCTGGCTGGCTGTAGCCACAGGGAACGGGGGTTCTGAGTTGGCAGCCCCCATTCCCGAAGCATCCACGGGCAGTTCCCCGAAGGGCTGACACCGGCTGCGCCTCAGCAGCCAGACAACCTCCCTCCCTCTGGTCGGGCACTGCAAGCCACACAGCCACTTGTGTCCCCTGTGTCCCTGGAGGCCGCAGCGCCTTTTGGGTTTTGGCGCGGACGGGCCCCTCTCGGCTTCCGTAGTCCATTTGCCCCGGAGCCTGCCAGACCCCTGGCCCCAGGGGCGGGCCCTGCTGAGTCCCCGAGCGCCTCCTGGGTTCCTGCCACCACCCTTGGGCCGGGATGAGGTGCCACCTTGTGCGTAGAAGCCCTGCACACAGGCAAGAAACCCCCCAGGCCCGCGGGCGCGCCCGACCCTGGTTCCTCCTGGCTGGCTGCAGCCACAGGGAACAGGGGTTCTGAGTTGGCAGCCCCCATTCCCGAAGCATCCACGGGCAGTTCCCCGAAGGGCTGACACCGGCTGCGCCTCAGCAGCCAGACAACCTCCCTCCCTCTGGTCGGGCACTGCAAGCCACACAGCCACTTGTGTCCCCTGTGTCCCTGGAGGCCGCAGCGCGTTTTGGGTTTTGGCGCGGACGGGCCCCTCTCGGCTTCCGTAGTCCATTTGCCCCAGAGCCTGCCAGACCCCTGGCCCCAGGGGCGGGCCCTGCTGAGTCCCCGAGCGCCTCCTGGGTTCCTGCCACCACCCTTGGGCCGGGATGAGGTGCCACCTTGTGCGTAGAAGCCCTGCACACAGGCAAGAAGCCCCCCAGGCCCGCGGGCGCGCCCGACCCTGGAGCCCCTTGGCTGGCTGCAGCCACAGGGAACGGGGGTTCTGAGTTGGCAGCCCCCATTCCCGAAGCATCCACGGGCAGTTCCCCGAAGGGCTGACACCGGCTGCGCCTCAGCAGCCAGACAACCTCCCTCCCTCTGGTCGGGCACTGCAAGCCACACAGCCACTTGTGTCCCCTGTGTCCCTGGAGGCCGCAGCGCGTTTTGGGTTTTGGCGCGGACGGGCCCCTCTCGGCTTCCGTAGTCCATTTGCCCCGGAGCCTGCCAGACCCCTGGCCCCAGGGGCGGGCCCTGCTGAGTCCCCGAGCGCCTCCTGGGTTCCTGCCACCACCCTTGGGCCGGGATGAGGTGCCACCTTGTGCGTAGAAGCCCTGCACACAGGCAAGAAGCCCCCCAGGCCCGCGGGCGCGCCCGACCCTGGAGCCTCCTGGCTGGTTGCAGTCACAGGGAACGGGGGTTCTGAGTTGGCAGCCCCCATTCCCGAAGCATCCACGGGCAGTTCCCCGAAGGGCTGACACCGGCTGCGCCTCAGCAGCCAGACAACCTCCCTCCCTCTGGTCGGGCACTGCAAGCCACACAGCCACTTGTGTCCCCTGTGTCCCTGGAGGCCGCAGCGCGTTTTGGGTTTTGGCGCGGACGGGCCC
Organism: Lepus europaeus; assembly: GCF_033115175.1. Taxonomy (NCBI): domain Eukaryota; kingdom Metazoa; phylum Chordata; class Mammalia; order Lagomorpha; family Leporidae; genus Lepus; species Lepus europaeus. The sequence goes on along the minus strand of NW_026909088.1, from coordinate 106,966 downwards.
CTCTCGGCTTCCGTAGTCCATTTGCCCCGGAGCCTGCCAGACCCCTGGCCCCAGGGAGGGCCCTGCTGAGTCCCCGAGCGCCTCCTGGGTTCCTGCCACCACCCTTGGGCCGGGATGAGGTGCCACCTTGTGCGTAGAAGCCCTGCACACAGGCAAGAAGCCCCCCAGGCCCGCGGGCGCGCCCTACCCTGGAGCCCCCAGGCTGACTGTAGCCACAGGGAACGGGGGTTCTGAGTTGGCAGCCCCCATTCCCGAAGCATCCACGGGCAGTTCCCCGAAGGGCTGACACTGGCTGCGCCTCAGCAGCCAGACAACCTCCCTCCCTCTGGTCGGGCACTACAAGCCACACAGCCACTTGTGTCCCCTGTGTCCCTGGAGGCCGCAGCGCGTTTTGGGTTTTGGCGCGGACGGGCCCCTCTCGGCTTCCGTAGTCCATTTGCCCCGGAGCCTGCCAGACCCCTGGCCCCAGGGGCGGGCCCTGCTGAGTCCCCGAGCGCCTCCTGGGTTCCTGCCACCACCCTTGGGCCGGGATGAGGTGCCACCTTGTGCGTAGAAGCCCTGCACACAGGCAAGAAGCCCCCCAGGCCCGCGGGCGCGCCCGACCCTGGAGCCCCCTGGCTGGCTGCAGCCACAGGGAATGGGGGTTCTGAGTTGGCAGCCCCCATTCCCGAAGCATCCACGGGCAGTTCCCCGAAGGGCTGACACCGGCTGCGCCTCAGCAGCCAGACAACCTCCCTCCCTCTGGTCGGGTACTGCAAGCCACACAGCCACTTGTGTCCCCTGTGTCCCTGGAGGCCGCAGCGCGTTTTGGGTTTTGGCGCGGTCGGGCCCCTCTCTGCTTCCGTAGTCCATTTGCCCCGGAGCCTGCCAGACCCCTGGCTCCAGGGGCGGGCCCTGCTGAGTCCCCGAGCGCCTCCTGGGTTCCTGCCACCACCCTTGGGCCGGGATGAGGTGCCACCTTGTGTGTAGAAGCCCTGCACACAGGCAAGAAGCCCCCCAGGCCCGCGGGCGCGCCCGACCCTGGAGCCCCCTGGCTGGCTGCAGCCACAGGGAACGGGGGTTCTGAGTTGGCAGCCCCCATTCCCGAAGCATCCACGGGCAGTTCCCCGAAGGGCTGACACCGGCTGCGCCTCAGCAGCCAGACAACCTCCCTCCCTCTGGTCGGGCACTGCAAGCCACACAGCCACTTGTGTCCCCTGTGTCCCTGGAGGCCGCAGCGCGTTTTGGGTTTTGGCGCGGACGGGCCCCTCTCGGCTTCCGTAGTCCATTTGCCCCCGGAGCCTGCCAGACCCCTGGCCCCAGGGGCGGGCCCTGCTGAGTTCCCGAGCGCCTCCTGGGTTCCTGCCACCACCCTTGGACCGGGATGAGGTGCCACCTTGTGTGTAGAATCCCTGCACACAGGCAAGAAGCCCCCCAGGCCCGCGGGCGCGCCCGACCCTGGAGCCCCCTGGCTGGCTGCAGCCACAGGGAACGGGGGTTCTGAGTTGACAGCCCCCATTCCCGAAGCATCCACGGGCAGTTCCCCGAAGGGCTGACACCGGCTGCGCCTCAGCAGCCAGACAACCTCCCTCCCTCTGGTCGGGCACTGCAAGCCACACAGCCACTTGTGTCCCCTGTGTCCCTGGAGGCCGCAGCGCGTTTTGGGTTTTGGCGCGGACGGGCCCCTCTCGGCTTCCGTAGTCCATTTGCCCCCGGAGCCTGCCAGACCCCTGGCCCCAGGGGCGGGCCCTGCTGAGTCCCTGAGCGCCTCCTGGGTTCCTGCCACCACCCTTGGGCCGGGATGAGGTGCCACCTTGTGCGTAGAAGCCCTGCACACAGGCAAGAAGCCCCCCAGGCCCGCGGGCGCGCCCGACCCTGGAGCCCCCTGGCTGGCTGCAGCCACAGGGAACGGGGGTTCTGGGTTGGCAGCCCCCATTCCCGAAGCATCCACGGGCAGTTCCCCGAAGGGCTGACACCGGCTGCGCCTCAGCAGCCAGACAACCTCCCTCCCTCTGGTCGGGCACTGCAAGCCACACAGCCACTTGTGTCCCCTGTGTCCCTGGAGGCCGCAGCGCGTTTTGGGTTTTGGCGCGGACGGGCCCCTCTCGGCTTCCGTAGTCCATTTGCCCCGGAGCCTGCCAGACCCCTGGCCACAGGGGCGGGCCCTGCTGAGTCCCCGAGCGCCTCCTGGGTTCCTGCCACCACCCTTGGGCCGGGATGAGGTGCCACCTTGTGCGTAGAAGCCCTGCACACAGGCAAGAAGCTCCCCAGGCCCGCGTGCGCGCCCGACCCTGGAGCCCCCTGGCTGGCTGCAGCCAAAGGGAACGGGGGTTCTGAGTTGGCAGCCCCTATTCCCGAAGCATCCACGGGCAATTCCCCGAAGGGCTGACACCGGCTGCGCCTCAGCAGCCAGACAACCTCCCTCCCTCTGGTCGGGCACTGCAAGCCACACAGCCACTTGTGTCCCCGGTGTCCCTGGAGGCCGCAGCGCGTTTTGGGTTTTGGCGCGGACGGGCCCCTCTCGGCTTCCGTAGTCCATTTGCCCGGGAGCCTGCCAGACCCCTGGCCCCAGGGGCGGGCCCTGCTGAGTCCCCGAGCGCCTCCTGGGTTCCTGCCACCACCCTTGGGCCGGGATGAGGTGCCACCTTGTGCGTAGAAGCCCTGCACACAGGCAAGAAGCCCCCCAGGCCCGCGGGCGCGCCCGACCCTGGAGCCCCCTGGCTGGCTGCAGCCACAGGGAACGGGGGTTCTGAGTTGGCAGCCCCCATTCCCGAAGCATCCACGGGCAGTTCCCCGAAGGGCTGACACTGGCTGCGCCTCAGCAGCCAGACAACCTCCCTCCCTCTGGTCGGGCACTGCAAGCCACACAGCCACTTGTGTCCCCTGTGTCCCTGGAGGCCGCAGTGCGTTTTGGGTTTTGGCGCGGACGGGCCCCTCTCGGCTTCCGTAGTCCATTTGCCCCGGAGCCTGCCAGACCCCTGGCCCCAGGGGCGGGCCCTGCTGAGTCCCCGAGCGCCTCCTGGGTTCCTGCCACCACCCTTGGGCCGGGATGAGGTGCCACCTTGTGTGTAGAAGCCCTGCACACAGGCAAGAAGCCCCCCAGGCCCGCGGGCGCGCCCTACCCTGGAGCCCCCTGGCTGGCTGTAGCCACAGGGAACGGGGGTTCTGAGTTGGCAGCCCCCATTCCCGAAGCATCCACGGGCAGTTCCCCGAAGGGCTGACACCGGCTGCGCCTCAGCAGCCAGACAACCTCCCTCCCTCTGGTCGGGCACTGCAAGCCACACAGCCACTTGTGTCCCCTGTGTCCCTGGAGGCCGCAGCGCGTTTTGGGTTTTGGCGCGGACGGGCCCCTCTCGGCTTCCGTAGTCCATTTGCCCCGGAGCCTGCCAGACCCCTGGCCCCAGGGGCGGGCCCTGCTGAGTCCCCGAGCGCCTCCTGGGTTCCTGCCACCACCCTTGGGCCGGGATGAGGTGCCACCTTGTGCGTAGAAGCCCTGCACACAGGCAAGAAACCCCCCAGGCCCGCGGGCGCGCCCGACCCTGGTTCCTCCTGGCTGGCTGCAGCCACAGGGAACAGGGGTTCTGAGTTGGCAGCCCCCATTCCCGAAGCATCCACGGGCAGTTCCCCGAAGGGCTGACACCGGCTGCGCCTCAGCAGCCAGACAACCTCCCTCCCTCTGGTCGGGCACTGCAAGCCACACAGCCACTTGTGTCCCCTGTGTCCCTGGAGGCCGCAGCGCGTTTTGGGTTTTGGCGCGGACGGGCCCCTCTCGGCTTCCGTAGTCCATTTGCCCCAGAGCCTGCCAGACCCCTGGCCCCAGGGGCGGGCCCTGCTGAGTCCCCGAGCGCCTCCTGGGTTCCTGCCACCACCCTTGGGCCGGGATGAGGTGCCACCTTGTGCGTAGAAGCCCTGCACACAGGCAAGAAGCCCCCCAGGCCCGCGGGCGCGCCCGACCCTGGAGCCCCTTGGCTGGCTGCAGCCACAGGGAACGGGGGTTCTGAGTTGGCAGCCCCCATTCCCGAAGCATCCACGGGCAGTTCCCCGAAGGGCTGACACCGGCTGCGCCTCAGCAGCCAGACAACCTCCCTCCCTCTGGTCGGGCACTGCAAGCCACACAGCCACTTGTGTCCCCTGTGTCCCTGGAGGCCGCAGCGCGTTTTGGGTTTTGGCGCGGACGGGCCCCTCTCGGCTTCCGTAGTCCATTTGCCCCGGAGCCTGCCAGACCCCTGGCCCCAGGGGCGGGCCCTGCTGAGTCCCCGAGCGCCTCCTGGGTTCCTGCCACCACCCTTGGGCCGGGATGAGGTGCCACCTTGTGCGTAGAAGCCCTGCACACAGGCAAGAAGCCCCCCAGGCCCGCGGGCGCGCCCGACCCTGGAGCCTCCTGGCTGGTTGCAGTCACAGGGAACGGGGGTTCTGAGTTGGCAGCCCCCATTCCCGAAGCATCCACGGGCAGTTCCCCGAAGGGCTGACACCGGCTGCGCCTCAGCAGCCAGACAACCTCCCTCCCTCTGGTCGGGCACTGCAAGCCACACAGCCACTTGTGTCCCCTGTGTCCCTGGAGGCCGCAGCGCGTTTTGGGTTTTGGCGCGGACGGGCCCCTCTCGGCTTCCGTAGTCCATTTGCCCCGGAGCCTGCCAGACCCCTGGCCCCAGGGAGGGCCCTGCTGAGTCCCCGAGCGCCTCCTGGGTTCCTGCCACCACCCTTGGGCCGGGATGAGGTGCCACCTTGTGCGTAGAAGCCCTGCACACAGGCAAGAAGCCCCCCAGGCCCGCGGGCGCGCCCGACCCTGGAGCCCCCTGGCTGGCTGCAGCCACAGGGAACGGGGGTTCTGAGTTGGCAGTCCCCATTCCCGAAGCATCCACGGGCAGTTCCCCGAAGGGCTGACACCGGCTGCGCCTCAGCAGCCAGACAACCTCCCTCCCTCTGGTCGGGCACTGCAAGCCACACAGCCACTTGTGTCCCCTGTGTCCCTGGAGGCCGCAGCGCGTTTTGGGTTTTGGCGCGGACGGGCCCCTCTCGGCTTCCGTAGTCCATTTGCCCCGGAGCCTGCCAGACCCCTGGCCCCAGGGGCGGGCCCTGCTGAGTTCCCGAGCGCCTCCTGGGTTCCTGCCACCACCCTTGGGCCGGGATGAGGTGCCACCTTGTGCGTAGAAGCCCTGCACACAGGCAAGAAGCCCCCCAGGCCCGCGGGCGCGCCCGACCCTGGAGCCCCCTGGCTGGCTGCAGCCACAGGGAACGGGGGTTCTGAGTTGGCAGTCCCCATTCCCGAAGCATCCACGGGCAGTTCCCCGAAGGGCTGACACCGGCTGCGCCTCAGCAGCCAGACAACCTCCCTCCCTCTGGTCGGGCACTGCAAGCCACACAGCCACTTGTGTCCCCTGTGTCCCTGGAGGCCGCAGCGCGTTTTGGGTTTTGGCGCGGACGGGCCCCTCTCGGCTTCCGTAGTCCATTTGCCCCGGAGCCTGCCAGACCCCTGGCCCCAGGGGCGGGCCCTGCTGAGTCCCCGAGCGCCTCCTGGGTTCCTGCCACCACCCTTGGGCCGGGATGAGGTGCCACCTTGTGCGTAGAAGCCCTGCACACAGGCAAGAAGCCCCCCAGGCCCGCGGGCGCGCCCGACCCTGGAGCCCCCTGGCTGGCTGCAGCCACAGGGAACGGGGGTTCTGGGTTGGCAGTCCCCATTCCCGAAGCATCCACGGGCAGTTCCCCAAAGGGCTGACACCGGCTGCGCCTCAGCAGCCAGACAACCTCCCTCCCTCTGGTCGGGCACTGCAAGCCACACAGCCACTTGTGTCCCCTGTGTCCCTGGAGGCCACAGCGGGTTTTGGGTTTTGGCGCGGACGGGCCCCTCTCGGCTTCCGTAGTCCATTTGCCCCGGAGCCTGCCAGACCCCTGGCCCCAGGGGCGGGCCCTGCTGAGTCCCCGAGCGCCTCCTGGGTTCCTGCCACCACCCTTGGGCCGGGATGAGGTGCCACCTTGTGCGTAGAAGCCCTGCACACAGGCAAGAAGCCCCCCAGGCCCGCGGGCGCGCCCGACCCTGGAGCCCCCTGGCTGGCTGCAGCCACAGGGAACGGGGGTTCTGAGTTGGCAGTCCCCATTCCCGAAGCATCCACGGGCAGTTCCCCGAAGGGCTGACACCGGCTGCGCCTCAGCAGCCAGACAACCTCCCTCCCTCTGGTCGGGCACTGCAAGCCACACAGCCACTTGTGTCCCCTGTGTCCCTGGAGGCCGCAGCGCGTTTTGGGTTTTGGCGCGGACGGGCCCCTCTCGGCTTCCGTAGTCCATTTGCCCCGGAGCCTGCCAGACCCCTGGCCCCAGGGGCGGGCCCTGCTGAGTCCCCGAGCGCCTCCTGGGTTCCTGCCACCACCCTTGGGCCGGGATGAGGTGCCACCTTGTGCGTAGAAGCCCTGCACACAGGCAAGAAGCCCCCCAGGCCCGCGGGCGCGCCCGACCCTGGAGCCCCCTGGCTGGCTGCAGCCACAGGGAACGGGGGTTCTGAGTTGGCAGTCCCCATTCCCGAAGCATCCACGGGCAGTTCCCCGAAGGGCTGACACCGGCTGCGCCTCAGCAGCCAGACAACCTCCCTCCCTCTGGTCGGGCACTGCAAGCCACACAGCCACTTGTGTCCCCTGTGTCCCTGGAGGCCGCAGCGCGTTTTGGGTTTTGGCGCGGACGGGCCCCTCTCGGCTTCCGTAGTCCATTTGCCCCGGAGCCTGCCAGACCCCTGGCCCCAGGGGCGGGCCCTGCTGAGTCCCCGAGCGCCTCCTGGGTTCCTGCCACCACCCTTGGGCCGGGATGAGGTGCCACCTTGTGCGTAGAAGCCCTGCACACAGGCAAGAAGCCCCCCAGGCCCGCGGGCGCGCCCGACCCTGGAGCCCCCTGGCTGGCTGCAGCCACAGGGAACGGGGGTTCTGAGTTGGCAGTCCCCATTCCCGAAGCATCCACGGGCAGTTCCCCGAAGGGCTGACACCGGCTGCGCCTCAGCAGCCAGACAACCTCCCTCCCTCTGGTCGGGCACTGCAAGCCACACAGCCACTTGTGTCCCCTGTGTCCCTGGAGGCCGCAGCGCGTTTTGGGTTTTGGCGCGGACGGGCCCCTCTCGGCTTCCGTAGTCCATTTGCCCCGGAGCCTGCCAGACCCCTGGCCCCAGGGGCGGGCCCTGCTGAGTCCCCGAGCGCCTCCTGGGTTCCTGCCACCACCCTTGGGCCGGGATGAGGTGCCACCTTGTGCGTAGAAGCCCTGCACACAGGCAAGAAGCCCCCCAGGCCCGCGGGCGCGCCCGACCCTGGAGCCCCCTGGCTGGCTGCAGCCACAGGGAACGGGGGTTCTGGGTTGGCAGTCCCCATTCCCGAAGCATCCACGGGCAGTTCCCCAAAGGGCTGACACCGGCTGCGCCTCAGCAGCCAGACAACCTCCCTCCCTCTGGTCGGGCACTGCAAGCCACACAGCCACTTGTGTCCCCTGTGTCCCTGGAGGCCACAGCGCGTTTTGGGTTTTGGCGCGGACGGGCCCCTCTCGGCTTCCGTAGTCCATTTGCCCCGGAGCCTGCCAGACCCCTGGCCCCAGGGGCGGGCCCTGCTGAGTCCCCGAGCGCCTCCTGGGTTCCTGCCACCAGCCTTGGGCCGGGATGAGGTGCCACCTTGTGCGTAGAAGCCCTGCACACAGGCAAGAAGCCCCCCAGGCCCGCGGGCGCGCCCGACCCTGGAGCCCCCTGGCTGGCTGCAGCCACAGGGAACGGGGGTTCTGAGTTGGCAGTCCCCATTCCCGAAGCATCCACGGGCAGTTCCCCGAAGGGCTGACACCGGCTGCGCCTCAGCAGCCAGACAACCTCCCTCCCTCTGGTCGGGCACTGCAAGCCACACAGCCACTTGTGTCCCCTGTGTCCCTGGAGGCCGCAGCGCGTTTTGGGTTTTGGCGCGGACGGGCCCCTCTCGGCTTCCGTAGTCCATTTGCCCCGGAGCCTGCCAGACCCCTGGCCCCAGGGGCGGGCCCTGCTGAGTCCCCGAGCGCCTCCTGGGTTCCTGCCACCAGCCTTGGGCCGGGATGAGGTGCCACCTTGTGCGTAGAAGCCCTGCACACAGGCAAGAAGCCCCCCAGGCCCGCGGGCGCGCCCGACCCTGGAGCCCCCTGGCTGGCTGCAGCCACAGGGAACGGGGGTTCTGAGTTGGCAGTCCCCATTCCCGAAGCATCCACGGGCAGTTCCCCGAAGGGCTGACACCGGCTGCGCCTCAGCAGCCAGACAACCTCCCTCCCTCTGGTCGGGCACTGCAAGCCACACAGCCACTTGTGTCCCCTGTGTCCCTGGAGGCCGCAGCGCGTTTTGGGTTTTGGCGCGGACGGGCCCCTCTCGGCTTCCGTAGTCCATTTGCCCCGGAGCCTGCCAGACCCCTGGCCCCAGGGGCGGGCCCTGCTGAGTCCCCGAGCGCCTCCTGGGTTCCTGCCACCACCCTTGGGCCGGGATGAGGTGCCACCTTGTGCGTAGAAGCCCTGCACACAGGCAAGAAGCCCCCCAGGCCCGCGGGCGCGCCCGACCCTGGAGCCCCCTGGCTGGCTGCAGCCACAGGGAACGGGGGTTCTGAGTTGGCAGCCCCCATTCCCGAAGCATCCACGGGCAGTTCCCCGAAGGGCTGACACCGGCTGCGCCTCAGCAGCCAGACAACCTCCCTCCCTCTGGTCGGGCACTGCAAGCCACACAGCCACTTGTGTCCCCTGTGTCCCTGGAGGCCGCAGCGCGTTTTGGGTTTTGGCGCGGACGGGCCCCTCTCGGCTTCCGTAGTCCATTTGCCCCGGAGCCTGCCAGACCCCTGGCCACAGGGGCGGGCCCTGCTGAGTCCCCGAGCGCCTCCTGGGTTCCTGCCACCACCCTTGGGCCGGGATGAGGTGCCACCTTGTGCGTAGAAGCCCTGCACACAGGCAAGAAGCCCCCCAGGCCCGCGGGCGCGCCCGACCCTGGAGCCCCCTGGCTGGCTGCAGCCACAGGGAACGGGGGTTCTGAGTTGGCAGCCCCCATTCCCGAAGCATCCACGGGCAGTTCCCCGAAGGGCTGACACCGGCTGCGCCTCAGCAGCCAGACAACCTCCCTCCCTCTGGTCGGGCACTGCAAGCCACACAGCCACTTGTGTCCCCTGTGTCCCTGGAGGCCGCAGCGCGTTTTGGGTTTTGGCGTGGACGGGCCCCTCTCGGTTTCGGTAGTCCGTTTGCCCGGGAGCCTGCCAGACCCCTGGCCCCAGGGGCGGGCCCTGCTGAGTCCCCGAGCGCCTCCTGGCTTCCTGCCACCACCCTTGGGCTGGGATGAGGTGCCACCTTGTGTGTAGAAGCCCTGCACACAGGCAAGAAGCCCCCCAGGCCCGCGGGCGCGCCCGACCCTGGAGCCCCCTGGCTGGCTGCAGCCACAGGGAACGGGGGTTCTGAGTTGGCAGCCCCCATTCCCGAAGCATCCACGGGCAGTTCCCCGAAGGGCTGACACCGGCTGCGCCTCAGCAGCCAGACAACCTCCCTCCCTCTGGTCGGGCACTGCAAGCCACACAGCCACTTGTGTCCCCTGTGTCCCTGGAGGCCGCAGCGCGTTTTGGGTTTTGGCGTGGACGGGCCCCTCTCGGTTTCGGTAGTCCGTTTGCCCGGGAGCCTGCCAGACCCCTGGCCCCAGGGGCGGGCCCTGCTGAGTCCCCGAGCGCCTCCTGGCTTCCTGCCACCACCCTTGGGCTGGGATGAGGTGCCACCTTGTGCGTAGAAGCCCTGCACACAGGCAAGAAGCCCCCCAGGCCCGCGGGCGCGCCCGACCCTGGAGCCCCCTGGCTGGCTGCAGCCACAGGGAACGGGGGTTCTGAGTTGGCAGCCCCCATTCCCGAAGCATCCACGGGCAGTTCCCCGAAGGGCTGACACCGGCTGAGCCTCAGCAGCCAGACAACCTCCCTCCCTCTGGTCGGGCACTGCAAGCCACACAGCCACTTGTGTCCCCTGTGTCCCTGGAGGCCGCAGCGCGTTTTGGGTTTTTGCGCGGACGGGTCCCTCTCGGCTTCCGAAGTCCATTTGCCCGGGAGCCTGCCAGACCCCTGGCCCCAGGGGCGGGCCCTGCTGAGTCCCCGAGCGCCTCCTGGGTTCCTGCCACCACCCTTGGGCCGGGATGAGGTGCCACCTTGTGCGTAGAAGCCCTGCACACAGGCAAGAAGCCCCCCAGGCCCGCGGGCGCGCCCGACCCTGGAGCCCCCTGGCTGGCTGCAGCCACAGGGAACGGGGGTTCTGAGTTGGCAGCCCCCATTCCCGAAGCATCCACGGGCAGTTCCCCGAAGGGCTGACACCGGCTGCGCCTCAGCAGCCAGACAACCTCCCTCCCTCTGGTCGGGCACTGCAAGCCACACAGCCACTTGTGTCCCCTGTGTCCCTGGAGGCCGCAGCGCGTTTTGGGTTTTGGCGCGGACGGGCCCCTCTCGGCTTCCGTAGTCCATTTGCCCCGGAGCCTGCCAGACCCCTGGCCACAGGGGCGGGCCCTGCTGAGTCCCCGAGCGCCTCCTGGGTTCCTGCCACCACCCTTGGGCCGGGATGAGGTGCCACCTTGTGCGTAGAAGCCCTGCACACAGGCAAGAAGCCCCCCAGGCCCGCGGGCGCGCCCGACCCTGGAGCCCCCTGGCTGGCTGCAGCCACAGGGAACGGGGGTTCTGAGTTGGCAGCCCCCATTCCCGAAGCATCCACGGGCAGTTCCCCGAAGGGCTGACACCGGCTGCGCCTCAGCAGCCAGACAACCTCCCTCCCTCTGGTCGGGCACTGCAAGCCACACAGCCACTTGTGTCCCCTGTGTCCCTGGAGGCCGCAGCGCGTTTTGGGTTTTGGCGTGGACGGGCCCCTCTCGGTTTCGGTAGTCCGTTTGCCCGGGAGCCTGCCAGACCCCTGGCCCCAGGGGCGGGCCCTGCTGAGTCCCCGAGCGCCTCCTGGCTTCCTGCCACCACCCTTGGGCTGGGATGAGGTGCCACCTTGTGCGTAGAAGCCCTGCACACAGGCAAGAAGCCCCCCAGGCCCGCGGGCGCGCCCGACCCTGGAGCCCCCTGGCTGGCTGCAGCCACAGGGAACGGGGGTTCTGAGTTGGCAGCCCCCATTCCCGAAGCATCCACGGGCAGTTCCCCGAAGGGCTGACACCGGCTGAGCCTCAGCAGCCAGACAACCTCCCTCCCTCTGGTCGGGCACTGCAAGCCACACAGCCACTTGTGTCCCCTGTGTCCCTGGAGGCCGCAGCGCGTTTTGGGTTTTTGCGCGGACGGGTCCCTCTCGGCTTCCGAAGTCCATTTGCCCGGGAGCCTGCCAGACCCCTGGCCCCAGGGGCGGGCCCTGCTGAGTCCCCGAGCGCCTCCTGGGTTCCTGCCACCACCCTTGGGCCGGGATGAGGTGCCACCTTGTGCGTAGAAGCCCTGCACACAGGCAAGAAGCCCCCCAGGCCCGCGGGCGCGCCCGACCCTGGAGCCCCCTGGCTGGCTGCAGCCACAGGGAACGGGGGTTCTGAGTTGGCAGCCCCCATTCCCGAAGCATCCACGGGCAGTTCCCCGAAGGGCTGACACCGGCTGCGCCTCAGCAGCCAGACAACCTCCCTCCCTCTGGTCGGGCACTGCAAGCCACACAGCCACTTGTGTCCCCTGTGTCCCTGGAGGCCGCAGCGCGTTTTGGGTTTTGGCGCGGACGGGCCCCTCTCGGCTTCCGTAGTCCATTTGCCCCAGAGCCTGCCAGACCCCTGGCCCCAGGGGCGGGCCCTGCTGAGTCCCCGAGCGCCTCCTGGGTTCCTGCCACCACCCTTGGGCCGGGATGAGGTGCCACCTTGTGCGTAGAAGCCCTGCACACAGGCAAGAAGCCCCCCAGGCCCGCGGGCGCGCCCGACCCTGGAGCCCCTTGGCTGGCTGCAGCCACAGGGAACGGGGGTTCTGAGTTGGCAGCCCCCATTCCCGAAGCATCCACGGGCAGTTCCCCGAAGGGCTGACACCGGCTGCGCCTCAGCAGCCAGACAACCTCCCTCCCTCTGGTCGGGCACTGCAAGCCACACAGCCACTTGTGTCCCCTGTGTCCCTGGAGGCCGCAGCGCGTTTTGGGTTTTGGCGCGGACGGGCCCCTCTCGGCTTCCGTAGTCCATTTGCCCCGGAGCCTGCCAGACCCCTGGCCCCAGGGAGGGCCCTGCTGAGTCCCCGAGCGCCTCCTGGGTTCCTGCCACCACCCTTGGGCCGGGATGAGGTGCCACCTTGTGCGTAGAAGCCCTGCACACAGGCAAGAAGCCCCCCAGGCCCGCGGGCGCGCCCGACCCTGGAGCCCCCTGGCTGGCTGCAGCCACAGGGAACGGGGGTTCTGAGTTGGCAGTCCCCATTCCCGAAGCATCCACGGGCAGTTCCCCGAAGGTCTGACACCGGCTGCGCCTCAGCAGCCAGACAACCTCCCTCCCTCTGGTCGGGCACTGCAAGCCACACAGCCACTTGTGTCCCCTGTGTCCCTGGAGGCCGCAGCGCGTTTTGGGTTTTGGCGCGGACGGGCCCCTCTCGGCTTCCGTAGTCCATTTGCCCCGGAGCCTGCCAGACCCCTGGCCACAGGGGCGGGCCCTGCTGAGTCCCCGAGCGCCTCCTGGGTTCCTGCCACCACCCTTGGGCCGGGATGAGGTGCCACCTTGTGCGTAGAAGCCCTGCACACAGGCAAGAAGCCCCCCAGGCCCGCGGGCGCGCCCGACCCTGGAGCCCCCTGGCTGGCTGCAGCCACAGGGAACGGGGGTTCTGAGTTGGCAGCCCCCATTCCCGAAGCATCCACGGGCAGTTCCCCGAAGGGCTGACACCGGCTGCGCCTCAGCAGCCAGACAACCTCCCTCCCTCTGGTCGGGCACTGCAAGCCACACAGCCACTTGTGTCCCCTGTGTCCCTGGAGGCCGCAGCGCGTTTTGGGTTTTGGCGCGGACGGGCCCCTCTCGGCTTCCGTAGTCCATTTGCCCCGGAGCCTGCCAGACCCCTGGCCCCAGGGGCGGGCCCTGCTGAGTCCCCGAGCGCCTCCTGGGTTCCTGCCACCACCCTTGGGCCGGGATGAGGTGCCACCTTGTGCGTAGAAGCCCTGCACACAGGCAAGAAGCTCCCCAGGCCCGCGGGCGCGCCCGACCCTGGAGCCCCCTGGCTGGCTGCAGCCACAGGGAACGGGGGTTCTGGGTTGGCAGCCCCCATTCCCGAAGCATCCACGGGCAGTTCCCCGAAGGGCTGACACTGGCTGCGCCTCAGCAGCCAGACAACCTCCCTCCCTCTGGTCGGGCACTGCAAGCCACACAGCCACTTGTGTCCCCTGTGTCCCTGGAGGCCGCAGTGCGTTTTGGGTTTTGGCGCGGACGGGCCCCTCTCGGCTTCCGTAGTCCATTTGCCCCGGAGCCTGCCAGACCCCTGGCCCCAGGGGCGGGCCCTGCTGAGTCCCCGAGCGCCTCCTGGGTTCCTGCCACCACCCTTGGGCCGGGATGAGGTGCCACCTTGTGCGTAGAAGCCCTGCACACAGGCAAGAAGCCCCCCAGGCCCGCGGGCGCGCTCGACCCTGGAGCCCCATGGCTGGCTGCAGCCACAGGGAACTGGGGTTCTGAGTTGGCAGTCCCCATTCCCGAAGCATCCACGGGCAGTTCCCCGAAGGGCTGACACCGGCTGCGCCTCAGCAGCCAGACAACCTCCCTCCCTCTGGTCGGGCACTGCAAGCCACACAGCCACTAGTGTCCCCTGTGTCCCTGGAGGCCGCAGCGCGTTTTGGGTTTTAGCGCGGACGGGCCCCTCTCGGCTTCTGTAGTCCATTTGCCCCCGGAGCCTGCCAGACCCCTGGCCCCAGGGGCGGGCCCTGCTGAGTTCCCGAGCGCCTCCTGGGTTCCTGCCACCACCCTTGGGCCAGGATGAGGTGCCACCTTGTGCGTAGAAGCCCTGCACACAGGCAAGAAGCCCCCCAGGCCCGCGGGCGCGCCCGACCCTGGAGCCCCCTGGCTGGCTGCAGCCACAGGGAACGGGGGTTCTGAGTTGGCAGCCCCCATTCCCGAAGCATCCACGGGCAGTTCCCTGAAGGGCTGACACCGGCTGCGCCTCAGCAGCCAGACAACCTCCCTCCCTCTGGTCGGGCACTGCAAGCCACACAGCCACTTGTGTCCCCTGTGTCCCTGGAGGCCGCAGCGCGTTTTGGGTTTTGGCACGGACGGGCCCCTCTCGGCTTCCGTAGTCCATTAGCCCCCGGAGCCTGCCAGACCCCTGACCCAGGGGCGGGCCCTGCTGAGTCCCCGAGTGCCTCCTGGGTTCCTGCCACCACCCTTGGGCCGGGATGAGGTGCCACCTTGTGTGTAGAAGTCCTGCACACAGGCAAGAAGCCCCCCAGGCCCGCGGGCGCGCCCGACCCTGGAGCCCCCTGGCTGGCTGCAGCCACAGGGAACGGGGGTTCTGAGTTGGCAGCCCCTATTCCCGAAGCATCCACGGGCAATTCCCCGAACGGCTGACACCGGCTGCGCCTCAGCAGCCAGACAACCTCCCTCCCTCTGGTCGGGCACTGCAAGCCACACAGCCACTTGTGTCCACTGTGTCCCTGGAGGCCGCAGCGCGTTTTGGGTTTTGGCGCGGACGGGCCCCTCTCGGCTTCCGTAGTCCATTTGCCCGGGAGCCTGCCAGATCCCTGGCCCCAGGGGCGGGCCCTGCTGAGTCCCCGAGCGCCTCCTGGGTTCCTGCCACCACCCTTGGGCCGGGATGAGGTGCCACCTTGTGCGTAGAAGCCCTGCACACAGGCAAGAAGCCCCCCAGGCCCGCGGGCGCGCCCGACCCTGGAGCCCCCTGGCTGGCTGCAGCCACAGGGAACGGGGGTTCTGAGTTGGCAGCCCCCATTCCCGAAGCATCCACGGGCAGTTCCCAGAAGGGCTGACACCGGCTGCGCCTCAGCAGCCAGATAACCTCCCTCCCTCTGGTCGGGCACTGCAAGCCACACAGCCACTTGTGTCCCCTGTGTCCCTGGAGGCCGCAGCACGTTTTGGGTTTTGGCGCGGACGGGCCCCTCTCGGCTTCCGTAGTACATTTGCCCCCGGAGCCTGCCAGACCCCTGGCCCCAGGGGCGGGCCCTGCTGAGTCCCCGAGCGCCTCCTGGGTTCCTGCCACCACCCTTGGGTCGGGATGAGGTGCCACCTTGTGCGTAGAAGCCCTGCACACAGGCAAGAAGACCCCCAGGCCCGCGGGCGCGCCCGACCCTGGAGCCTCCTGGCTGGTTGCAGCCACAGGGAACGGGGGTTCTGAGTTGGCAGCCCCCATTCCCGAAGCATCCACGGGCAGTTCCCCGAAGGGCTGACACCGGCTGCGCCTCAGCAGCCAGACAACCTCCCTCCCTCTGGTCGGGCACTGCAAGCCACACAGCCACTTGTGTCCCCTGTGTCCCTGGAGGCCGCAGCGCGTTTTGGGTTTTGGCGCGGACGGGCCCCTCTCGGCTTCCGTAGTCCATTTGCCCCGGAGCCTGCCAGACCCCTGGCCCCAGGGGCGGGCCCTGCTGAGTCCCCGAGCGCCTCCTGGGTTCCTGCCACCACCCTTGGGCCGGGATGAGGTGCCACCTTGTGCGTAGAAGCCCTGCACACAGGCAAGAAGCCCCCCAGGCCCGCGGGCGCGCTCCACCCTGGAGCCCCCTGGCTGGCTGCAGCCACAGGGAACGGGGGTTCTGAGTTGGCAGCCCCCATTCCCGAAGCATCCACGGGCAGTTCCCCGAAGGGCTGACACCGGCTGCGCCTCAGCAGCCAGACAACCTCCCTCCCTCTGGTCGGGCACTGCAAGCCACACAGCCACTTGTGTCCCCTGTGTCCCTGGAGGCCGCAGCGCGTTTTGGGTTTTGGCGCGGACGGGCCCCTCTCGGCTTCCGTAGTCCATTTGCCCCGGAGCCTGCCAGACCCCTGGCCCCAGGGGCGGGCCCTGCTGAGTCCCCGAGCGCCTCCTGGGTTCCTGCCACCACCCTTGGGCCGGGATGAGGTGCCACCTTGTGCGTAGAAGCCCTGAACACAGGCAAGAAGCCCCCCAGGCCCGCGGGCGCGCTCCACCCTGGAGCCCCATGGCTGGCTGCAGCCACAGGGAACGGGGGTTCTGAGTTGGCAGCCCCCATTCCCGAAGCATCCACGGGCAGTTCCCCGAAGGGCTGACACCGGCTGCGCCTCAGCAGCCAGACAACCTCCCTCCCTCTGGTCGGGCACTGCAAGCCACAGAGCCACTTGTGTCCCCTGTGTCCCTGGAGTCCGCAGCGCGTTTTGGGTTTTAGCGCGGACGGGCCCCTCTCGGCTTCCGTAGTCCATTTGCCCCCGGAGCCTGCCAGACCCCTGGCCCCAGGGGCGGGCCCTGCTGAGTTCCCGAGCGCCTCCTGGGTTCCTGCCACCACCCTTGGGCCAGGATGAGGTGCCACCTTGTGCGTAGAAGCCCTGCACACAGGCAAGAAGCCCCCCAGGCCCGCGGGCGCGCCCGACCCTGGAGCCCCCTGGCTGGCTGCAGCCACAGGGAACGGGGGTTCTGAGTTGGCAGCCCCCATTCCCGAAGCATCCACGGGCAGTTCCCCGAAGGGCTGACACCGGCTGCGCCTCAGCAGCCAGACAACCTCCCTCCCTCTGGTCGGGCACTGCAAGCCACACAGCCACTTGTGTCCCCTGTGTCCCTGGAGGCCGCAGCGCGTTTTGGGTTTTGGCGCGGACGGGCCCCTCTCGGCTTCCGTAGTCCATTTGCCCCCGGAGCCTGCCAGACCCCTGACCCAGGGGCGGGCCCTGCTGAGTCCCCGAGCGCCTCCTGGGTTCCTGCCACCACCCTTGGGCCGGGATGAGGTGCCACCTTGTGCGTAGAAGCCCTGCACACAGGCAAGAAGCCCCCCAGGCCCGCGGGCGCGCCCTACCCTGGAGCCCCCAGGCTGGCTGTAGCCACAGGGAACGGGGGTTCTGAGTTGGCAGCCCCCATTCCCGAAGCATCCACGGGCAGTTCCCCGAAGGGCTGACACCGGCTGCGCCTCAGCAGCCAGACAACCTCCCTCCCTCTGGTCGGGCACTGCAAGCCACACAGCCACTTGTGTCCCCTGTGTCCCTGGAGGCCGCAGCGCGTTTTGGGTTTTGGCGCGGACGGGCCCCTCTCGGCTTCCGTAGTCCATTTGCCCCGGAGCCTGCCAGACCCCTGGCCCCAGGGGCGGGCCCTGCTGAGTCCCCGAGCGCCTCCTGGGTTCCTGCCACCACCCTTGGGCCGGGATGAGGTGCCACCTTGTGCGTAGAAGCCCTGCACACAGGCAAGAAGCCCCCCAGGCCCGCGGGCGCGCCCGACCCTGGAGCCCCCTGGCTGGCTGCAGCCACAGGGAATGGGGGTTCTGAGTTGGCAGCCCCCATTCCCGAAGCATCCACGGGCAGTTCCCCGAAGGGCTGACACCGGCTGCGCCTCAGCAGCCAGACAACCTCCCTCCCTCTGGTCGGGCACTGCAAGCCACACAGCCACTTGTGTCCCCTGTGTCCCTGGAGGCCGCAGCGCGTTTTGGGTTTTGGCGCGGACGGGCCCCTCTCGGCTTCCGTAGTCCATTTGCCCGGGAGCCTGCCAGATCCCTGGCCCCAGGGGCGGGCCCTGCTGAGTCCCCGAGCGCCTCCTGGGTTCCTGCCACCACCCTTGGGCCGGGATGAGGTGCCACCTTGTGCGTAGAAGCCCTGCACACAGGCAAGAAGCCCCCCAGGCCCGCGGGCGCGCCCGACCCTGGAGCCCCCTGGCTGGCTGCAGCCACAGGGAACGGGGGTTCTGAGTTGGCAGCCCCCATTCCCGAAGCATCCACGGGCAGTTCCCCGAAGGGCTGACACCGGCTGCGCCTCAGCAGCCAGATAACCTCCCTCCCTCTGGTCGGGCACTGCAAGCCACACAGCCACTTGTGTCCCCTGTGTCCCTGGAGGCCGCAGCACGTTTTGGGTTTTGGCGCGGACGGGCCCCTCTCGGCTTCCGTAGTACATTTGCCCCCGGAGCCTGCCAGACCCCTGGCCCCAGGGGCGGGCCCTGCTGAGTCCCCGAGCGCCTCCTGGGTTCCTGCCACCACCCATGGGTCGGGATGAGGTGCCACCTTGTGCGTAGAAGCCCTGCACACAGGCAAGAAGACCCCCAGGCCCGCGGGCGCGCCCGACCCTGGAGCCTCCTGGCTGGTTGCAGCCACAGGGAACGGGGGTTCTGAGTTGGCAGCCCCCATTCCCGAAGCATCCACGGGCAGTTCCCCGAAGGGCTGACACCGGCTGCGCCTCAGCAGCCAGACAACCTCCCTCCCTCTGGTCGGGCACTGCAAGCCACACAGCCACTTGTGTCCCCTGTGTCCCTGGAGGCCGCAGCGCGTTTTGGGTTTTGGCGCGGACGGGCCCCTCTCGGCTTCCGTAGTCCATTTGCCCCGGAGCCTGCCAGACCCCTGGCCCCAGGGGCGGGCCCTGCTGAGTCCCCGAGCGCCTCCTGGGTTCCTGCCACCACCCTTGGGCCGGGATGAGGTGCCACCTTGTGCGTAGAAGCCCTGCACACAGGCAAGAAGCCCCCCAGGCCCGCGGGCGCGCTCCACCCTGGAGCCCCCTGGCTGGCTGCAGCCACAGGGAACGGGGGTTCTGAGTTGGCAGCCCCCATTCCCGAAGCATCCACGGGCAGTTCCCCGAAGGGCTGACACCGGCTGCGCCTCAGCAGCCAGACAACCTCCCTCCCTCTGGTCGGGCACTGCAAGCCACACAGCCATTTGTGTCCCCTGTGTCCCTGGAGGCCGCAGCGCGTTTTGGGTTTTGGCGCGGACGGGCCCCTCTCGGCTTCCGTAGTCCATTTGCCCCGGAGCCTGCCAGACCCCTGGCCCCAGGTGCGGGCCCTGCTGAGTCCCCGAGCGCCTCCTGGGTTCCTGCCACCACCCTTGGGCCGGGATGAGGTGCCACCTTGTGCGTAGAAGCCCTGCACACAGGCAAGAAGCCCCCCAGGCCCGCGGGCGCGCTCGACCCTGGAGCCCCATGGCTGGCTGCAGCCACAGGGAACTGGGGTTCTGAGTTGGCAGCCCCCATTCCCGAAGCATCCACGGGCAGTTCCCCGAAGGGCTGACACCGGCTGCGCCTCAGCAGCCAGACAACCTCCCTCCCTCTGGTCGGGCACTGCAAGCCACACAGCCACTTGTGTCCCCTTGTCCCTGGAGGCCGCAGCACGTTTTGGGTTTTGGCGCGGACGGGCCCCTCTCGGCTTCCGTAGTCCATTTGCCCCCGGAGCCTGCCAGACCCCTGGCCCCAGGGGCGGGCCCTGCTGAGTCCCCGAGCGCCTCCTGGGTTCCTGCCACCACCCTTGGGTCGGGATGAGGTGCCACCTTGTGCGTAGAAGCCTTGCACACAGGCAAGAAGCCCCCCAGGCCCGCGGGCGCGCCCGACCCTGGAGCCTCTTGGCTGGTTGCAGCCACAGGGAACGGGGGTTCTGAGTTGGCAGCCCCCATTCCCGAAGCATCCACGGGCAGTTCCCCGAAGGGCTGACACCGGCTGCGCCTCAGCAGCCAGACAACCTCCCTCCCTCTGGTCGGGCACTGCAAGCCACACAGCCACTTGTGTCCCCTGTGTCCCTGGAGGCCGCAGCGCGTTTTGGGTTTTGGCGCGGACGGGCCCCTCTCGGCTTCCGTAGTCCATTTGCCCCGGAGCCTGCCAGACCCCTGGCCCCAGGGGCGGGCCCTGCTGAGTCCCCGAGCGCCTCCTGGGTTCCTGCCACCACCCTTGGGCCGGGATGAGGTGCCACCTTGTGCGTAGAAGCCCTGCACACAGGCAAGAAGCCCCCCAGGCCCGCGGGCGCGCTCGACCCTGGAGCCCCCTGGCTGGCTGCAGCCACAGGGAATGGGGGTTCTGAGTTGGCAGCCCCCATTCCCGAAGCATCCACGGGCAGTTCCCCGAAGGGCTGACACCGGCTGCGCCTCAGCAGCCAGACAACCTCCCTCCCTCTGGTCGGGCACTGCAAGCCACACAGCCACTTGTGTCCCCTGTGTCCCTGGAGGCCGCAGCGCGTTTTGGGTTTTGGCGCAGACGGGCCCCTCTCGGCTTCCGTAGTCCATTTTCCCCGGAGCCTGCCAGACCCCTGGCTCCAGGGGCGGGCCCTGCTGAGTCCCCGAGCGCCTCCTGGGTTCCTGCCACCACCCTTGGGCCGGGATGAGGTGCCACCTTGTGCGTAGAAGCCCTGCACACAGGCAAGAAGCCCCCCAGGCCCGCGGGCGCGCTCGACCCTGGAGCCCCATGGCTGGCTGCAGCCACAGGGAACTGGGGTTCTGAGTTGGCAGCCCCCATTCCCGAAGCATCCACGGGCAGTTCCCCGAAGGGCTGACACCGGCTGCGCCTCAGCAGCCAGACAACCTCCCTCCCTCTGGTCGGGCACTGCAAGCCACACAGCCACTTGTGTCCCCTGTGTCCCTGGAGGCCGCAGCGCGTTTTGGGTTTTAGCGCGGACGGGCCCCTCTCGGCTTCCGTAGTCCATTTGCCCCCGGAGCCTGCCAGACCCCTGGCCCCAGGGGCGGGCCCTGCTGAGTTCCCGAGCGCCTCCTGGGTTCCTGCCACCACCCTTGGGCCGGGATGAGGTGCCACCTTGTGCGTAGAAGCCCTGCACACAGGCAAGAAGCCCCCCAGGCCCGCGGGCGCGCCCGACCCTGGAGCCCCCTGGCTGGCTGCAGCCACAGGGAACGGGGGTTCTGAGTTGGCAGCCCCCATTCCCGAAGCATCCACGGGCAGTTCCCCGAAGGGCTGACACCGGCTGCGCCTCAGCAGCCAGACAACCTCCCTCCCTCTGGTCGGGCACTGCAAGCCACACAGCCACTTGTGTCCCCTGTGTCCCTGGAGGCCGCAGCGCGTTTTGGGTTTTGGCGCGGACGGGCCCCTCTCGGCTTCCGTAGTCCATTTGCCCCAGAACCTGCCAGACCCCTGGCCCCAGGGGCGGGACCTGCTGAGTCCCCGAGCGCCTCCTGGGTTCCTGCCACCACCCTTGGGCCGGGATGAGGTGCCACCTTGTGCGTAGAAGCCCAGCACACAGGCAAGAAGCTCCCCAGGCCCGCGGGCGCGCCCGACCCTGGAGCCCCCTGGCTGGCTGCAGCCAAAGGGAACGGGGGTTCTGAGTTGGCAGCCCCTATTCCCGAAGCATCCACGGGCAATTCCCCGAAGGGCTGACACCGGCTGCGCCTCAGCAGCCAGACAACCTCCCTCCCTCTGGTCGGGCACTGCAAGCCACACAGCCACTTGTGTCCCCTGTGTCCCTGGAGGCCGCAGCGCGTTTTGGGTTTTGGCGCGGACGGGCCCCTCTCGGCTTCCGTAGTCCATTTGCCCGGGAGCCTGCCAGACCCCTGGCCCCAGGGGCGGGCCCTGCTGAGTCCCCGAGCGCCTCCTGGGTTCCTGCCACCACCCTTGGGCCGGGATGAGGTGCCACCTTGTGCGTAGAAGCCCTGCACACAGGCAAGAAGCCCCCCAGGCCCGCGGGCGCGCCCGACCCTGGAGCCCCCTGGCTGGCTGCAGCCACAGGGAACGGGGGTTCTGAGTTGGCAGCCCCCATTCCCGAAGCATCCACGGGCAGTTCCCCGAAGGGCTGACACCGGCTGCGCCTCAGCAGCCAGACAACCTCCCTCCCTCTGGTCGGGCACTGCAAGCCACACAGCCACTTGTGTCCCCTGTGTCCCTGGAGGCCGCAGCGCGTTTTGGGTTTTGGCGCGGACGGGCCCCTCTCGGCTTCCGTAGTCCATTTGCCCCGGAGCCTGCCAGACCCCTGGCCCCAGGGGCGGGCCCTGCTGAGTCCCCGAGCGCCTCCTGGGTTCCTGCCACCACCCTTGGGCCGGGATGAGGTGCCACCTTGTGCGTAGAAGCCCTGCACACAGGCAAGAAGCCCCCCAGGCCCGCGGGCGCGCCCGACCCTGGAGCCCCCTGGCTGGCTGCAGCCACAGGGAACGGGGGTTCTGAGTTGGCAGCCCCCATTCCCGAAGCATCCACGGGCAGTTCCCCGAAGGGCTGACACCGGCTGCGCCTCAGCAGCCAGACAACCTCCCTCCCTCTGGTCGGGCACTGCAAGCCACACAGCCACTTGTGTCCCCTGTGTCCCTGGAGGCCGCAGCGCGTTTTGGGTTTTGGCGCGGACGGGCCCCTCTCGGCTTCCGTAGTCCATTTGCCGCGGAGCCTGCCAGACCCCTGGCCCCAGGGGCGGGCCCTGCTGAGTCCGGGAGCGCCTCCTGGGTTCCTGCCACCACCCTTGGGCCGGGATGAGGTGCCACATTGTGCGTAGAAGCCCTGCACACAGGCAAGAAGCCCCCCAGGCCCGCGGGCGCGCCCGACCCTGGAGCCCCCTGGCTGGCTGCAGCCACAGGGAACGGGGGTTCTGGGTTGGCAGCCCCCATTCCCGAAGCATCCACGGGCAGTTCCCCGAAGGGCTGACACCGGCTGCGCCTCAGCAGCCAGACAACCTCCCTCCCTCTGGTCGGGCACTGCAAGCCACACAGCCACTTGTGTCCCCTGTGTCCCTGGAGGCCGCAGCGCGTTTTGGGTTTTAGCGCGGACGGGCCCCTCTCGGCTTCCGTAGTCCATTTGCCCCCGGAGCCTGCCAGACCCCTGGCCGCAGGGGCGGGCCCTGCTGAGTTCCCGAGCGCCTCCTGGGTTCCTGCCACCACCCTTGGGCCGGGATGAGGTGCCACCTTGTGCGTAGAAGCCCTGCACACAGGCAAGAAGCCCCCCAGGCCCGCGGGCGCGCCCGACCCTGGAGCCCCCTGGCTGGCTGCAGCCACAGGGAACGGGGGTTCTGAGTTGGCAGCCCCCATTCCCGAAGCATCCACGGGCAGTTCCCCGAAGGGCTGACACCGGCTGCGCCTCAGCAGCCAGACAACCTCCCTCCCTCTGGTCGGGCACTGCAAGCCACACAGCCACTTGTGTCCCCTGTGTCCCTGGAGGCCGCAGCGCGTTTTGGGTTTTGGCGCGGACGGGCCCCTCTCGGCTTCCGTAGTCCATTTGCCGCGGAGCCTGCCAGACCCCTGGCCCCAGGGGCGGGCCCTGCTGAGTCCCCGAGCGCCTCCTGGGTTCCTGCCACCACCCTTGGGCCGGGATGAGGTGCCACCTTGTGCGTAGAAGCCCTGCACACAGGCAAGAAGCCCCCCAGGCCCGCGGGCGCGCCCGACCCTGGAGCCCCCTGGCTGGCTGCAGCCACAGGGAACGGGGGTTCTGGGTTGGCAGCCCCCATTCCCGAAGCATCCACGGGCAGTTCCCCGAAGGGCTGACACCGGCTGCGCCTCAGCAGCCAGACAACCTCCCTCCCTCTGGTCGGGCACTGCAAGCCACACAGCCACTTGTGTCCCCTGTGTCCCTGGAGGCCGCAGCGCGTTTTGGGTTTTGGCGCGGACGGGCCCCTCTCGGCTTCCGTAGTCCATTTGCCCCGGAGCCTGCCAGACCCCTGGCCCCAGGGGCGGGCCCTGCTGAGTCCCCGAGCGCCTCCTGGGTTCCTGCCACCACCCTTGGGCCGGGATGAGGTGCCACCTTGTGCGTAGAAGCCCTGCACACAGGCAAGAAGCCCCCCAGGCCCGCGGGCGCGCCCGACCCTGGAGCCCCCTGGCTGGCTGCAGCCACAGGGAACGGGGGTTCTGAGTTGGCAGCCCCCATTCCCGAAGCATCCACGGGCAGTTCCCCGAAGGGCTGACACCGGCTGCGCCTCAGCAGCCAGACAACCTCCCTCCCTCTGGTCGGGCACTGCAAGCCACACAGCCACTTGTGTCCCCTGTGTCCCTGGAGGCCGCAGCGCGTTTTGGGTTTTGGCGCGGACGGGCCCCTCTCGGCTTCCGTAGTCCATTTGCCCCCGGAGCCTGCCAGACCCCTGGCCCCAGGGGCGGGCCCTGCTGAGTCCCCGAGCGCCTCCTGGGTTCCTGCCACCACCCTTGGGCCGGGATGAGGTGCCACCTTGTGCGTAGAAGCCCTGCACACAGGCAAGAAGCTCCCCAGGCTCGCGGGCGCGCCCGACCTTGGAGCCCCCTGGCTGGCTGCAGCCAAAGGGAACGGGGGTTCTGAGTTGGCAGCCCCTATTCCCGAAGCATCCACGGGCAATTCCCCGAAGGTCTGACACCGGCTGCGCCTCAGCAGCCAGACAACCTCCCTCCCTCTGGTCGGGCACTGCAAGCCACACAGCCACTTGTGTCCCCTGTGTCCCTGGAGGCCGCAGCGCGTTTTGGGTTTTGGCGCGGACGGGCCCCTCTCGGCTTCCGTAGTCCATTTGCCCGGGAGCCTGCCAGACCCCTGGCCCCAGGGGCGGGCCCTGCTGAGTCCCCGAGCGCCTCCTGGGTTCCTGCCACCACCCTTGGGCCGGGATGAGGTGCCACCTTGTGCGTAGAAGCCCTGCACACAGGCAAGAAGCCCCCCAGGCCCGCGGGCGCGCCCGACCCTGGAGCCCCCTGGCTGGCTGCAGCCACAGGGAACGGGGGTTCTGAGTTGGCAGCCCCCATTCCCGAAGCATCCACGGGCAGTTCCCCGAAGGGCTGACACCGGCTGCGCCTCAGCAGCCAGACAACCTCCCTCCCTCTGGTCGGGCACTGCAAGCCACACAGCCACTTGTGTCCCCTGTGTCCCTGGAGGCCGCAGCGTGTTTTGGGTTTTGGCGCGGACGGGCCCCTCTCGGCTTCCGTAGTCCATTTGCCCCCGGAGCCTGCCAGACCCCTGGCCCCAGGGGCGGGCCCTGCTGAGTCCCCGAGCGCCTCCTGGGTTCCTGCCACCACCCTTGGGCCGGGATGAGGTGCCACCTTGTGCGTAGAAGCCCTGCACACAGGCAAGAAGCCCCCCAGGCCCGCGGGCGCGCCCTACTCTGGAGCCCCCTGGCTGGCTGTAGCCACAGGGAACGGGGGTTCTGAGTTGGCAGCCCCCATTCCCGAAGCATCCACGGGCAGTTCCCCGAAGGGCTGACACCGGCTGCGCCTCAGCAGCCAGACAACCTCCCTCCCTCTGGTCGGGCACTGCAAGCCACACAGCCACTTGTGTCCCCTGTGTCCCTGGAGGCCGCAGCGCGTTTTGGGTTTTGGCGCAGACGGGCCCCTCTCGGCTTCCGTAGTCCATTTGCCCCGGAGCCTGCCAGACCCCTGGCCCCAGGGGCGGGCCCTGCTGAGTCCCCGAGCGCCTCCTGGGTTCCTGCCACCACCCTTGGGCCGGAATGAGGTGCCACCTTGTGCGTAGAAGCCCTGCACACAGGCAAGAAGCCCCCCAGGCCCGCGGGCGCGCCCGACCCTGGAGCCCCCTGGCTGGCTGCAGCCACAGGGAACGGGGGTTCTGAGTTGGCAGCCCCCATTCCCGAAGCATCCACGGGCAGTTCCCCGAAGGGCTGACACCGGCTGCGCCTCAGCAGCCAGACAACCTCCCTCCCTCTGGTCGGGCACTGCAAGCCACACAGCCACTTGTGTCCCCTGTGTCCCTGGAGGCCGCAGCGCGTTTTGGGTTTTGGCGCGGACGGGCCCCTCTCGGCTTCCGTAGTCCATTTGCCCCCGGAGCCTGCCAGACCCCTGGCCCCAGGGGCGGGCCCTGCTGAGTCCCCGAGCGCCTCCTGGGTTCCTGCCACCACCCTTGGGCCGGGATGAGGTGCCACCTTGTGCGTAGAAGCCCTGCACACAGGCAAGAAGCCCCCCAGGACCGCGGGCGCGCCCGACCCTGGAGCCCCCTGGCTGGCTGTAGCCACAGGGAACGGGGGTTCTGAGTTGGCAGCCCCCATTCCCGAAGCATCCACGGGCAGTTCCCCGAAGGGCTGACACCGGCTGCGCCTCAGCAGCCAGACAACCTCCCTCCCTCTGGTCGGGCACTACAAGCCACACAGCCACTTGTGTCCCCTGTGTCCCTGGAGGCCGCAGCGCGTTTTGGGTTTTGGCGCGGACGGGCCCCTCTCGGCTTCCGTAGTCCATTTGCCCCCGGAGCCTGCCAGACCCCTGGCCCCAGGGGCGGGCCCTGCTGAGTTCCCGAGCGCCTCCTGGGTTACTGCCACCACCCTTGGGCCGGGATGAGGTGCCACCTTGTGCGTAGAAGCCCTACACACAGGCAAGAAGACCCCAAGGCCCGCGGGCGCGCCCGACCCTGGAGCCCCCTGGCTGGCTGCAGCCACAGGGAACGGGGGTTCTGAGTTGGCAGCCCCCATTCCCGAAGCATCCACGGGCAGTTCCCCGAAGGGCTGACACCGGCTGCGCCTCAGCAGCCAGACAACCTCCCTCCCTCTGGTCGGGCACTGCAAGCCACACAGCCACTTGTGTCCCCTGTGTCCCTGGAGGCCGCAGCGCGTTTTGGGTTTTGGCGCGGACGGGCCCCTCTCGGGTTCCGTAGTCCATTTGTCCCCGGAGCCTGCCAGACCCCTGTCACCAGGGGCGGGCCCTGCTGAGTCCCCGAGCGCCTCCTGGGTTCCTGCCACCACCCTTAGGCCGGGATGAGGTGCCACCTTGTGCGTAGAAGCCCTGCACACAGGCAAGAAGCCCCCCAGGCCCGCGGGCGCGCCCGACCCTGGAGCCCCCTGGCTGGCTGCAGCCACAGGGAACGGGGGTTCTGAGTTGGCAGCCCCCATTCCCGAAGCATCCACGGGCAGTTCCCCGAAGGGCTGACACCGGCTGCGCCTCAGCAGCCAGACAACCTCCCTCCCTCTGGTCGGGCACTGCAAGCCACACAGCCACTTGTGTCCCCTGTGTCCCTGGAGGCCGCAGCGCGTTTTGGGTTTTGGCGCGGACGGGCCCCTCTCGGCTTCCGTAGTCCATTTGCCCCCGGAGCCTGCCAGACCCCTGGCCCCAGGGGCGGGCCCTGCTGAGTCCCCGAGCGCCTCCTGGGTTCCTGCCACCACCCTTGGGCCGGGATGAGGTGCCACCTTGTGCGTAGAAGCCCTGCACACAGGCAAGAAGCTCCCCAGGCCCGCGGGCGCGCCCGACCCTGGAGCCCCCTGGCTGGCTGCAGCCAAAGGGAACGGGGGTTCTGAGTTGGCAGCCCCTATTCCCGAAGCATCCACGGGCAATTCCCCGAAGGTCTGACACCGGCTGCGCCTCAGCAGCCAGACAACCTCCCTCCCTCTGGTCGGGCACTGCAAGCCACACAGCCACTTGTGTCCCCTGTGTCCCTGGAGGCCGCAGCGCGTTTTGGGTTTTGGCGCGGACGGGCCCCTCTCGGCTTCCGTAGTCCATTTGCCCGGGAGCCTGCCAGACCCCTGGCCCCAGGGGCGGGCCCTGCTGAGTCCCCGAGCGCCTCCTGGGTTCCTGCCACCACCCTTGGGCCGGGATGAGGTGCCACCTTGTGCGTAGAAGCCCTGCACACAGGCAAGAAGCCCCCCAGGCCCGCGGGCGCGCCAGACCCTGGAGCCCCCTGGCTGGCTGCAGCCACAGGGAACGGGGGTTCTGAGTTGGCAGCCCCCATTCCCGAAGCATCCACGGGCAGTTCCCCGAAGGGCTGACACCGGCTGCGCCTCAGCAGCCAGACAACCTCCCTCCCTCTGGTCGGGCACTGCAAGCCACACAGCCACTTGTGTCCCCTGTGTCCCTGGAGGCCGCAGCGTGTTTTGGGTTTTGGCACGGACGGGCCCCTCTCGGCTTCCGTAGTCCATTTGCCCCAGAGCCTGCCAGACCCCTGGCCCCAGGGGCGGGCCCTGCTGAGTCCCCGAGCGCCTCCTGGGTTCCTGCCACCACCCTTGGGCCGGGATGAGGTGCCACCTTGTGTGTAGAAGCCCTGCACACAGGCAAGAAGCCCCCCAGGCCCGCGGGCGCGCCCGACCCTGGAGCCCCCTGGCTGGCTGCAGCCACAGGGAACGGGGGTTCTGAGTTGGCAGCCCCCATTCCCGAAGCATCCACGGGCAGTTCCCCGAAGGGCTGACACCGGCTGCGCCTCAGCAGCCAGACAACCTCCCTCCCTCTGGTCGGGCACTGCAAGCCACACAGCCACTTGTGTCCCCTGTGTCCCTGGAGGCCGCAGCGCGTTTTGGGTTTTGGCACGGACGGGCCCCTCTCGGCTTCCGTAGTGCATTTGCCGCGGAGCCTGCCAGACCCCTGGCCCCAGGGGCGGGCCCTGCTGAGTCCCCGAGCGCCTCCTGGGTTCCTGCCACCACCCTTGGGCCGGGATGAGGTGCCACCTTGTGCGTAGAAGCCCTGCACAAAGGCAAGAAGCCCCCCAGGCCCGCGGGCGCGCCCGACCCTGGAGCCCCCTGGCTGGCTGCAGCCACAGGGAACGGGGGTTCTGGGTTGGCAGCCCCCATTCCCGAAGCATCCACGGGCAGTTCCCCGAAGGGCTGACACCGGCTGCGCCTCAGCAGCCAGACAACCTCCCTCCCTCTGGTCGGGCACTGCAAGCCACACAGCCACTTGTGTCCCCTGTGTCCCTGGAGGCCGCAGCGCGTTTTGGGTTTTGGCGCGGACGGGCCCCTCTCGGCTTCCGTAGTCCATTTGCCCCGGAGCCTGCCAGACCCCTGGCCCCAGGGGCGGGCCCTGCTGAGTCCCCGAGCGCCTCCTGGGTTCCTGCCACCACCCTTGGGCCGGGATGAGGTGCCACCTTGTGCGTAGAAGCCCTGCACACAGGCAAGAAGCCCCCCAGGCCCGCGGGCGTGCCCGAACCTGGAGCCCCCTGGCTGGCTGTAGCCACAGGGAACGGGGGTTCTGAGTTGGCAGCCCCCATTCCCGAAGCATCCACGGGCAGTTCCCCGAAGGGCTGACACCGGCTGCGCCTCAGCAGCCAGACAACCTCCCTCCCTCTGGTCGGGCACTGCAAGCCACACAGCCACTTGTGTCCCCTGTGTCCCTGGAGGCCGCAGCGCGTTTTGGGTTTTGGCGCGGACGGGCCCCTCTCGGCTTCCGTAGTCCATTTGCCCCCGGAGCCTGCCAGACCCCTGGCCCCAGGGGCGGGCCCTGCTGAGTTCCCGAGCGCCTCCTGGGTTCCTGCCACCACCCTTGGGCCGGGATGTGGTGCCACCTTGTGCGTAGAAGCCCTGCACACAGGCAAGAAGCCCCCCAGGCCCGCGGGCGCGCCCGACCCTGGAGCCCCCTGGCTGGCTGCAGCCACAGGGAACGGGGGTTCTGAGTTGGCAGCCCCCATTCCCGAAGCATCCACGGGCAGTTCCCCGAAGGGCTGACACCGGCTGCGCCTCAGCAGCCAGACAACCTCCCTCCCTCTGGTCGGGCACTGCAAGCCACACAGCCACTTGTGTCCCCTGTGTCCCTGGAGGCCGCAGCGCGTTTTGGGTTTTGGCGCGGACGGGCCCCTCTCGGCTTCCGTAGTCCATTTGTCCCCGGAGCCTGCCAGACCCCTGTCACCAGGGGCGGGCCCTGCTGAGTCCCCGAGCGCCTCCTGGGTTCCTGCCACCACCCTTAGGCCGGGATGAGGTGCCACCTTGTGCGTAGAAGCCCTGCACACAGGCAAGAAGCCCCCCAGGCCCGCGGGTGCGCCCGACCCTGGAGCCCCCTGGCTGGCTGCAGCCACAGGGAACGGGGGTTCTGAGTTGGCAGCCCCCATTCCCGAAGCATCCACGGGCAGTTCCCCGAAGGGCTGACACCGGCTGCGCCTCAGCAGCCAGACAACCTCCCTCCCTCTGGTCGGGCACTGCAAGCCACACAGCCACTTGTGTCCCCTGTGTCCCTGGAGGCCGCAGCGCGTTTTGGGTTTTGGCGCGGACGGGCCCCTCTCGGCTTCCGTAGTCCATTTGCCCCCGGAGCCTGCCAGACCCCTGGCCCCAGGGGCGGGCCCTGCTGAGTCCCCGAGCGCCTCCTGGGTTCCTGCCACCACCCTTGGGCCGGGATGAGGTGCCACCTTGTGCGTAGAAGCCCTGCACACAGGCAAGAAGCTCCCCAGGCCCGCGGGCGCGCCCGACCCTGGAGCCCCCTGGCTGGCTGCAGCCAAAGGGAACGGGGGTTCTGAGTTGGCAGCCCCTATTCCCGAAGCATCCACGGGCAATTCCCCGAAGGTCTGACACCGGCTGCGCCTCAGCAGCCAGACAACCTCCCTCCCTCTGGTCGGGCACTGCAAGCCACACAGCCACTTGTGTCCCCTGTGTCCCTGGAGGCCGCAGCGCGTTTTGGGTTTTGGCGCGGACGGGCCCCTCTCGGCTTCCGTAGTCCATTTGCCCGGGAGCCTGCCAGACCCCTGGCCCCAGGGGCGGGCCCTGCTGAGTCCCCGAGCGCCTCCTGAGTTCCTGCCACCACCCTTGGGCCGGGATGAGGTGCCACCTTGTGCGTAGAAGCCCTGCACACAGGCAAGAAGCCCCCCAGGCCCGCGGGCGCGCCCGACCCTGGAGCCCCCTTGCTGGCTGCAGCCACAGGGAACGGGGGTTCTGAGTTGGCAGCCCCCATTCCCGAAGCATCCACGGGCAGTTCCCCGAAGGGCTGACACCGGCTGCGCCTCAGCAGCCAGACAACCTCCCTCCCTCTGGTCGGGCACTGCAAGCCACACAGCCACTTGTGTCCCCTGTGTCCCTGGAGGCCGCAGCGTGTTTTGGGTTTTGGCGCGGACGGGCCCCTCTCGGCTTCCGTAGTCCATTTGCCCCGGAGCCTGCCAGTCCCCTGGCCCCAGGGGCGGGCCCTGCTGAGTCCCCGAGCGCCTCCTGGGTTCCTGCCACCACCCTTGGGCCGGGATGAGGTGCCACCTTGTGTGTAGAAGCCCTGCACACAGGCAAGAAGCCCCCCAGGCCCGCGGGCGCGCCCGACCCTGGAGCCCCCTGGCTGGCTGCAGCCACAGGGAACGGGGGTTCTGAGTTGGCAGCCCCCATTCCCGAAGCATCCACGGGCAGTTCCCCGAAGGGCTGACACCGGCTGCGCCTCAGCAGCCAGACAACCTCCCTCCCTCTGGTCGGGCACTGCAAGCCACACAGCCACTTGTGTCCCCTGTGTCCCTGGAGGCCGCAGCGCGTTTTGGGTTTTGGCACGGACGGGCCCCTCTCGGCTTCCGTAGTGCATTTTCCGCGGAGCCTGCCAGACCCCTGGCCCCAGGGGCGGGCCCTGCTGAGTCCCCGAGCGCCTCCTGGGTTCCTGCCACCACCCTTGGGCCGGGATGAGGTGCCACCTTGTGCGTAGAAGCCCTGCACAAAGGCAAGAAGCCCCCCAGGCCCGCGGGCGCGCCCGACCCTGGAGCCCCCTGGCTGGCTGCAGCCACAGGGAACGGGGGTTCTGGGTTGGCAGCCCCCATTCCCGAAGCATCCACGGGCAGTTCCCCGAAGGGCTGACACCGGCTGCGCCTCAGCAGCCAGACAACCTCCCTCCCTCTGGTCGGGCACTGCAAGCCACACAGCCACTTGTGTCCCCTGTGTCCCTGGAGGCCGCAGCGCGTTTTGGGTTTTGGCGCGGACGGGCCCCTCTCGGCTTCCGTAGTCCATTTGCCCCGGAGCCTGCCAGACCCCTGGCCCCAGGGGCGGGCCCTGCTGAGTCCCCGAGCGCCTCCTGGGTTCCTGCCACCACCCTTGGGCCGGGATGAGGTGCCACCTTGTGCGTAGAAGCCCTGCACACAGGCAAGAAGCCCCCCAGGCCCGCGGGCGTGCCCGAACCTGGAGCCCCCTGGCTGGCTGTAGCCACAGGGAACGGGGGTTCTGAGTTGGCAGCCCCCATTCCCGAAGCATCCACGGGCAGTTCCCCGAAGGGCTGACACCGGCTGCGCCTCAGCAGCCAGACAACCTCCCTCCCTCTGGTCGGGCACTGCAAGCCACACAGCCACTTGTGTCCCCTGTGTCCCTGGAGGCCGCAGCGCGTTTTGGGTTTTGGCGCGGACGGGCCCCTCTCGGCTTCCGTAGTCCATTTGCCCCCGGAGCCTGCCAGAGCCCTGGCCCCAGGGGCGGGCCCTGCTGAGTTCCCGAGCGCCTCCTGGGTTCCTGCCACCACCCTTGGGCCGGGATGAGGTGCCACCTTGTGCGTAGAAGCCCTGCACACAGGCAAGAAGCCCCCCAGGCCCGCGGGCGCGCCCGACCCTGGAGCCCCCTGGCTGGCTGCAGCCACAGGGAACGGGGGTTCTGAGTTGGCAGCCCCCATTCCCGAAGCATCCACGGGCAGTTCCCCGAAGGGCTGACACCGGCTGCGCCTCAGCAGCCAGACAACCTCCCTCCCTCTGGTCGGGCACTGCAAGCCACACAGCCACTTGTGTCCCCTGTGTCCCTGGAGGCCGCAGCACGTTTTGGGTTTTGGCGCGGACGGGCCCCTCTCGGCTTCCGTAGTCCATTTGCCCGGGAGCCTGCCAGACCCCTGGCCCCAGGGGCGGGCCCTGCTGAGTCCCCGAGCGCCTCCTGGGTTCCTGCCACCACCCTTGGGCCGGGATGAGGTGCCACCTTGTGCGTAGAAGCCCTGCACACAGGCAAGAAGCCCCCCAGGCCCGCGGGCGCGCCCGACCCTGGAGCCCCCTGGCTGGCTGCAGCCACAGGGAACGGGGGTTCTGAGTTGGCAGCCCCCATTCCCGAAGCATCCACGGGCAGTTCCCCGAAGGGCTGACACCGGCTGCGCCTCAGCAGCCAGACAACCTCCCTCCCTCTGGTCGGGCACTGCAAGCCACACAGCCACTTGTGTCCCCTGTGTCCCTGGAGGCCGCAGCGTGTTTTGGGTTTTGGCACGGACGGGCCCCTCTCGGCTTCCGTAGTCCATTTGCCCCAGAGCCTGCCAGACCCCTGGCCCCAGGGGCGGGCCCTGCTGAGTCCCCGAGCGCCTCCTGGGTTCCTGCCACCACCCTTGGGCCGGGATGAGGTGCCACCTTGTGTGTAGAAGCCCTGCACACAGGCAAGAAGCCCCCCAGGCCCGCGGGCGCGCCCGACCCTGGAGCCCCCTGGCTGGCTGCAGCCACAGGGAACGGGGGTTCTGAGTTGGCAGCCCCCATTCCCGAAGCATCCACGGGCAGTTCCCCGAAGGGCTGACACCGGCTGCGCCTCAGCAGCCAGACAACCTCCCTCCCTCTGGTCGGGCACTGCAAGCCACACAGCCACTTGTGTCCCCTGTGTCCCTGGAGGCCGCAGCGCGTTTTGGGTTTTGGCACGGACGGGCCCCTCTCGGCTTCCGTAGTGCATTTGCCGCGGAGCCTGCCAGACCCCTGGCCCCAGGGGCGGGCCCTGCTGAGTCCCCGAGCGCCTCCTGGGTTCCTGCCACCACCCTTGGGCCGGGATGAGGTGCCACCTTGTGCGTAGAAGCCCTGCACAAAGGCAAGAAGCCCCCCAGGCCCGCGGGCGCGCCCGACCCTGGAGCCCCCTGGCTGGCTGCAGCCACAGGGAACGGGGGTTCTGGGTTGGCAGCCCCCATTCCCGAAGCATCCACGGGCAGTTCCCCGAAGGGCTGACACCGGCTGCGCCTCAGCAGCCAGACAACCTCCCTCCCTCTGGTCGGGCACTGCAAGCCACACAGCCACTTGTGTCCCCTGTGTCCCTGGAGGCCGCAGCGCGTTTTGGGTTTTGGCGCGGACGGGCCCCTCTCGGCTTCCGTAGTCCATTTGCCCCGGAGCCTGCCAGACCCCTGGCCCCAGGGGCGGGCCCTGCTGAGTCCCCGAGCGCCTCCTGGGTTCCTGCCACCACCCTTGGGCCGGGATGAGGTGCCACCTTGTGCGTAGAAGCCCTGCACACAGGCAAGAAGCCCCCCAGGCCCGCGGGCGTGCCCGAACCTGGAGCCCCCTGGCTGGCTGTAGCCACAGGGAACGGGGGTTCTGAGTTGGCAGCCCCCATTCCCGAAGCATCCACGGGCAGTTCCCCGAAGGGCTGACACCGGCTGCGCCTCAGCAGCCAGACAACCTCCCTCCCTCTGGTCGGGCACTGCAAGCCACACAGCCACTTGTGTCCCCTGTGTCCCTGGAGGCCGCAGCGCGTTTTGGGTTTTGGCGCGGACGGGCCCCTCTCGGCTTCCGTAGTCCATTTGCCCCCGGAGCCTGCCAGACCCCTGGCCCCAGGGGCGGGCCCTGCTGAGTTCCCGAGCGCCTCCTGGGTTCCTGCCACCACCCTTGGGCCGGGATGAGGTGCCACCTTGTGCGTAGAAGCCCTGCACACAGGCAAGAAGCCCCCCAGGCCCGCGGGCGCGCCCGACCCTGGAGCCCCCTGGCTGGCTGCAGCCACAGGGAACGGGGGTTCTGAGTTGGCAGCCCCCATTCCCAAAGCATCCACGGGCAGTTCCCCGAAGGGCTGACACCGGCTGCGC
Source organism: Lepus europaeus (assembly GCF_033115175.1). Taxonomy (NCBI): domain Eukaryota; kingdom Metazoa; phylum Chordata; class Mammalia; order Lagomorpha; family Leporidae; genus Lepus; species Lepus europaeus. The sequence continues at coordinate 72,955 of NW_026909088.1, read as the reverse complement.
CTCAGCAGCCAGACAACCTCCCTCCCTCTGGTCGGGCACTGCAAGCCACACAGCCACTTGTGTCCCCTGTGTCCCTGGAGGCCGCAGCGCGTTTTGGGTTTTGGCGCGGACGGGCCCCTCTCGGCTTCCGTAGTCCATTTGTCCCCGGAGCCTGCCAGACCCCTGTCACCAGGGGCGGGCCCTGCTGAGTCCCCGAGCGCCTCCTGGGTTCCTGCCACCACCCTTAGGCCGGGATGAGGTGCCACCTTGTGCGTAGAAGCCCTGCACACAGGCAAGAAGCCCCCCAGGCCCGCGGGCGCGCCCGACCCTGGAGCCCCCTGGCTGGCTGCAGCCACAGGGAACGGGGGTTCTGAGTTGGCAGCCCCCATTCCCGAAGCATCCACGGGCAGTTCCCCGAAGGGCTGACACCGGCTGCGCCTCAGCAGCCAGACAACCTCCCTCCCTCTGGTCGGGCACTGCAAGCCACACAGCCACTTGTGTCCCCTGTGTCCCTGGAGGCCGCAGCGCGTTTTGGGTTTTGGCGCGGACGGGCCCCTCTCGGCTTCCGTAGTCCATTTGCCCCCGGAGCCTGCCAGACCCCTGGCCCCAGGGGCGGGCCCTGCTGAGTCCCCGAGCGCCTCCTGGGTTCCTGCCACCACCCTTGGGCCGGGATTGAAGGACCCTTATGGGGGAGAGGGACAAGAAACTAGGCCTGGGCAGATATCAGGGGCTTCTTAAGAGGTTAGATGTTCCCCAGAGTCCAGCGGGCAGGACGTTCTCTGGGAAGGAAAAGTCAATCCCCTTCAGAGAACCTCTAGGCATGCCCAGAGCAGAGCTGCCACTCTCCTCAGCACTCTCCTCAGCACGTTCCCCTCAGCACTCTCCTCAGCACGTTCCCCTCAGCACTCTCCTCAGCACGTTCCCTCAGCACTCTCCTCAGCACTCTCCTCAGCACTCTCCTCAGCACTCCCCTCAGCACTCTCCTCAGCACTCTCCCTCAGCACTCTCCTCAGCACTCTCCTCAGCACTCTCCCTCAGCACTCTCCGATATGCTAATTGTCCCTCCGAACCAGCCAATCCCGTGTTGCCACTGCATCCCATATGCTAATTGTCCCTCCGAACCAGCCAATCCCGTGTTGCCACTGCATCCCATATGCTAATGGTCTCTCTGAACTGACCAATCCTATGCATGCGCATTAGGAATATGCTAATTCGTTGCCTATATAACCTGTGTGAAACTGCCGCTCAGGGCTCCTCACTGCCTGAGGTGGGGGCCCGTTTGCGCAAACGTACAATAAAAACCTCGTGCTTTTTGCATCAACTGGTCTGGAGTCTGGATCTTTGGGCGTCCTCCCGAGCAAGTGGGCATCTCTGCAACTGAGAGGTCCTACATTTGGCGCCCAACGTGGGGCTTGAGGTCGCCCTCAGACCCATTCTCTGCAGGACCAGTTGGAGGTATAATTAAGTGTTTTCTGTCTGTTGTTTTTTGTCTTGAGTATTCTGACTGGATTCTGACTGAAGTATTCTGACTGGCCAGTATCTGACCTGACTCTGTGGGACCAGTGGGGGAGGCAGGCGTGCCCAGCAACCCCTGGTCCGTTCCCCGGAGGACGCTCCGGGTTATGAGGGGAAACCCTCGGTCTGTTCCCCCGGAAGACGCACCGGGGTGGTCTGGAGGTGGGTCGGAGACCAAGTCTCCCTCCTTCCCGGGGAGGGCTGGTCAGGCAGCCGCTCCCAAAAATAGCGCAATAGCGTTCGATTTGTCCTAGCCATGTGTTTTGTCTTGCTTACTGTATATGTCTGTGCATTGGCTGTTCTTTTTGTTTGGGCTGAAATCCTTGCACACATGGGTCAACAAATAACCACCCCTTTAAGTCTCACTCTAGATCACTGGAAGGACGTTCGAGAACGCGCGCGCCACCTCTCAGTGGAGGTTAAAAGGAAACAATGGGCAAAATTCTGTTCCTCAGAGTGGCCGGCCTTCGAGGTCGGCTGGCCAAGGAACGGCACTTTTAACCTCGATATTATTTTACAGATTAAGGAACGAGTCTTTCAGCCAGGATCCGATGGACACCCTGATCAGGTGCCCTACATTACCACGTGGGAGGATCTTTCACGTAACCCCCCTCCCTGGATAGAACCCTTCTCCTTCCCGACGGAGCCCATACGGACCCCGTTACCCCTTCCTCGGCCATCCCCAACTCCTTTAATACCTTCCTCCCCGATACCCCCTCCTCCTATCCCGGTTGTGCCAACCTCCTCCCTATACCCTCTGAAGGAGATTCGAGATCCAAAACCTGACAAGCCACCGGGTCTTCCGGCTGATCAGGACTTTCTGCGCTTTGACTCTCCCCCACCCTATCTTCCCGGCCAGCCTGCTCCCCCGCAGGAACTCCCACAACAACCAGAGCGGGATGTGCAACCTTCTGCACCATCCCCTGATTCCACGAGGGCAGGGGAAGAAGTCTCAGCGCCTTCCCCGCCCTCCAGCCGCCTGCGCCTCCGTCGGGGGCAGGCAGGGGGCTCGGGAAGCGTCTGGACTTCGCAGGCTTTTCCTCTTCGCTCGGTGGCTGGCCAGATGCAGTACTGGCCATTTTCTGCTTCCGATCTTTACAATTGGAAAACCCATAACCCCTCTTTCTCTCAGGACCCCCAGGCTCTGACTGGGCTGGTCGAGTCAATTTTATTGACTCATCAGCCCACCTGGGATGATTGTCAGCAGCTTCTGCAGACCCTCCTCACTACTGAGGAAAAGCAGCGTGTCTACCTTGAGGCACGGAAAAACGTCCCTGGAGCAGATGGCCGACCGACCCTACTGCCAAACGAAATCGAGGAGGCGTTTCCCTCAACCCGTCCTGATTGGGACTACACCACCGTTGCTGGTAGGGAGCGACTTCGTCTTTACCGCCAGATTCTCCTTGCGGGTCTCAGAGGGGCTGGAAAGCGCCCCACCAATTTGGCCAAGGTACGTGCAGTAGTACAGGGGGCTGAGGAAACGCCGGCAGGCTTCCTAGAAAGATTAATGGAAGCCTACCGTATGTACACCCCGTTTGACCCCCTGGCAGAGGACCGGCAGGGAGATGTAATCATGTCCTTTATAGGACAGTCAGCGCCGGACATCCGCAATAAATTGCAGCGGCTAGAGGGGCTTCAGGGGTATACTATACAAGATTTAATGAAGGAGGCAGAAAAGATTTACAACAAAAGGGAGACCCGAGAGGAGAAGGAGGAAAGGATCCGCAAGGAGCAGGAGGAAAGGGAAGACAAAAGAGACAAAAGACGTAATCGAGAGCTTAGTAGAATTTTGGCCACCGTAGTGCAGGATACAGAAAGGAGTAGACCAGGACAGAATAGGGACTTGGGAGACAAACGAAAGCCTCGGGTGGAAAGAGATCAATGTGCCTATTGTAAAGAAAGAGGACACTGGGTCAAAGACTGCCCGAAGAAAACACAGGGACCAAAGAAGAGACCAGTTCCAATCCTGTCCCTGGAAGAAGACGACTAGGTGAGTCAGGGCCAGGAGCCCCCCCCTGAGCCCAGGATAACCCTTGAAGTGGGGGGCAGACCGGTAACCTTCCTGATTGACACGGGAGCCCAGCACTCGGTACTGACTTCAGAAAAAGGGCCTTTAAGCTCCAAGACTTCCTGGGTTCAGGGGGCAACTGGAGGGAAGTTATATCGCTGGACAACCAATCGAGAGGTCCAGTTAAGTACAGGACTTGTGACACACTCGTTCTTACTAGTGCCAGACTGCCCCTACCCCCTCCTGGGCAGGGACCTACTCTCGAAGGTAGGAGCCCAAATTCACTTCCATGAGAAAGGAGCTACCATCACAGACTCAGGAGGGCGGCCCCTCCAGGTATTAACACTACGCTTGGAGGACGAACACCGATTATTCGAGAGGCCCTCGTCCACCATGGCTCCCATGGACCCCAAGTGGCTCACAGATTTTCCTCAGGCCTGGGCAGAGACTGCGGGAATAGGGCTGGCCGTCAACCGGCCTCCCTTGATCATAGATCTGAAGCCCACGGCCATTCCCGTGTCAGTTCGTCAATATCCGATGGGCAAGGAAGCTAAGGAAGGTATCCGGCCACATATCCAGAGACTGTTACACCTAGGCATTTTAAAACCTTGTCGTTCACCTTGGAACACCCCCCTACTACCAGTAAAGAAGCCTGGTACGGGTGACTACCGCCCGGTACAGGACTTGCGGGAGGTTAACAGGAGAACGGAGGATATGCATCCCACAGTGCCCAACCCCTACAATCTGCTAAGTACCTTGCCTCCGACCCACGTATGGTACACTGTGTTAGATCTAAAAGATGCATTCTTTTGTTTAAGACTGAGCCCTCAGAGCCAATCCATCTTTGCTTTTGAGTGGAAAGACCCAGAGACCGGGTTTTCAGGACAACTCACCTGGACAAGGTTGCCCCAAGGATTTAAAAACTCGCCTACCTTGTTTGACGAAGCTCTGCACCTAGATTTGGCCGACTTCCGAGTTAACCATCCGGACCTGGTCCTCCTGCAATATGTGGACGACCTCCTCCTTGCCGCTGAAACTGAGCAGGACTGCCTAAAAGGTACCGGGGCCCTGCTACAGAGACTGGGGGAATTGGGCTATCGAGCCTCCGCGAAAAAGGCCCAAATATGTCAGAAACAGGTGGCCTACCTAGGCTACCTCCTAGAAGGAGGGCAACGGTGGCTGACAGAGAGCCGAAAAAGGGTGGTTGCTCTAATTCCACCCCCCACCGATGCCAGAAAGATGCGGGAATTCCTCGGGAGTGCGGGATTCTGCCGCCTTTGGATTCCTGGGTTTGCGGAGCTGGCAGCCCCATTGTACCCCCTCACGAAGTCCAATGCTCCCTTTCAATGGAGAGAAGAGCAACAGCGGGCGTTTGACAACATAAAAAAGGCCCTATTGTCAGCCCCAGCCCTGAGCCTCCCAGATATGACCAAGCCCTTCACATTATACGTGGATGAGAATAAGGGAGTGGCGAAGGGAGTGCTAACACAAATGCTTGGACCCTGGAAAAAGCCGGTGGCATACTTTTCAAAAAAGCTAGACAATGTAGCGGCCGGCTGGCCTCCGTGCCTCCGCATGATAGCGGCCGTGGCAGTTCTGGTGAAAGACTCGGATAAATTGACTCTAGGCCAACCTCTCACCATAGTGGCACCTCATGCTGTGGAGACAGTTATCCGCCAGCCACCAGATCGGTGGCTCTCAAATGCTCGGATAACTCATTACCAGACTATGTTATTAAACTCAGAGCGGGTCCGGTTTGGGACTGCCACCTCCTTAAACCCGGCCACCCTGCTCCCGGAACTGGGGCCCCAGGCCCAGGTAATCCATAACTGTCATCAAATCCTGGCTGAGGCCCACGGCACCCGAAAAGACCTAACCGACCAGCCTCTGCCGGATGCCGAAATGACCTGGTTCACGGATGGGAGCAGCTTTCTACAGAACGGTGAGCGGAGGGCTGGGGCAGCGGTGGTGGATGGAAAAACTGTTATCTGGTCAAGTGCCTTAAAGCCTGGAACTTCTGCTCAAAAAGCCGAGCTCATAGCCTTAACTCAAGCTTTAAAACTGGCACAAGACAAAAAGGTCAACATTTACACAGACAGTCGGTATGCTTTCGCCACTGCCCATGTACATGGGGAGATATACCGGCTAAGGGGCCTCTTAACCTCAGCAGGCAAGGACATTAAAAATAAGCAGGAAATCCTAGATCTTCTACAGGCCCTGTTCCTGCCCAAAATGTTGAGTATAATTCATTGCCCCGGGCACCAACGAGGAGACGACCCCGTAGCAAGGGGAAACAGGATGGCAGACGAGGCCGCTAGGGCGGCAGCCCTGAGCCAACAGGTGCTCCCGTTAAAGACAATTGAGCCCACCCAAGTATCGAGGGAACCACCTTTCCTCTATTCGGACCAAGACTTAGATACGATCCAGCGGCTTGGTGCAGAGTATGATGAACAAATAAGGGTTTGGAGGCTCGGAGAGAAAATAGTCCTGCCACACCAATTGGCTAAAGAAATAATTACCAGCCTCCATCAATGGACTCATTTGGGACACAAAAAGCTAAAAGCAGCCTTACAGGAAGATAGGCAGTCTTATTACATCCCCGGACTTGACTCTTTAGTCCAGCAGGTGACTGAATCCTGTGTTCCGTGTGCCAAGGTAAATGCCAGACACCTCAAGCTCCCGGAGGGAGCTAGGGTAAGAGGAGACCGACCAGGAATCAACTGGGAGGTCGATTTCACTGAGATAAGGCCGGGCAGTTATGGGAATAAGTATCTTCTAGTTTTTGTAGACACCTTCTCCGGATGGACTGAGGCATTCCCCACAAAACGGGAAACCGCCCAGGTGGTCGTCAAGAAGATCATAGAGGAGATCTTCCCCCGGTTCGGCTTGCCTAAGGTAATCGGGTCCGACAATGGCCCAGCGTTTGTCTCCCAGGTAAGTCAGTTGGTGGCCAAAGCATTAGGCATAAATTGGAAATTGCACTGTGCCTATAGACCCCAAAGTTCAGGACAGGTAGAAAGAATGAACAGAACAATTAAAGAGACCTTGACCAAATTAGCGTTGGAGACTGGTGTTAAAGACTGGGTCCAACTCCTCCCTATGGTGTTGTTCCGGGTCCGAAACACGCCCTCTCATTGCGGGCTGACACCATACGAAATCCTTTATGGAGGGCCCCCACCAGTAGCAGGCTTGCTTGACCTTGCCAGTGACTCTGTTGCCGATGCCCCTAAGTTACAGGCCCGGTTGAGAGCACTCCAGATCATCCAGAACCAGGTCTGGAAACCTCTTGCAGCAGCCTACCAACCCAAGACGACAACCATTCCACATCCTTTCCAAATCGGTGATGCTGTGTATGTCCGAAGGCACCAATCTAAGACTCTAGAGCCCCGGTGGAAAGGCCCCTTCACTGTGCTGTTGACAACTCCCACCGCTCTCAAGGTCGACGGAATCGCTGCTTGGGTCCACGCCTCACACGTGAAGCGAGCACCACCTCCCCAGGGCCCCGAGGATCCGGACAGACCAGCCAAATGGAAGCTCCAGCGCACTCAGAACCCACTCAAGCTAAGACTTTCAAAAACTGTTTAATATTTGTGATGTTCCTGGCCTTTCCCCATTGTTTTTCCAATCCCCATGCTCCACAATTGTTAACGTGGAACCCAACCCAGTCCAGCAAGAACAGAGTTCCCTCCCTCCAGTGAGGCAGGCTCTCCCCAGGCCGGTCCAATAGATTTTAGGATTAAAATCTTTGCAAAAAGAAAAGGAGGGAATGAAGGACCCTTATGGGGGAGAGGGACAAGAAACTAGGCCTGGGCAGATATCAGGGGCTTCTTAAGAGGTTAGATGTTCCCCAGAGTCCAGCGGGCAGGACGTTCTCTGGGAAGGAAAAGTCAATCCCCTTCAGAGAACCTCTAGGCATGCCCAGAGCAGAGCTGCCACTCTCCTCAGCACTCTCCTCAGCACGTTCCCCTCAGCACTCTCCTCAGCACGTTCCCCTCAGCACTCTCCTCAGCACGTTCCCTCAGCACTCTCCTCAGCACTCTCCTCAGCACTCTCCTCAGCACTCCCCTCAGCACTCTCCTCAGCACTCTCCCTCAGCACTCTCCTCAGCACTCTCCTCAGCACTCTCCCTCAGCACTCTCCGATATGCTAATTGTCCCTCCGAACCAGCCAATCCCGTGTTGCCACTGCATCCCATATGCTAATTGTCCCTCCGAACCAGCCAATCCCGTGTTGCCACTGCATCCCATATGCTAATGGTCTCTCTGAACTGACCAATCCTATGCATGCGCATTAGGAATATGCTAATTCGTTGCCTATATAACCTGTGTGAAACTGCCGCTCAGGGCTCCTCACTGCCTGAGGTGGGGGCCCGTTTGCGCAAACGTACAATAAAAACCTCGTGCTTTTTGCATCAACTGGTCTGGAGTCTGGATCTTTGGGCGTCCTCCCGAGCAAGTGGGCATCTCTGCAACTGAGAGGTCCTACAGGATGAGGTGCCACCTTGTGCGTAGAAGCCCTGCACACAGGCAAGAAGCTCCCCAGGCCCGCGGGCGCGCCCGACCCTGGAGCCCCCTGGCTGGCTGCAGCCAAAGGGAACGGGGGTTCTGAGTTGGCAGCCCCTATTCCCGAAGCATCCACGGGCAATTCCCCGAAGGTCTGACACCGGCTGCGCCTCAGCAGCCAGACAACCTCCCTCCCTCTGGTCGGGCACTGCAAGCCACACAGCCACTTGTGTCCCCTGTGTCCCTGGAGGCCGCAGCGCGTTTTGGGTTTTGGCACGGACGGGCCCCTCTCGGCTTCCGTAGTCCATTTGCCCGGGAGCCTGCCAGACCCCTGGCCCCAGGGGCGGGCCCTGCTGAGTCCCCGAGCGCCTCCTGAGTTCCTGCCACCACCCTTGGGCCGGGATGAGGTGCCACCTTGTGCGTAGAAGCCCTGCACACAGGCAAGAAGCCCCCCAGGCCCGCGGGCGCGCCCGACCCTGGAGCCCCCTTGCTGGCTGCAGCCACAGGGAACGGGGGTTCTGAGTTGGCAGCCCCCATTCCCGAAGCATCCACGGGCAGTTCCCCGAAGGGCTGACACCGGCTGCGCCTCAGCAGCCAGACAACCTCCCTCCCTCTGGTCGGGCACTGCAAGCCACACAGCCACTTGTGTCCCCTGTGTCCCTGGAGGCCGCAGCGTGTTTTGGGTTTTGGCACGGACGGGCCCCTCTCGGCTTCCGTAGTCCATTTGCCCCGGAGCCTGCCAGACCCCTGGCCCCAGGGGCGGGCCCTGCTGAGTCCCCGAGCGCCTCCTGAGTTCCTGCCACCACCCTTGGGCCGGGATGAGGTGCCACCTTGTGCGTAGAAGCCCTGCACACAGGCAAGAAGCCCCCCAGGCCCGCGGGCGCGCCCGACCCTGGAGCCCCCTTGCTGGCTGCAGCCACAGGGAACGGGGGTTCTGAGTTGGCAGCCCCCATTCCCGAAGCATCCACGGGCAGTTCCCCGAAGGGCTGACACCGGCTGCGCCTCAGCAGCCAGACAACCTCCCTCCCTCTGGTCGGGCACTGCAAGCCACACAGCCACTTGTGTCCCCTGTGTCCCTGGAGGCCGCAGCGTGTTTTGGGTTTTGGCACGGACGGGCCCCTCTCGGCTTCCGTAGTCCATTTGCCCCGGAGCCTGCCAGACCCCTGGCCCCAGGGGTGGGCCCTGCTGAGTCCCCGAGCGCCTCCTGGGTTCCTGCCACCACCCTTGGGCCGGGATGAGGTGCCACCTTGTGTGTAGAAGCCCTGCACACAGGCAAGAAGCCCCCCAGGCCCGCGGGCGCGCCCGACCCTGGAGCCCCCTGGCTGGCTGCAGCCACAGGGAACGGGGGTTCTGAGTTGGCAGCCCCCATTCCCGAAGCATCCACGGGCAGTTCCCCGAAGGGCTGACACCGGCTGCGCCTCAGCAGCCAGACAACCTCCCTCCCTCTGGTCGGGCACTGCAAGCCACACAGCCACTTGTGTCCCCTGTGTCCCTGGAGGCCGCAGCGCGTTTTGGGTTTTGGCACGGACGGGCCCCTCTCGGCTTCCGTAGTGCATTTGCCGCGGAGCCTGCCAGACCCCTGGCCCCAGGGGCGGGCCCTGCTGAGTCCCCGAGCGCCTCCTGGGTTCCTGCCACCACCCTTGGGCCGGGATGAGGTGCCACCTTGTGCGTAGAAGCCCTGCACAAAGGCAAGAAGCCCCCCAGGCCCGCGGGCGCGCCCGACCCTGGAGCCCCCTGGCTGGCTGCAGCCACAGGGAACGGGGGTTCTGGGTTGGCAGCCCCCATTCCCGAAGCATCCACGGGCAGTTCCCCGAAGGGCTGACACCGGCTGCGCCTCAGCAGCCAGACAACCTCCCTCCCTCTGGTCGGGCACTGCAAGCCACACAGCCACTTGTGTCCCCTGTGTCCCTGGAGGCCGCAGCGCGTTTTGGGTTTTGGCGCGGACGGGCCCCTCTCGGCTTCCGTAGTCCATTTGCCCCGGAGCCTGCCAGACCCCTGGCCCCAGGGGCGGGCCCTGCTGAGTCCCCGAGCGCCTCCTGGGTTCCTGCCACCACCCTTGGGCCGGGATGAGGTGCCACCTTGTGCGTAGAAGCCCTGCACACAGGCAAGAAGCCCCCCAGGCCCGCGGGCGTGCCCGAACCTGGAGCCCCCTGGCTGGCTGTAGCCACAGGGAACGGGGGTTCTGAGTTGGCAGCCCCCATTCCCGAAGCATCCACGGGCAGTTCCCCGAAGGGCTGACACCGGCTGCGCCTCAGCAGCCAGACAACCTCCCTCCCTCTGGTCGGGCACTGCAAGCCACACAGCCACTTGTGTCCCCTGTGTCCCTGGAGGCCGCAGCGCGTTTTGGGTTTTGGCGCGGACGGGCCCCTCTCGGCTTCCGTAGTCCATTTGCCCCCGGAGCCTGCCAGACCCCTGGCCCCAGGGGCGGGCCCTGCTGAGTTCCCGAGCGCCTCCTGGGTTCCTGCCACCACCCTTGGGCCGGGATGAGGTGCCACCTTGTGCGTAGAAGCCCTGCACACAGGCAAGAAGCCCCCCAGGCCCGCGGGCGCGCCCGACCCTGGAGCCCCCTGGCTGGCTGCAGCCACAGGGAACGGGGGTTCTGAGTTGGCAGCCCCCATTCCCGAAGCATCCACGGGCAGTTCCCCGAAGGGCTGACACCGGCTGCGCCTCAGCAGCCAGACAACCTCCCTCCCTCTGGTCGGGCACTGCAAGCCACACAGCCACTTGTGTCCCCTGTGTCCCTGGAGGCCGCAGCACGTTTTGGGTTTTGGCGCGGACGGGCCCCTCTCGGCTTCCGTAGTCCATTTGCCCCGGAGCCTGCCAGACCCCTGGCCCCAGGGGCGGGCCCTGCTGAGTCCCCGAGCGCCTCCTGGGTTCCTGCCACCACCCTTGGGCCGGGATGAGGTGCCACCTTGTGCGTAGAAGCCCTGCACACAGGCAAGAAGCCCCCCAGGCCCGCGGGCGCGCCCGACCCTGGTTCCTCCTGGCTGGCTGCAGCCACAGGGAACGGGGGTTCTGAGTTGGCAGCCCCCATTCCCGAAGCATCCACGGGCAGTTCCCCGAAGGGCTGACACCGGCTGCGCCTCAGCAGCCAGACAACCTCCCTCCCTCTGGTCGGGCACTGCAAGCCACACAGCCACTTGTGTCCCCTGTGTCCCTGGAGGCCGCAGCGCGTTTTGGGTTTTGGCGCGGACGGGCCCCTCTCGGCTTCCGTAGTCCATTTGCCCCCGGAGCCTGCCAGACCCCTGGCCCCAGGGGCGGGCCCTGCTGAGTTCCCGAGCGCCTCCTGGGTTCCTGCCACCACCCTTGGGCCGGGATGAGGTGCCACCTTGTGCGTAGAAGCCCTGCACACAGGCAAGAAGCCCCCCAGGACCGCGGGCGCGCCCGACCCTGGAGCCCCCTGGCTGGCTGCAGCCACAGGGAACGGGGGTTCTGAGTTGGCAGCCCCCATTCCCGAAGCATCCACGGGCAGTTCCCAGAAGGGCTGACACCGGCTGCGCCTCAGCAACCAGACAACCTCCCTCCCTCTGGTCGGGCACTGCAAGCCACACAGCCACTTGTGTCCCCTGTGTCCCTGGAGGCCGCAGCGCGTTTTGGGTTTTGGCGCGGATGGGCCCCTCTCGGCTTCCGTAGTCCATTTGCCCCGGAGCCTGCCAGACCCCTGGCTCCAGGGGCGGGCCCTGCTGAGTCCCCGAGCGCCTCCTGGGTTCCTGCCACCACCCTTGGGCCGGGATGAGGTGCCACCTTGTGCGTAGAAGCCCTGCACACAGGCAAGAAGCCCCCCAGGCCCGCGGGCGCGCCCGACCCTGGAGCCCCCTGGCTGGCTGCAGCCACAGGGAATGGGGGTTCTGAGTTGGCAGCCCCCATTCCCGAAGCATCCACGGGCAGTTCCCCGAAGGGCTGACACCGGCTGCGCCTCAGCAGCCAGACAACCTCCCTCCCTCTGGTCGGGCACTGCAAGCCACACAGCCACTTGTGTCCCCTGTGTCCCTGGAGGCCGCAGCGCGTTTTGGGTTTTGGCGCGGACGGGCCCCTCTCGGCTTCCGTAGTCCATTTGCCCCGGAGCCTGCCAGACCCCTGGCCCCAGGGGCGGGCCCTGCTGAGTCCCCGAGCGCCTCCTGGGTTCCTGCCACCACCCTTGGGCCGGGATGAGGTGCCACCTTGTGCGTAGAAGCCCTGCACACAGGCAAGAAGCCCCCCAGGCCCGCGGGCGCGCCCGACCCTGGTTCCTCCTGGCTGGCTGCAGCCACAGGGAACGGGGGTTCTGAGTTGGCAGCCCCCATTCCCGAAGTATCCACGGGCAGTTCCCCGAAGGGCTGACACCGGCTGCGCCTCAGCAGCCAGACAACCTCCCTCCCTCTGGTCGGGCACTGCAAGCCACACAGCCACTTGTGTCCCCTGTGTCCCTGGAGGCCGCAGCGCGTTTTGGGTTTTGGCGCGGACGGGCCCCTCTCGGCTTCCGTAGTCCATTTGCCCCGGAGCCTGCCAGACCCCTGGCCCCAGGGGCGGGCCCTGCTGAGTCCCCGAGCGCCTCCTGGGTTCCTGCCACCACCCTTGGGCCGGGATGAGGTGCCACCTTGTGCGTAGAAGCCCTGCACACAGGCAAGAAGCCCCCCAGGCCCGCGGGCGCGCCCGACCCTGGTTCCTCCTGGCTGGCTGCAGCCACAGGGAACGGGGGTTCTGAGTTGGCAGCCCCCATTCCCGAAGCATCCACGGGCAGTTCCCCGAAGGGCTGACACCGGCTGCGCCTCAGCAACCAGACAACCTCCCTCCCTCTGGTCGGGCACTGCAAGCCACACAGCCACTTGTGTCCCCTGTGTCCCTGGAGGCCGCAGCGCGTTTTGGGTTTTGGCGCGGATGGGCCCCTCTCGGCTTCCGTAGTCCATTTGCCCCGGAGCCTGCCAGACCCCTGGCTCCAGGGGCGGGCCCTGCTGAGTCCCCGAGCGCCTCCTGGGTTCCTGCCACCACCCTTGGGCCGGGATGAGGTGCCACCTTGTGCGTAGAAGCCCTGCACACAGGCAAGAAGCCCCCCAGGCCCGCGGGCGCGCCCGACCCTGGAGCCCCCTGGCTGGCTGCAGCCACAGGGAATGGGGGTTCTGAGTTGGCAGCCCCCATTCCCGAAGCATCCACGGGCAGTTCCCCGAAGGGCTGACACCGGCTGCGCCTCAGCAGCCAGACAACCTCCCTCCCTCTGGTCGGGCACTGCAAGCCACACAGCCACTTGTGTCCCCTGTGTCCCTGGAGGCCGCAGCGCGTTTTGGGTTTTGGCGCGGACGGGCCCCTCTCGGCTTCCGTAGTCCATTTGCCCCGGAGCCTGCCAGACCCCTGGCCCCAGGGGCGGGCCCTGCTGAGTCCCCGAGCGCCTCCTGGGTTCCTGCCACCACCCTTGGGCCGGGATGAGGTGCCACCTTGTGCGTAGAAGCCCTGCACACAGGCAAGAAGCCCCCCAGGCCCGCGGGCGTGCCCGACCCTGGAGCCCCCTGGCTGGCTGCAGCCACTGGGAACGGGGGTTCTGAGTTGGCAGCCCCCATTCCCGAAGCATCCACGGGCAGTTCCCCGAAGGGCTGACACCGGCTGCGCCTCAGCAGCCAGACAACCTCCCTCCCTCTGGTCGGACACTGCAAGCCACACAGCCACTTGTGTCCCCTGTGTCCCTGGAGGCCGCAGCGCATTTTGGGTTTTGGCGCGGTCGGGCCCCTCTCGGCTTCCGTAGTCCATTTGCCCCGGAGCCTGCCAGACCCCTGGCCCCAGGGGCGGGCCCTGCTGAGTCCCCGAGCGCCTCCTGGGTTCCTGCCACCACCCTTGGGCCGGGATGAGGTGCCACCTTGTGCGTAGAAGCCCTGCACACAGGCAAGAAGCCCCCCAGGCCCGCGGGCGCGCCCGACCCTGGTTCCTCCTGGCTGGCTGCAGCCACAGGGAACGGGGGTTCTGAGTTGGCAGCCCCCATTCCCGAAGCATCCACGGGCAGTTCCCCGAAGGGCTGACACCGGCTGCGCCTCAGCAGCCAGACAACCTCCCTCCCTCTGGTCGGGCACTGCAAGCCACACAGCCACTTGTGTCCCCTGTGTCCCTGGAGGCCGCAGCGCGTTTTGGGTTTTGGCGCGGACGGGCCCCTCTCGGCTTCCGTAGTCCATTTGCCCCGGAGCCTGCCAGACCCCTGGCCCCAGGGGCGGGCCCTGCTGAGTCCCCGAGCGCCTCCTGGGTTCCTGCCACCACCCTTGGGCCGGGATGAGGTGCCACCTTGTGCGTAGAAGCCCTGCACACAGGCAAGAAGCCCCCCAGGCCCGCGGGCGCGCCCGACCCTGGTTCCTCCTGGCTGGCTGCAGCCACAGGGAACGGGGGTTCTGAGTTGGCAGCCCCCATTCCCGAAGCATCCACGGGCAGTTCCCCGAAGGGCTGACACCGGCTGCGCCTCAGCAGCCAGACAACCTCCCTCCCTCTGGTCGGGCACTGCAAGCCACACAGCCACTTGTGTCCCCTGTGTCCCTGGAGGCCGCAGCGCGTTTTGGGTTTTGGCGCGGACGGGCCCCTCTCGGCTTCCGTAGTCCATTTGCCCCGGAGCCTGCCAGACCCCTGGCCCCAGGGGCGGGCCCTGCTGAGTCCCCGAGCGCCTCCTGGGTTCCTGCCACCACCCTTGGGCCGGGATGAGGTGCCACCTTGTGCGTAGAAGCCCTGCACACAGGCAAGAAGCCCCCCAGGCCCGCGGGCGCGCCCGACCCTGGTTCCTCCTGGCTGGCTGCAGCCACAGGGAACGGGGGTTCTGAGTTGGCAGCCCCCATTCCCGAAGCATCCACGGGCAGTTCCCCGAAGGGCTGACACCGGCTGCGCCTCAGCAACCAGACAACCTCCCTCCCTCTGGTCGGGCACTGCAAGCCACACAGCCACTTGTGTCCCCTGTGTCCCTGGAGGCCGCAGCGCGTTTTGGGTTTTGGCGCGGATGGGCCCCTCTCGGCTTCCGTAGTCCATTTGCCCCGGAGCCTGCCAGACCCCTGGCTCCAGGGGCGGGCACTGCTGAGTCCCCGAGCGCCTCCTGGGTTCCTGCCACCACCCTTGGGCCGGGATGAGGTGCCACCTTGTGCGTAGAAGCCCTGCACACAGGCAAGAAGCCCCCCAGGCCCGCGGGCGCGCCCGACCCTGGAGCCCCCTGGCTGGCTGCAGCCACAGGGAATGGGGGTTCTGAGTTGGCAGCCCCCATTCCCGAAGCATCCACGGGCAGTTCCCCGAAGGGCTGACACCGGCTGCGCCTCAGCAGCCAGACAACCTCCCTCCCTCTGGTCGGGCACTGCAAGCCACACAGCCACTTGTGTCCCCTGTGTCCCTGGAGGCCGCAGCGCGTTTTGGGTTTTGGCGCGGACGGGCCCCTCTCGGCTTCCGTAGTCCATTTGCCCCGGAGCCTGCCAGACCCCTGGCCCCAGGGGCGGGCCCTGCTGAGTCCCTGAGCGCCTCCTGGGTTCCTGCCACCACCCTTGGGCCGGGATGAGGTGCCACCTTGTGCGTAGAAGCCCTGCACACAGGCAAGAAGCCCCCCAGGCCCGCGGGCGTGCCCGACCCTGGAGCCCCCTGGCTGGCTGCAGCCACTGGGAACGGGGGTTCTGAGTTGGCAGCCCCCATTCCCGAAGCATCCACGGGCAGTTCCCCGAAGGGCTGACACCGGCTGCGCCTCAGCAGCCAGACAACCTCCCGCCCTCTGGTCGGACACTGCAAGCCACACAGCCACTTGTGTCCCCTGTGTCCCTGGAGGCCGCAGCGCATTTTGGGTTTTGGCGCGGTCGGGCCCCTCTCGGCTTCCGTAGTCCATTTGCCCCGGAGCCTGCCAGACCCCTGGCCCCAGGGGCGGGCCCTGCTGAGTCCCCGAGCGCCTCCTGGGTTCCTGCCACCACCCTTGGGCCGGGATGAGGTGCCACCTTGTGCGTAGAAGCCCTGCACACAGGCAAGAAGCCCCCCAGGCCCGCGGGCGCGCCCGACCCTGGTTCCTCCTGGCTGGCTGCAGCCACAGGGAACGGGGGTTCTGAGTTGGCAGCCCCCATTCCCGAAGCATCCACGGGCAGTTCCCCGAAGGGCTGACACCGGCTGCGCCTCAGCAGCCAGACAACCTCCCTCCCTCTGGTCGGGCACTGCAAGCCACACAGCCACTTGTGTCCCCTGTGTCCCTGGAGGCCGCAGCGCGTTTTGGGTTTTGGCGCGGACGGGCCCCTCTCGGCTTCCGTAGTCCATTTGCCCCCGGAGCCTGCCAGACCCCTGGCCCCAGGGGCGGGCCCTGCTGAGTTCCCGAGCGCCTCCTGGGTTCCTGCCACCACCCTTGGGCCGGGATGAGGTGCCACCTTGTGCGTAGAAGCCCTGCACACAGTCAAGAAGCCCGCCAGGCCCGCGGGCGCGCCCGACCCTGGAGCCCCCTGGCTGGCTGCAGGCACAGGGAACGGGGGTTCTGAGTTGGCAGCCCCCATTCCCGAAGCATCCACGGGCAGTTCCCCGAAGGGCTGACACCGGCTGCGCCTCAGCAACCAGACAACCTCCCTCCCTCTGGTCGGGCACTGCAAGCCACACAGCCACTTGTGTCCCCTGTGTCCCTGGAGGCCGCAGCCCGTTTTGGGTTTTGGCGCGGATGGGCCCCTCTCGGCTTCCGTAGTCCATTTGCCCCGGAGCCTGCCAGACCCCTGGCTCCAGGGGCGGGCCCTGCTGACTCCGGGAGCGCCTCCTGGGTTCCTGCCACCACCCTTGGGCCGGGATGAGGTGCCACCTTGTGCGTAGAAGCCCTGCACACAGGCAAGAAGCCCCCCAGGCCCGCGGGCGCGCTCGACCCTGGAGCCCCCTGGCTGGCTGCAGCCACAGGGAACGGGGGTTCTGAGTTGGCAGCCCCCATTCCCGAAGCATCCACGGGCAGTTCCCCGAAGGGCTGACACCGGCTGCGCCTCAGCAGCCAGACAACCTCCCTCCCTCTGGTCGGGCACTGCAAGCCACACAGCCACTTGTGTCCCCTGTGTCCCTGGAGGCCGCAGCGCGTTTTGGGTTTTGGCGCGGACGGGCCCCTCTCGGCTTCCGTAGTCCATTTGCCCCGGAGCCTGCCAGACCCCTGGCCCCAGGGGCGGGCCCTGCTGAGTCCCCGAGCGCCTCCTGGGTTCCTGCCACCACCCTTGGGCCGGGATGAGGTGCCACCTTGTGCGTAGAAGCCCTGCACACAGGCAAGAAGCCCCCCAGGCCCGCGGGCGCGCCCGACCCTGGAGCCCCCTGGCTGGCTGCAGCCACAGGGAACGGGGGTTCTGAGTTGGCAGCCCCCATTCCCGAAGCATCCACGGGCAGTTCCCCGAAGGGCTGACACCGGCTGCGCCTCAGCAGCCAGATAACCTCCCTCCCTCTGGTCGGGCACTGCAAGCCACACAGCCACTTGTGTCCCCTGTGTCCCTGGAGGCCGCAGCACGTTTTGGGTTTTGGCGCGGACGGGCCCCTCTCGGCTTCCGTAGTCCATTTGCCCCGGAGCCTGCCAGACCCCTGGCCCCAGGGGCGGGCCCTGCTGAGTCCCCGAGCGCCTCCTGGGTTCCTGCCACCACCCTTGGGCCGGGATGAGGTGCCACCTTGTGTGTAGAAGCCCTGCACACAGGCAAGAAGCCCCCCAGGCCCGCGGGCGCGCCCGACCCTGGAGCCCCCTGGCTGGCTGCAGCCACAGGGAACGGGGGTTCTGAGTTGGCAGCCCCCATTCCCGAAGCATCCACGGGCAGTTCCCCGAAGGGCTGACACCGGCTGCGCCTCAGCAGCCAGACAACCTCCCTCCCTCTGGTCGGGCACTGCAAGCCACACAGCCACTTGTGTCCCCTGTGTCCCTGGAGGCCGCAGCGCGTTTTGGGTTTTGGCACGGACGGGCCCCTCTCGGCTTCCGTAGTCCATTTGCCGCGGAGCCTGCCAGACCCCTGGCCCCAGGGGCGGGCCCTGCTGAGTCCCCGAGCGCCTCCTGGGTTCCTGCCACCACCCTTGGGCCGGGATGAGGTGCCACCTTGTGCGTAGAAGCCCTGCACACAGGCAAGAAGCCCCCCAGGCCCGCGGGCGCGCCCGACCCTGGAGCCCCCTGGCTGGCTGCAGCCACAGGGAACGGGGGTTCTGGGTTGGCAGCCCCCATTCCCGAAGCATCCACGGGCAGTTCCCCGAAGGGCTGACACCGGCTGCGCCTCAGCAACCAGACAACCTCCCTCCCTCTGGTCGGGCACTGCAAGCCACACAGCCACTTGTGTCCCCTGTGTCCCTGGAGGCCGCAGCCCGTTTTGGGTTTTGGCGCGGATGGGCCCCTCTCGGCTTCCGTAGTCCATTTGCCCCGGAGCCTGCCAGACCCCTGGCTCCAGGGGCGGGCCCTGCTGACTCCGGGAGCGCCTCCTGGGTTCCTGCCACCACCCTTGGGCCGGGATGAGGTGCCACCTTGTGCGTAGAAGCCCTGCACACAGGCAAGAAGCCCCCCAGGCCCGCGGGCGCGCTCGACCCTGGAGCCCCCTGGCTGGCTGCAGCCACAGGGAACGGGGGTTCTGAGTTGGCAGCCCCCATTCCCGAAGCATCCACGGGCAGTTCCCCGAAGGGCTGACACCGGCTGCGCCTCAGCAGCCAGACAACCTCCCTCCCTCTGGTCGGGCACTGCAAGCCACACAGCCACTTGTGTCCCCTGTGTCCCTGGAGGCCGCAGCGCGTTTTGGGTTTTGGCGCGGACGGGCCCCTCTCGGCTTCCGTAGTCCATTTGCCCCGGAGCCTGCCAGACCCCTGGCCCCAGGGGCGGGCCCTGCTGAGTCCCCGAGCGCCTCCTGGGTTCCTGCCACCACCCTTGGGCCGGGATGAGGTGCCACCTTGTGCGTAGAAGCCCTGCACACAGGCAAGAAGCCCCCCAGGCCCGCGGGCGCGCCCGACCCTGGAGCCCCCTGGCTGGCTGCAGCCACAGGGAATGGGGGTTCTGAGTTGGCAGCCCCCATTCCCGAAGCATCCACGGGCAGTTCCCCGAAGGGCTGACACCGGCTGCGCCTCAGCAGCCAGACAACCTCCCTCCCTCTGGTCGGGCACTGCAAGCCACACAGCCACTTGTGTCCCCTGTGTCCCTGGAGGCCGCAGCGCGTTTTGGGTTTTGGCGCGGACGGGCCCCTCTCGGCTTCCGTAGTCCATTTGCCCCGGAGCCTGCCAGACCCCTGGCCCCAGGGGCGGGCCCTGCTGAGTCCCCGAGCGCCTCCTGGGTTCCTGCCACCACCCTTGGGCCGGGATGAGGTGCCACCTTGTGCGTAGAAGCCCTGCACACAGGCAAGAAGCCCCCCAGGCCCGCGGGCGCGCCCGACCCTGGTTCCTCCTGGCTGGCTGCAGCCACAGGGAACGGGGGTTCTGAGTTGGCAGCCCCCATTCCCGAAGCATCCACGGGCAGTTCCCCGAAGGGCTGACACCGGCTGCGCCTCAGCAGCCAGACAACCTCCCTCCCTCTGGTCGGGCACTGCAAGCCACACAGCCACTTGTGTCCCCTGTGTCCCTGGAGGCCGCAGCGCGTTTTGGGTTTTGGCGCGGACGGGCCCCTCTCGGCTTCCGTAGTCCATTTGCCCCGGAGCCTGCCAGACCCCTGGCCCCAGGGGCGGGCCCTGCTGAGTCCCCGAGCGCCTCCTGGGTTCCTGCCACCACCCTTGGGCCGGGATGAGGTGCCACCTTGTGCGTAGAAGCCCTGCACACAGGCAAGAAGCCCCCCAGGCCCGCGGGCGCGCCCGACCCTGGTTCCTCCTGGCTGGCTGCAGCCACAGGGAACGGGGGTTCTGAGTTGGCAGCCCCCATTCCCGAAGCATCCACGGGCAGTTCCCCGAAGGGCTGACACCGGCTGCGCCTCAGCAACCAGACAACCTCCCTCCCTCTGGTCGGGCACTGCAAGCCACACAGCCACTTGTGTCCCCTGTGTCCCTGGAGGCCGCAGCGCGTTTTGGGTTTTGGCGCGGATGGGCCCCTCTCGGCTTCCGTAGTCCATTTGCCCCGGAGCCTGCCAGACCCCTGGCTCCAGGGGCGGGCCCTGCTGAGTCCCCGAGCGCCTCCTGGGTTCCTGCCACCACCCTTGGGCCGGGATGAGGTGCCACCTTGTGCGTAGAAGCCCTGCACACAGGCAAGAAGCCCCCCAGGCCCGCGGGCGCGCCCGACCCTGGAGCCCCCTGGCTGGCTGCAGCCACAGGGAATGGGGGTTCTGAGTTGGCAGCCCCCATTCCCGAAGCATCCACGGGCAGTTCCCCGAAGGGCTGACACCGGCTGCGCCTCAGCAGCCAGACAACCTCCCTCCCTCTGGTCGGGCACTGCAAGCCACACAGCCACTTGTGTCCCCTGTGTCCCTGGAGGCCGCAGCGCGTTTTGGGTTTTGGCGCGGACGGGCCCCTCTCGGCTTCCGTAGTCCATTTGCCCCGGAGCCTGCCAGACCCCTGGCCCCAGGGGCGGGCCCTGCTGAGTCCCCGAGCGCCTCCTGGGTTCCTGCCACCACCCTTGGGCCGGGATGAGGTGCCACCTTGTGCGTAGAAGCCCTGCACACAGGCAAGAAGCCCCCCAGGCCCGCGGGCGTGCCCGACCCTGGAGCCCCCTGGCTGGCTGCAGCCACTGGGAACGGGGGTTCTGAGTTGGCAGCCCCCATTCCCGAAGCATCCACGGGCAGTTCCCCGAAGGGCTGACACCGGCTGCGCCTCAGCAGCCAGACAACCTCCCTCCCTCTGGTCGGACACTGCAAGCCACACAGCCACTTGTGTCCCCTGTGTCCCTGGAGGCCGCAGCGCATTTTGGGTTTTGGCGCGGTCGGGCCCCTCTCGGCTTCCGTAGTCCATTTGCCCCGGAGCCTGCCAGACCCCTGGCCCCAGGGGCGGGCCCTGCTGAGTCCCCGAGCGCCTCCTGGGTTCCTGCCACCACCCTTGGGCCGGGATGAGGTGCCACCTTGTGCGTAGAAGCCCTGCACACAGGCAAGAAGCCCCCCAGGCCCGCGGGCGCGCCCGACCCTGGTTCCTCCGGGCTGGCTGCAGCCACAGGGAACGGGGGTTCTGAGTTGGCAGCCCCCATTCCCGAAGCATCCACGGGCAGTTCCCCGAAGGGCTGACACCGGCTGCGCCTCAGCAGCCAGACAACCTCCCTCCCTCTGGTCGGGCACTGCAAGCCACACAGCCACTTGTGTCCCCTGTGTCCCTGGAGGCCGCAGCGCGTTTTGGGTTTTGGCGCGGACGGGCCCCTCTCGGCTTCCGTAGTCCATTTGCCCCCGGAGCCTGCCAGACCCCTGGCCCCAGGGGCGGGCCCTGCTGAGTTCCCGAGCGCCTCCTGGGTTCCTGCCACCACCCTTGGGCCGGGATGAGGTGCCACCTTGTGCGTAGAAGCCCTGCACACAGTCAAGAAACCCGCCAGGCCCGCGGGCGCGCCCGACCCTGGAGCCCCCTGGCTGGCTGCAGGCACAGGGAACGGGGGTTCTGAGTTGGCAGCCCCCATTCCCGAAGCATCCACGGGCAGTTCCCCGAAGGGCTGACACCGGCTGCGCCTCAGCAACCAGACAACCTCCCTCCCTCTGGTCGGGCACTGCAAGCCACACAGCCACTTGTGTCCCCTGTGTCCCTGGAGGCCGCAGCCCGTTTTGGGTTTTGGCGCGGATGGGCCCCTCTCGGCTTCCGTAGTCCATTTGCCCCGGAGCCTGCCAGACCCCTGGCTCCAGGGGCGGGCCCTGCTGACTCCGGGAGCGCCTCCTGGGTTCCTGCCACCACCCTTGGGCCGGGATGAGGTGCCACCTTGTGCGTAGAAGCCCTGCACACAGGCAAGAAGCCCCCCAGGCCCGCGGGCGCGCTCGACCCTGGAGCCCCCTGGCTGGCTGCAGCCACAGGGAACGGGGGTTCTGAGTTGGCAGCCCCCATTCCCGAAGCATCCACGGGCAGTTCCCCGAAGGGCTGACACCGGCTGCGCCTCAGCAGCCAGACAACCTCCCTCCCTCTGGTCGGGCACTGCAAGCCACACAGCCACTTGTGTCCCCTGTGTCCCTGGAGGCCGCAGCGCGTTTTGGGTTTTGGCGCGGACGGGCCCCTCTCGGCTTCCGTAGTCCATTTGCCCCGGAGCCTGCCAGACCCCTGGCCCCAGGGGCGGGCCCTGCTGAGTCCCCGAGCGCCTCCTGGGTTCCTGCCACCACCCTTGGGCCGGGATGAGGTGCCACCTTGTGCGTAGAAGCCCTGCACACAGGCAAGAAGCCCCCCAGGCCCGCGGGCGCGCCCGACCCTGGAGCCCCCTGGCTGGCTGCAGCCACAGGGAACGGGGGTTCTGAGTTGGCAGCCCCCATTCCCGAAGCATCCACGGGCAGTTCCCCGAAGGGCTGACACCGGCTGCGCCTCAGCAGCCAGATAACCTCCCTCCCTCTGGTCGGGCACTGCAAGCCACACAGCCACTTGTGTCCCCTGTGTCCCTGGAGGCCGCAGCACGTTTTGGGTTTTGGCGCGGACGGGCCCCTCTCGGCTTCCGTAGTCCATTTGCCCCGGAGCCTGCCAGACCCCTGGCCCCAGGGGCGGGCCCTGCTGAGTCCCCGAGCGCCTCCTGGGTTCCTGCCACCACCCTTGGGCCGGGATGAGGTGCCACCTTGTGTGTAGAAGCCCCGCACACAGGGAAGAAGCCCCCCAGGCCCGCGGGCGCGCCCGACCCTGGAGCCCCCTGGCTGGCTGCAGCCACAGGGAACGGGGGTTCTGAGTTGGCAGCCCCCATTCCCGAAGCATCCACGGGCAGTTCCCCGAAGGGCTGACACCGGCTGCGCCTCAGCAGCCAGACAACCTCCCTCCCTCTGGTCGGGCACTGCAAGCCACACAGCCACTTGTGTCCCCTCTGTCCCTGGAGGCCGCAGCGCGTTTTGGGTTTTGGCACGGACGGGCCCCTCTCGGCTTCCGTAGTCCATTTGCCGCGGAGCCTGCCAGACCCCTGGCCCCAGGGGCGGGCCCTGCTGAGTCCCCGAGCGCCTCCTGGGTTCCTGCCACCACCCTTGGGCCGGGATGAGGTGCCACCTTGTGCGTAGAAGCCCTGCACACAGGCAAGAAGCTCCCCAGGCCCGCGGGCGCGCCCGACCCTGGAGCCCCCTGGCTGGCTGCAGCCACAGGGAACGGGGGTTCTGAGTTGGCAGCCCCCATTCCCGAAGCATCCACGGGCAGTTCCCCGAAGGGCTGACACCGGCTGTGCCTCAGCAGCCAGACAACCTCCCTCCCTCTGGTCGGGCACTGCAAGCCACACAGCCACTTGTGTCCCCTGTGTCCCTGGAGGCCGCAGCGCGTTTTGGGTTTTGGCGCGGACGGGTCCCTCTCGGCTTCCGTAGTCCATTTGCCCCGGAGCCTGCCAGACCCCTGGCCCCAGGGGCGGGCCCTGCTGAGTCCCCGAGCGCCTCCTGGGTTCCTGCCACCACCCTTGGGCCGGGATGAGGTGCCACCTTGTGCGTAGAAGCCCTGCACACAGGCAAGAAGCCCCCCAGGCCCGCGGGCGCGCCCGACCCTGGTTCCTCCTGGCTGGCTGCAGCCACAGGGAACGGGGGTTCTGAGTTGGCAGCCCCCATTCCCGAAGCATCCACGGGCAGTTCCCCGAAGGGCTGACACCGGCTGCGCCTCAGCAGCCAGACAACCTCCCTCCCTCTGGTCGGGCACTGCAAGCCACACAGCCACTTGTGTCCCCTGTGTCCCTGGAGGCCGCAGCGCGTTTTGGGTTTTGGCGCGGACGGGCCCCTCTCGGCTTCCGTAGTCCATTTGCCCCCGGAGCCTGCCAGACCCCTGGCCCCAGGGGCGGGCCCTGCTGAGTTCCCGAGCGCCTCCTGGGTTCCTGCCACCACCCTTGGGCCGGGATGAGGTGCCACCTTGTGCGTAGAAGCCCTGCACACAGGCAAGAAGCCCCCCAGGCCCGCGGGCGCGCCCGACCCTGGAGCCCCCTGGCTGGCTGCAGCCACAGGGAACGGGGGTTCTGAGTTGGCAGCCCCATTCCCGAAGCATCCACGGGCAGTTCCCCGAAGGGCTGACACCGGCTGCGCCTCAGCAACCAGACAACCTCCCTCCCTCTGGTCGGGCACTGCAAGCCACACAGCCACTTGTGTCCCCTGTGTCCCTGGAGGCCGCAGCGCGTTTTGGGTTTTAGCGCGGACGGGCCCCTCTCGGCTTCCGTAGTCCATTTGCCCCCGGAGCCTGCCAGACCCCTGGCCCCAGGGGCGGGCCCTGCTGAGTTCCCGAGCGCCTCCTGGGTTCCTGCCACCACCCTTGGGCCGGGATGAGGTGCCACCTTGTGCGTAGAAGCCCTGCACACAGGCAAGAAGCCCCCCAGGCCTGCGGGCGCGCCCGACCCTGGAGCCCCCTGGCTGGCTGCAGCCACAGGGAACGGGGGTTCTGAGTTGGCAGCCCCCATTCCCGAAGCATCCACGGGCAGTTCCCCGAAGGGCTGACACCGGCTGCGCCTCAGCAGCCAGACAACCTCCCTCCCTCTGGTCGGGCACTGCAAGCCACACAGCCACTTGTGTCCCCTGTGTCCCTGGAGGCCGCAGCGCGTTTTGGGTTTTGGCGCGGACGGGCCCCTCTCGGCTTCCGTAGTCCATTTGCCCGGGAGCCTGCCAGACCCCTGGCCCCAGGGGCGGGCCCTGCTGAGTCCCCGAGCGCCTCCTGGGTTCCTGCCACCACCCTTGGGCCGGGATGAGGTGCCACCTTGTGCGTAGAAGCCCTGCACACAGGCAAGAAGCCCCCCAGGCCCGCGGGCGCGCCCGACCCTGGAGCCCCCTGGCTGGCTGCAGCCACAGGGAACGGGGGTTCTGAGTTGGCAGCCCCCATTCCCGAAGCATCCACGGGCAGTTCCCCGAAGGGCTGACACCGGCTGCGCCTCAGCAGCCAGACAACCTCCCTCCCTCTGGTCGGGCACTGCAAGCCACACAGCCACTTGTGTCCCCTGTGTCCCTGGAGGCCGCAGCGCGTTTTGGGTTTTGGCGCGGACGGGCCCCTCTCGGCTTCCGTAGTCCATTTGCCCCGGAGCCTGCCAGACCCCTGGCCCCAGGGGCGGGCCCTGCTGAGTCCCCAAGTGCCTCCTGGGTTCCTGCCACCACCCTTGGGCCGGGATGAGGTGCCACCTTGTGCGTAGAAGCCCTGCACACAGGCAAGAAGCCCCCCAGGCCCGCGGGCGCGCCCGACCCTGGAGCCCCCTGGCTGGCTGCAGCCACAGGGAACGGGGGTTCTGAGTTGGCAGCCCCCATTCCCGAAGCATCCACGGGCAGTTCCCCGAAGGGCTGACACCGGCTGCGCCTCAGCAGCCAGACAACCTCCCTCCCTCTGGTCGGGCACTGCAAGCCACACAGCCACTTGTGTCCCCTGTGTCCCTGGAGGCCGCAGCGCGTTTTGGGTTTTGGCACGGACGGGCCCCTCTCGGCTTCCGTAGTCCATTTGCCGCGGAGCCTGCCAGACCCCTGGCCCCAGGGGCGGGCCCTGCTGAGTCCCCGAGCGCCTCCTGGGTTCCTGCCACCACCCTTGGGCCGGGATGAGGTGCCACCTTGTGCGTAGAAGCCCTGCACACAGGCAAGAAGCCCCCCAGGCCCGCGGGCGCGCCCGACCCTGGAGCCCCCTGGCTGGCTGCAGCCACAGGGAATGGGGGTTCTGAGTTGGCAGCCCCCATTCCCGAAGCATCCACGGGCAGTTCCCCGAAGGGCTGACACCGGCTGCGCCTCAGCAGCCAGACAACCTCCCTCCCTCTGGTCGGGCACTGCAAGCCACACAGCCACTTGTGTCCCCTGTGTCCCTGGAGGCCGCAGCGCGTTTTGGGTTTTGGCGCGGACGGGCCCCTCTCGGCTTCCGTAGTCCATTTGCCCCGGAGCCTGCCAGACCCCTGGCCCCAGGGGCGGGCCCTGCTGAGTCCCCGAGCGCCTCCTGGGTTCCTGCCACCACCCTTGGGCCGGGATGAGGTGCCACCTTGTGCGTAGAAGCCCTGCACACAGGCAAGAAGCCCCCCAGGCCCGCGGGCGCGCCCGACCCTGGAGCCCCCTGGCTGGCTGCAGCCACAGGGAACGGGGGTTCTGAGTTGGCAGCCCCCATTCCCGAAGCATCCACGGGCAGTTCCCCGAAGGGCTGACACCGGCTGCGCCTCAGCAGCCAGACAACCTCCCTCCCTCTGGTCGGGCACTGCAAGCCACACAGCCACTTGTGTCCCCTGTGTCCCTGGAGGCCGCAGCGCGTTTTGGGTTTTGGCACGGACGGGCCCCTCTCGGCTTCCGTAGTCCATTTGCCGCGGAGCCTGCCAGACCCCTGGCCCAGGGGCGGGCCCTGCTGAGTCCCCGAGCGCCTCCTGGGTTCCTGCCACCACCCTTGGGCCGGGATGAGGTGCCACCTTGTGCGTAGAAGCCCTGCACACAGGCAAGAAGCCCCCCAGGCCCGCGGGCGCGCTCGACCCTGGAGCCCCCTGGCTGGCTGCAGCCACAGGGAACGGGGGTTCTGAGTTGGCAGCCCCCATTCCCGAAGCATCCACGGGCAGTTCCCCGAAGGGCTGACACCGGCTGCGCCTCAGCAGCCAGACAACCTCCCTCCCTCTGGTCGGGCACTGCAAGCCACACAGCCACTTGTGTCCCCTGTGTCCCTGGAGGCCGCAGCGCGTTTTGGGTTTTGGCGCGGACGGGCCCCTCTCGGCTTCCGTAGTCCATTTGCCCCGGAGCCTGCCAGACCCCTGGCCCCAGGGGCGGGCCCTGCTGAGTCCCCGAGCGCCTCCTGGGTTCCTGCCACCACCCTTGGGCCGGGATGAGGTGCCACCTTGTGCGTAGAAGCCCTGCACACAGGCAAGAAGCCCCCCAGGCCCGCGGGCGCGCCCGACCCTGGAGCCCCCTGGCTGGCTGCAGCCACAGGGAACGGGGGTTCTGAGTTGGCAGCCCCCATTCCCGAAGCATCCACGGGCAGTTCCCCGAAGGGCTGACACCGGCTGCGCCTCAGCAGCCAGATAACCTCCCTCCCTCTGGTCGGGCACTGCAAGCCACACAGCCACTTGTGTCCCCTGTGTCCCTGGAGGCCGCAGCACGTTTTGGGTTTTGGCGCGGACGGGCCCCTCTCGGCTTCCGTAGTCCATTTGCCCCGGAGCCTGCCAGACCCCTGGCCCCAGGGGCGGGCCCTGCTGAGTCCCCGAGCGCCTCCTGGGTTCCTGCCACCACCCTTGGGCCGGGATGAGGTGCCACCTTGTGTGTAGAAGCCCCGCACACAGGGAAGAAGCCCCCCAGGCCCGCGGGCGCGCCCGACCCTGGAGCCCCCTGGCTGGCTGCAGCCACAGGGAACGGGGGTTCTGAGTTGGCAGCCCCCATTCCCGAAGCATCCACGGGCAGTTCCCCGAAGGGCTGACACCGGCTGCGCCTCAGCAGCCAGACAACCTCCCTCCCTCTGGTCGGGCACTGCAAGCCACACAGCCACTTGTGTCCCCTCTGTCCCTGGAGGCCGCAGCGCGTTTTGGGTTTTGGCACGGACGGGCCCCTCTCGGCTTCCGTAGTCCATTTGCCGCGGAGCCTGCCAGACCCCTGGCCCCAGGGGCGGGCCCTGCTGAGTCCCCGAGCGCCTCCTGGGTTCCTGCCACCACCCTTGGGCCGGGATGAGGTGCCACCTTGTGCGTAGAAGCCCTGCACACAGGCAAGAAGCTCCCCAGGCCCGCGGGCGCGCCCGACCCTGGAGCCCCCTGGCTGGCTGCAGCCACAGGGAACGGGGGTTCTGAGTTGGCAGCCCCCATTCCCGAAGCATCCACGGGCAGTTCCCCGAAGGGCTGACACCGGCTGTGCCTCAGCAGCCAGACAACCTCCCTCCCTCTGGTCGGGCACTGCAAGCCACACAGCCACTTGTGTCCCCTGTGTCCCTGGAGGCCGCAGCGCGTTTTGGGTTTTGGCGCGGACGGGTCCCTCTCGGCTTCCGTAGTCCATTTGCCCCGGAGCCTGCCAGACCCCTGGCCCCAGGGGCGGGCCCTGCTGAGTCCCCGAGCGCCTCCTGGGTTCCTGCCACCACCCTTGGGCCGGGATGAGGTGCCACCTTGTGCGTAGAAGCCCTGCACACAGGCAAGAAGCCCCCCAGGCCCGCGGGCGCGCCCGACCCTGGTTCCTCCTGGCTGGCTGCAGCCACAGGGAACGGGGGTTCTGAGTTGGCAGCCCCCATTCCCGAAGCATCCACGGGCAGTTCCCCGAAGGGCTGACACCGGCTGCGCCTCAGCAGCCAGACAACCTCCCTCCCTCTGGTCGGGCACTGCAAGCCACACAGCCACTTGTGTCCCCTGTGTCCCTGGAGGCCGCAGCGCGTTTTGGGTTTTGGCGCGGACGGGCCCCTCTCGGCTTCCGTAGTCCATTTGCCCCCGGAGCCTGCCAGACCCCTGGCCCCAGGGGCGGGCCCTGCTGAGTTCCCGAGCGCCTCCTGGGTTCCTGCCACCACCCTTGGGCCGGGATGAGGTGCCACCTTGTGCGTAGAAGCCCTGCACACAGGCAAGAAGCCCCCCAGGCCCGCGGGCGCGCCCGACCCTGGAGCCCCCTGGCTGGCTGCAGCCACAGGGAACGGGGGTTCTGAGTTGGCAGCCCCATTCCCGAAGCATCCACGGGCAGTTCCCCGAAGGGCTGACACCGGCTGCGCCTCAGCAACCAGACAACCTCCCTCCCTCTGGTCGGGCACTGCAAGCCACACAGCCACTTGTGTCCCCTGTGTCCCTGGAGGCCGCAGCGCGTTTTGGGTTTTAGCGCGGACGGGCCCCTCTCGGCTTCCGTAGTCCATTTGCCCCCGGAGCCTGCCAGACCCCTGGCCCCAGGGGCGGGCCCTGCTGAGTTCCCGAGCGCCTCCTGGGTTCCTGCCACCACCCTTGGGCCGGGATGAGGTGCCACCTTGTGCGTAGAAGCCCTGCACACAGGCAAGAAGCCCCCCAGGCCTGCGGGCGCGCCCGACCCTGGAGCCCCCTGGCTGGCTGCAGCCACAGGGAACGGGGGTTCTGAGTTGGCAGCCCCCATTCCCGAAGCATCCACGGGCAGTTCCCCGAAGGGCTGACACCGGCTGCGCCTCAGCAGCCAGACAACCTCCCTCCCTCTGGTCGGGCACTGCAAGCCACACAGCCACTTGTGTCCCCTGTGTCCCTGGAGGCCGCAGCGCGTTTTGGGTTTTGGCGCGGACGGGCCCCTCTCGGCTTCCGTAGTCCATTTGCCCGGGAGCCTGCCAGACCCCTGGCCCCAGGGGCGGGCCCTGCTGAGTCCCCGAGCGCCTCCTGGGTTCCTGCCACCACCCTTGGGCCGGGATGAGGTGCCACCTTGTGCGTAGAAGCCCTGCACACAGGCAAGAAGCCCCCCAGGCCCGCGGGCGCGCCCGACCCTGGAGCCCCCTGGCTGGCTGCAGCCACAGGGAACGGGGGTTCTGAGTTGGCAGCCCCCATTCCCGAAGCATCCACGGGCAGTTCCCCGAAGGGCTGACACCGGCTGCGCCTCAGCAGCCAGACAACCTCCCTCCCTCTGGTCGGGCACTGCAAGCCACACAGCCACTTGTGTCCCCTGTGTCCCTGGAGGCCGCAGCGCGTTTTGGGTTTTGGCGCGGACGGGCCCCTCTCGGCTTCCGTAGTCCATTTGCCCCGGAGCCTGCCAGACCCCTGGCCCCAGGGGCGGGCCCTGCTGAGTCCCCAAGTGCCTCCTGGGTTCCTGCCACCACCCTTGGGCCGGGATGAGGTGCCACCTTGTGCGTAGAAGCCCTGCACACAGGCAAGAAGCCCCCCAGGCCCGCGGGCGCGCCCGACCCTGGAGCCCCCTGGCTGGCTGCAGCCACAGGGAACGGGGGTTCTGAGTTGGCAGCCCCCATTCCCGAAGCATCCACGGGCAGTTCCCCGAAGGGCTGACACCGGCTGCGCCTCAGCAGCCAGACAACCTCCCTCCCTCTGGTCGGGCACTGCAAGCCACACAGCCACTTGTGTCCCCTGTGTCCCTGGAGGCCGCAGCGCGTTTTGGGTTTTGGCACGGACGGGCCCCTCTCGGCTTCCGTAGTCCATTTGCCGCGGAGCCTGCCAGACCCCTGGCCCCAGGGGCGGGCCCTGCTGAGTCCCCGAGCGCCTCCTGGGTTCCTGCCACCACCCTTGGGCCGGGATGAGGTGCCACCTTGTGCGTAGAAGCCCTGCACACAGGCAAGAAGCCCCCCAGGCCCGCGGGCGCGCCCGACCCTGGAGCCCCCTGGCTGGCTGCAGCCACAGGGAATGGGGGTTCTGAGTTGGCAGCCCCCATTCCCGAAGCATCCACGGGCAGTTCCCCGAAGGGCTGACACCGGCTGCGCCTCAGCAGCCAGACAACCTCCCTCCCTCTGGTCGGGCACTGCAAGCCACACAGCCACTTGTGTCCCCTGTGTCCCTGGAGGCCGCAGCGCGTTTTGGGTTTTGGCGCGGACGGGCCCCTCTCGGCTTCCGTAGTCCATTTGCCCCGGAGCCTGCCAGACCCCTGGCCCCAGGGGCGGGCCCTGCTGAGTCCCCGAGCGCCTCCTGGGTTCCTGCCACCACCCTTGGGCCGGGATGAGGTGCCACCTTGTGCGTAGAAGCCCTGCACACAGGCAAGAAGCCCCCCAGGCCCGCGGGCGCGCCCGACCCTGGAGCCCCCTGGCTGGCTGCAGCCACAGGGAACGGGGGTTCTGAGTTGGCAGCCCCCATTCCCGAAGCATCCACGGGCAGTTCCCCGAAGGGCTGACACCGGCTGCGCCTCAGCAGCCAGACAACCTCCCTCCCTCTGGTCGGGCACTGCAAGCCACACAGCCACTTGTGTCCCCTGTGTCCCTGGAGGCCGCAGCGCGTTTTGGGTTTTGGCACGGACGGGCCCCTCTCGGCTTCCGTAGTCCATTTGCCGCGGAGCCTGCCAGACCCCTGGCCCAGGGGCGGGCCCTGCTGAGTCCCCGAGCGCCTCCTGGGTTCCTGCCACCACCCTTGGGCCGGGATGAGGTGCCACCTTGTGCGTAGAAGCCCTGCACACAGGCAAGAAGCCCCCCAGGCCCGCGGGCGCGCCCGACCCTGGAGCCCCCTGGCTGGCTGCAGCCACAGGGAACGGGGGTTCTGAGTTGGCAGCCCCCATTCCCGAAGCATCCACGGGCAGTTCCCCGAAGGGCTGACACCGGCTGCGCCTCAGCAGCCAGACAACCTCCCTCCCTCTGGTCGGGCACTGCAAGCCACACAGCCACTTGTGTCCCCTGTGTCCCTGGAGGCCGCAGCGCGTTTTGGGTTTTGGCACGGACGGGCCCCTCTCGGCTTCCGTAGTCCATTTGCCGCGGAGCCTGCCAGACCCCTGGCCCCAGGGGCGGGCCCTGCTGAGTCCCCGAGCGCCTCCTGGGTTCCTGCCACCACCCTTGGGCCGGGATGAGGTGCCACCTTGTGCGTAGAAGCCCTGCACACAGGCAAGAAGCCCCCCAGGCCCGCGGGCGCGCCCGACCCTGGAGCCCCCTGGCTGGCTGCAGCCACAGGGAACGGGGGTTCTGAGTTGGCAGCCCCCATTCCCGAAGCATCCACGGGCAGTTCCCCGAAGGGCTGACACCGGCTGCGCCTCAGCAGCCAGACAACCTCCCTCCCTCTGGTCGGGCACTGCAAGCCACACAGCCACTTGTGTCCCCTGTGTCCCTGGAGGCCGCAGCGCGTTTTGGGTTTTGGCGCGGACGGGCCCCTCTCGGCTTCCGTAGTCCATTTGCCCCGGAGCCTGCCAGACCCCTGGCCCCAGGGGCGGGCCCTGCTGAGTCCCCGAGCGCCTCCTGGGTTCCTGCCACCACCCTTGGGCCGGGATGAGGTGCCACCTTGTGCGTAGAAGCCCTGCACACAGGCAAGAAGCCCCCCAGGCCCGCGGGCGCGCCCGACCCTGGAGCCCCCCTGGCTGGCTGCAGCCACAGGGAACGGGGGTTCTGAGTTGGCAGCCCCCATTCCCGAAGCATCCACGGGCAGTTCCCCGAAGGGCTGACACCGGCTGCGCCTCAGCAACCAGACAACCTCCCTCCCTCTGGTCGGGCACTGCAAGCCACACAGCCACTTGTGTCCCCTGTGTCCCTGGAGGCCGCAGCGCGTTTTGGGTTTTGGCGCGGACGGGCCCCTCTCGGCTTCCGTAGTCCATTTGCCCCGGAGCCTGCCAGACCCCTGGCCCCAGGGGCGGGCCCTGCTGAGTCCCCGAGCGCCTCCTGGGTTCCTGCCACCACCCTTGGGCCGGGATGAGGTGCCACCTTGTGCGTAGAAGCCCTGCACACAGGCAAGAAGCCCCCCAGGCCCGCGGGCGCGCCCGACCCTGGTTCCTCCTGGCTGGCTGCAGCCACAGGGAACGGGGGTTCTGAGTTGGCAGCCCCCATTCCCGAAGCATCCACGGGCAGTTCCCCGAAGGGCTGACACCGGCTGCGCCTCAGCAGCCAGACAACCTCCCTCCCTCTGGTCGGGCACTGCAAGCCACACAGCCACTTGTGTCCCCTGTGTCCCTGGAGGCCGCAGCGCGTTTTGGGTTTTGGCGCGGACGGGCCCCTCTCGGCTTCCGTAGTCCATTTGCCCCCGGAGCCTGCCAGACCCCTGGCCCCAGGGGCGGGCCCTGCTGAGTTCCCGAGCGCCTCCTGTGTTCCTGCCACCACCCTTGGGCCGGGATGAGGTGCCACCTTGTGCGTAGAAGCCCTGCACACAGGCAAGAAGCCCCCCAGGCCCGCGGGCGCGCCCGACCCTGGAGCCCCCTGGCTGGCTGCAGCCACAGGGAACGGGGGTTCTGAGTTGGCAGCCCCCATTCCCGAAGCATCCACGGGCAGTTCCCCGAAGGGCTGACACCGGCTGCGCCTCAGCAACCAGACAACCTCCCTCCCTCTGGTCGGGCACTGCAAGCCACACAGCCACTTGTGTCCCCTGTGTCCCTGGAGGCCGCAGCGCGTTTTGGGTTTTAGCGCGGACGGGCCCCTCTCGGCTTCCGTAGTCCATTTGCCCCCGGAGCCTGCCAGACCCCTGGCCCCAGGGGCGGGCCCTGCTGAGTTCCCGAGCGCCTCCTGGGTTCCTGCCACCACCCTTGGGCCGGGATGAGGTGCCACCTTGTGCGTAGAAGCCCTGCACACAGGCAAGAAGCCCCCCAGGCCCGCGGGCGCGCCCGACCCTGGAGCTCCCTGGCTGGCTGCAGCCACAGGGAACGGGGGTTCTGAGTTGGCAGCCCCCATTCCCGAAGCATCCACGGGCAGTTCCCCGAAGGGCTGACACCGGCTGCGCCTCAGCAGCCAGACAACCTCCCTCCCTCTGGTCGGGCACTGCAAGCCACACAGCCACTTGTGTCCCCTGTGTCCCTGGAGGCCGCAGCGCGTTTTGGGTTTTGGCGCGGACGGGCCCCTCTCGGCTTCCATAGTCCATTTGCCCCCGGAGCCTGCCAGACCCCTGGCCCCAGGGGCGGGCCCTGCTGAGTCCCCGAGCGCCTCCTGGGTTCCTGCCACCACCCTTGGGCCGGGATGAGGTGCCACCTTGTGCGTAGAAGCCCTGCACACAGGCAAGAAGCCCCCCAGGCCCGCGGGCGCGCCCTACCCTGGAGCCCCCTGGCTGGCTGTAGCCACAGGGAACGGGGGTTCTGAGTTGGCAGCCCCCATTCCCGAAGCATCCACGGGCAGTTCCCCGAAGGGCTGACACCGGCTGCGCCTCAGCAGCCAGACAACCTCCCTCCCTCTGGTCGGGCACTGCAAGCCACACAGCCACTTGTGTCCCCTGTGTCCCTGGAGGCCGCAGCGCGTTTTGGGTTTTGGCGCGGACGGGCCCCTCTCGGCTTCCGTAGTCCATTTGTCCCCGGAGCCTGCCAGACCCCTGTCACCAGGGGCGGGCCCTGCTGAGTCCCCGAGCGCCTCCTGGGTTCCTGCCACCACCCTTAGGCCGGGATGAGGTGCCACCTTGTGCGAAGAAGCCCTGCACACAGGCAAGAAGCCCCCCAGGCCCGCGGGCGCGCCCGACCCTGGAGCCCCCTGGCTGGCTGCAGCCACAGGGAACGGGGGTTCTGAGTTGGCAGCCCCCATTCCCGAAGCATCCACGGGCAGTTCCCCGAAGGGCTGACACCGGCTGCGCCTCAGCAGCCAGACAACCTCCCTCCCTCTGGTCGGGCACTGCAAGCCACACAGCCACTTGTGTCCCCTGTGTCCCTGGAGGCCGCAGCGCGTTTTGGGTTTTGGCGCGGACGGGCCCCTCTCGGCTTCCGTAGTCCATTTGCCCCGGAGCCTGCCAGACCCCTGGCCCCAGGGGCGGGCCCTGCTGAGTCCCCAAGCGCCTCCTGGGTTCCTGCCACCACCCTTGGGCCGGGATGAGGTGCCACCTTGTGCGTAGAAGCCCTGCACACAGGCAAGAAGCCCCCCAGGCCCGCGGGCGCGCCCGACCCTGGAGCCCCCTGGCTGGCTGCAGCCACAGGGAACGGGGGTTCTGAGTTGGCAGCCCCCATTCCCGAAGCATCCACGGGCAGTTCCCCGAAGGGCTGACACCGGCTGCGCCTCAGCAGCCAGACAACCTCCCTCCCTCTGGTCGGGCACTGCAAGCCACACAGCCACTTGTGTCCCCTGTGTCCCTGGAGGCCGCAGCGCGTTTTGGGTTTTGGCACGGACGGGCCCCTCTCGGCTTCCGTAGTCCATTTGCCGCGGAGCCTGCCAGACCCCTGGCCCCAGGGGCGGGCCCTGCTGAGTCCCCGAGCGCCTCCTGGGTTCCTGCCACCACCCTTGGGCCGGGATGAGGTGCCACCTTGTGCGTAGAAGCCCTGCACACAGGCAAGAAGCCCCCCAGGCCCGCGGGCGCGCCCGACCCTGGAGCCCCCTGGCTGGCTGCAGCCACAGGGAACGGGGGTTCTGAGTTGGCAGCCCCCATTCCCGAAGCATCCACGGGCAGTTCCCCGAAGGGCTGACACCGGCTGCGCCTCAGCAGCCAGACAACCTCCCTCCCTCTGGTCGGGCACTGCAAGCCACACAGCCACTTGTGTCCCCTGTGTCCCTGGAGGCCGCAGCGCGTTTTGGGTTTTGGCGCGGACGGGCCCCTCTCGGCTTCCGTAGTCCTTTTGCCCCGGAGCCTGCCAGACCCCTGGCCCCAGGGGCGGGCCC
The DNA here is from genome assembly GCF_033115175.1 of Lepus europaeus. Classification (NCBI taxonomy): domain Eukaryota; kingdom Metazoa; phylum Chordata; class Mammalia; order Lagomorpha; family Leporidae; genus Lepus; species Lepus europaeus. The sequence continues at coordinate 37,967 of NW_026909088.1, read as the reverse complement.
TGCTGAGTCCCCGAGCGCCTCCTGGGTTCCTGCCACCACCCTTGGGCCGGGATGAGGTGCCACCTTGTGCGTAGAAGCCCTGCACACAGGCAAGAAGCCCCCCAGGCCCGCGGGCGCGCCCGACCCTGGTTCCTCCTGGCTGGCTGCAGCCACAGGGAACGGGGGTTCTGAGTTGGCAGCCCCCATTCCCGAAGCATCCACGGGCAGTTCCCCGAAGGGCTGACACCGGCTGCGCCTCAGCAGCCAGACAACCTCCCTCCCTCTGGTCGGGCACTGCAAGCCACACAGCCACTTGTGTCCCCTGTGTCCCTGGAGGCCGCAGCGCGTTTTGGGTTTTGGCGCGGACGGGCCCCTCTCGGCTTCCGTAGTCCATTTGCCCCCGGAGCCTGCCAGACCCCTGGCCCCAGGGGCGGGCCCTGCTGAGTTCCCGAGCGCCTCCTGGGTTCCTGCCACCACCCTTGGGCCGGGATGAGGTGCCACCTTGTGCGTAGAAGCCCTGCACACAGGCAAGAAGCCCGCCAGGCCCGCGGGCGCGCCCGACCCTGGAGCCCCCTGGCTGGCTGCAGCCACAGGGAACGGGGGTTCTGAGTTGGCAGCCCCCATTCCCGAAGCATCCACGGGCAGTTCCCCGAAGGGCTGACACCGGCTGCGCCTCAGCAACCAGACAACCTCCCTCCCTCTGGTCGGGCACTGCAAGCCACACAGCCACTTGTGTCCCCTGTGTCCCTGGAGGCCGCAGCGCGTTTTGGGTTTTAGCGCGGACGGGCCCCTCTCGGCTTCCGTAGTCCATTTGCCCCCGGAGCCTGCCAGACCCCTGGCCCCAGGGGCGGGCCCTGCTGAGTTCCCGAGCGCCTCCTGGGTTCCTGCCACCACCCTTGGGCCGGGATGAGGTGCCACCTTGTGCGTAGAAGCCCTGCACACAGGCAAGAAGCCCCCCAGGCCCGCGGGCGCGCCCGACCCTGGAGCCCCCTGGCTGGCTGCAGCCACAGGGAACGGGGGTTCTGAGTTGGCAGCCCCCATTCCCGAAGCATCCACGGGCAGTTCCCCGAAGGGCTGACACCGGCTGCGCCTCAGCAGCCAGACAACCTCCCTCCCTCTGGTCGGGCACTGCAAGCCACACAGCCACTTGTGTCCCCTGTGTCCCTGGAGGCCGCAGCGCGTTTTGGGTTTTGGCGCGGACGGGCCCCTCTCGGCTTCCGTAGTCCATTTGCCCCGGAGCCTGCCAGACCCCTGGCCCCAGGGGCGGGCCCTGCTGAGTCCCCGAGCGCCTCCTGGGTTCCTGCCACCACCCTTGGGCCGGGATGAGGTGCCACCTTGTGCGTAGAAGCCCTGCACACAGGCAAGAAGCCCCCCAGGCCCGCGGGCGCGCCCGACCCTGGAGCCCCCTGGCTGGCTGCAGCCACAGGGAACGGGGGTTCTGAGTTGGCAGCCCCCATTCCCGAAGCATCCACGGGCAGTTCCCCGAAGGGCTGACACCGGCTGCGCCTCAGCAGCCAGACAACCTCCCTCCCTCTGGTCGGGCACTGCAAGCCACACAGCCACTTGTGTCCCCTGTGTCCCTGGAGGCCGCAGCGCGTTTTGGGTTTTGGCACGGACGGGCCCCTCTCGGCTTCCGTAGTCCATTTGCCGCGGAGCCTGCCAGACCCCTGGCCCCAGGGGCGGGCCCTGCTGAGTCCCCGAGCGCCTCCTGGGTTCCTGCCACCACCCTTGGGCCGGGATGAGGTGCCACCTTGTGCGTAGAAGCCCTGCACACAGGCAAGAAGCCCCCCAGGCCCGCGGGCGCGCCCGACCCTGGAGCCCCCTGGCTGGCTGCAGCCACAGGGAACGGGGGTTCTGAGTTGGCAGCCCCCATTCCCGAAGCATCCACGGGCAGTTCCCCGAAGGGCTGACACCGGCTGCGCCTCAGCAACCAGACAACCTCCCTCCCTCTGGTCGGGCACTGCAAGCCACACAGCCACTTGTGTCCCCTGTGTCCCTGGAGGCCGCAGCGCGTTTTGGGTTTTGGCGCGGACGGGCCCCTCTCGGCTTCCGTAGTCCATTTGCCCCGGAGCCTGCCAGACCCCTGGCCCCAGGGGCGGGCCCTGCTGAGTCCCCGAGCGCCTCCTGGGTTCCTGCCACCACCCTTGGGCCGGGATGAGGTGCCACCTTGTGCGTAGAAGCCCTGCACACAGGCAAGAAGCCCCCCAGGCCCGCGGGCGCGCCCGACCCTGGTTCCTCCTGGCTGGCTGCAGCCACAGGGAACGGGGGTTCTGAGTTGGCAGCCCCCATTCCCGAAGCATCCACGGGCAGTTCCCCGAAGGGCTGACACCGGCTGCGCCTCAGCAGCCAGACAACCTCCCTCCCTCTGGTCGGGCACTGCAAGCCACACAGCCACTTGTGTCCCCTGTGTCCCTGGAGGCCGCAGCGCGTTTTGGGTTTTGGCGCGGACGGGCCCCTCTCGGCTTCCGTAGTCCATTTGCCCCGGAGCCTGCCAGACCCCTGGCCCCAGGGGCGGGCCCTGCTGAGTCCCCGAGCGCCTCCTGGGTTCCTGCCACCACCCTTGGGCCGGGATGAGGTGCCACCTTGTGCGTAGAAGCCCTGCACACAGGCAAGAAGCTCCCCAGGCCCGCGGGCGCGCCCGACCCTGGAGCCCCCTGGCTGGCTGCTGCCAAAGGGAACGGGGGTTCTGAGTTGGCAGCCCCTATTCCCGAAGCATCCACGGGCAATTCCCCGAAGGGCTGACACCGGCTGCGCCTCAGCAGCCAGACAACCTCCCTCCCTCTGGTCGGGCACTGCAAGCCACACAGCCACTTATGTCCCCTGTGTCCCTGGAGGCCGCAGCGCGTTTTGGGTTTTGGCGCGGACGGGCCCCTCTCGGCTTCCGTAGTCCATTTGCCCGGGAGCCTGCCAGACCCCTGGCCCCAGGGGCGGGCCCTGCTGAGTCCCCGAGCGCCTCCTGGGTTCCTGCCACCACCCTTGGGCCGGGATGAGGTGCCACCTTGTGCGTAGAAGCCCTGCACACAGGCAAGAAGCCCCCCAGGCCCGCGGGCGCGCCCGACCCTGGAGCCCCCTGGCTGGCTGCAGCCACAGGGAACGGGGGTTCTGAGTTGGCAGCCCCCATTCCCGAAGCATCCACGGGCAGTTCCCCGAAGGGCTGACACCGGCTGCGCCTCAGCAGCCAGACAACCTCCCTCCCTCTGGTCGGGCACTGCAAGCCACACAGCCACTTGTGTCCCCTGTGTCCCTGGAGGCCGCAGCGCGTTTTGGGTTTTGGCGCGGACGGGCCCCTCTCGGCTTCCGTAGTCCATTTGCCCCGGAGCCTGCCAGACCCCTGGCCCCAGGGGCGGGCCCTGCTGAGTCCCCGAGCGCCTCCTGGGTTCCTGCCACCACCCTTGGGCCGGGATGAGGTGCCACCTTGTGCGTAGAAGCCCTGCACACAGGCAAGAAGCCCCCCAGGCCCGCGGGCGCGCCCGACCCTGGAGCCCCCTGGCTGGCTGCAGCCACAGGGAACGGGGGTTCTGGGTTGGCAGCCCCCATTCCCGAAGCATCCACGGGCAGTTCCCCGAAGGGCTGACACCGGCTGCGCCTCAGCAGCCAGACAACCTCCCTCCCTCTGGTCGGGCACTGCAAGCCACACAGCCACTTGTGTCCCCTGTGTCCCTGGAGGCCGCAGCGCGTTTTGGGTTTTGGCGCGGACGGGCCCCTCTCGGCTTCCGTAGTCCATTTGCCCCCGGAGCCTGCCAGACCCCTGGCCCCAGGGGCGGGCCCTGCTGAGTTCCCGAGCGCCTCCTGGGTTCCTGCCACCACCCTTGGGCCGGGATGAGGTGCCACCTTGTGCGTAGAAGCCCTGCACACAGGCAAGAAGCCCCCCAGGCCCGCGGGCGCGCCCGACCCTGGAGCCCCCTGGCTGGCTGCAGCCACAGGGAACGGGGGTTCTGAGTTGGCAGCCCCCATTCCCGAAGCATCCACGGGCAGTTCCCCGAAGGGCTGACACCGGCTGCGCCTCAGCAACCAGACAACCTCCCTCCCTCTGGTCGGGCACTGCAAGCCACACAGCCACTTGTGTCCCCTGTGTCCCTGGAGGCCGCAGCGCGTTTTGGGTTTTGGCGCGGACGGGCCCCTCTCGGCTTCCGTAGTCCATTTGCCCCGGAGCCTGCCAGACCCCTGGCCCCAGGGGCGGGCCCTGCTGAGTCCCCGAGCGCCTCCTGGGTTCCTGCCACCACCCTTGGGCCGGGATGAGGTGCCACCTTGTGCGTAGAAGCCCTGCACACAGGCAAGAAGCCCCCCAGGCCCGCGGGCGCGCCCGACCCTGGTTCCTCCTGGCTGGCTGCAGCCACAGGGAACGGGGGTTCTGAGTTGGCAGCCCCCATTCCCGAAGCATCCACGGGCAGTTCCCCGAAGGGCTGACACCGGCTGCGCCTCAGCAGCCGGACAACCTCCCTCCCTCTGGTCGGGCACTGCAAGCCACACAGCCACTTGTGTCCCCTGTGTCCCTGGAGGCCGCAGCGCGTTTTGGGTTTTGGCGCGGACAGGCCCCTCTCGGCTTCCGTAGTCCATTTGCCCCCGGAGCCTGCCAGACCCCTGGCCCCAGGGGCGGGCCCTGCTGAGTCCCCGAGCGCCTCCTGGGTTCCTGCCACCACCCTTGGGCCGGGATGAGGTGCCACCTTGTGCGTAGAAGCCCTGCACACAGGCAAGAAGCCCCCCAGGCCCGCGGGCGCGCCCTACCCTGGAGCCCCCTGGCTGGCTGTAGCCACAGGGAACGGGGGTTCTGAGTTGGCAGCCCCCATTCCCGAAGCATCCACGGGCAGTTCCCCGAAGGGCTGACACCGGCTGCGCCTCAGCAGCCAGACAACCTCCCTCCCTCTGGTCGGGCACTACAAGCCACACAGCCACTTGTGTCCCCTGTGTCCCTGGAGGCCGCAGCGCGTTTTGGGTTTTGGCGCGGACGGGCCCCTCTCGGCTTCCGTAGTCCATTTGCCCCCGGAGCCTGCCAGACCCCTGGCCCCAGGGGCGGGCCCTGCTGAGTTCCCGAGCGCCTCCTGGGTTCCTGCCACCACCCTTGGGCCGGGATGAGGTGCCACCTTGTGCGTAGAAGCCCTGCACACAGGCAAGAAGCCCCCCAGGCCCGCGGGCGCGCCCGACCCTGGAGCCCCCTGGCTGGCTGCAGCCACAGGGAACGGTGGTTCTGAGTTGACAGCCCCCATTCCCGAAGCATCCACGGGCAGTTCCCCGAAGGGCTGACACCGGCTGCGCCTCAGCAGCCAGACAACCTCCCTCCCTCTGGTCGGGCACTGCAAGCCACACAGCCACTTGTGTCCCCTGTGTCCCTGGAGGCCGCAGCGCGTTTTGGGTTTTGGCGCGGACGGGCCCCTCTCGGCTTCCGTAGTCCATTTGCCCGGGAGCCTGCCAGACCCCTGGCCCCAGGGGCGGGCCCTGCTGAGTCCCCGAGCGCCTCCTGGGTTCCTGCCACCACCCTTGGGCCGGGATGAGGTGCCACCTTGTGCGTAGAAGCCCTGCACACAGGCAAGAAGCCCCCCAGGCCCGCGGGCGCGCCCGACCCTGGAGCCCCCTGGCTGGCTGCAGCCACAGGGAACGGGGGTTCTGAGTTGGCAGCTCCCATTCCCGAAGCATCCACGGGCAGTTCCCCGAAGGGCTGACACCGGCTGCGCCTCAGCAGCCAGACAACCTCCCTCCCTCTGGTCGGGCACTGCAAGCCACACAGCCACTTGTGTCCCCTGTGTCCCTGGAGGCCGCAGCGCGTTTTGGGTTTTGGCACGGACGGGCCCCTCTCGGCTTCCGTAGTCCATTTGCCCCGGAGCCTGCCAGACCCCTGGCCCCAGGGGCGGGCCCTGCTGAGTCCCCGAGCGCCTCCTGGGTTCCTGCCACCACCCTTGGGCCGGGATGAGGTGCCACCTTGTGCGTAGAAGCCCTGCACACAGGCAAGAAGCCCCCCAGGCCCGCGGGCGCGCCCGACCCTGGAGCCCCCTGGCTGGCTGCAGCCACAGGGAACGGGGGTTCTGGGTTGGCAGCCCCCATTCCCGAAGCATCCACGGGCAGTTCCCCGAAGGGCTGACACCGGCTGCGCCTCAGCAGCCAGACAACCTCCCTCCCTCTGGTCGGGCACTGCAAGCCACACAGCCACTTGTGTCCCCTGTGTCCCTGGAGGCCGCAGCGCGTTTTGGGTTTTGGCGCGGACGGGCCCCTCTCGGCTTCCGTAGTCCATTTGCCCCGGAGCCTGCCAGACCCCTGGCCCCAGGGGCGGGCCCTGCTGAGACCCCGAGCGCCTCCTGGGTTCCTGCCACCACCCTTGGGCCGGGATGAGGTGCCACCTTGTGCGTAGAAGCCCTGCACACAGGCAAGAAGCCCCCCAGGCCCGCGGGCGTGCCCGAACCTGGAGCCCCCTGGCTGGCTGTAGCCACAGGGAACGGGGGTTCTGAGTTGGCAGCCCCCATTCCCGAAGCATCCACGGGCAGTTCCCCGAAGGGCTGACACCGGCTGCGCCTCAGCAGCCAGACAACCTCCCTCCCTCTGGTCGGGCACTGCAAGCCACACAGCCACTTGTGTCCCCTGTGTCCCTGGAGGCCGCAGCGCGTTTTGGGTTTTGGCGCGGACGGGCCCCTCTCGGCTTCCGTAGTCCATTTGCCCCCGGAGCCTGCCAGACCCCTGGCCCCAGGGGCGGGCCCTGCTGAGTTCCCGAGCGCCTCCTGGGTTCCTGCCACCACCCTTGGGCCGGGATGAGGTGCCACCTTGTGCGTAGAAGCCCTGCACACAGGCAAGAAGCCCCCCAGGCCCGCGGGCGCGCCCGACCCTGGAGCCCCCTGGCTGGCTGCAGCCACAGGGAACGGGGGTTCTGAGTTGGCAGCCCCCATTCCCGAAGCATCCACGGGCAGTGCCCGAAGGGCTGACACCGGCTGCGCCTCAGCAGCCAGACAACCTCCCTCCCTCTGGTCGGGCACTGCAAGCCACACAGCCACTTGTGTCCCCTGTGTCCCTGGAGGCCGCAGCGCGTTTTGGGTTTTGGCGCGGACGGGCCCCTCTCGGCTTCCGTAGTCCATTTGCCCCGGAGCCTGCCAGACCCCTGGCCCCAGGGGCGGGCCCTGCTGAGTCCCCGAGCGCCTCCTGGGTTCCTGCCACCACCCTTGGGCCGGGATGAGGTGCCACCTTGTGCGTAGAAGCCCTGCACACAGGCAAGAAGCCCCCCAGGCCCGCGGGCGCGCCCGACCCTGGTTCCTCCTGGCTGGCTGCAGCCACAGGGAACGGGGGTTCTGAGTTGGCAGCCCCCATTCCCGAAGCATCCACGGGCAGTTCCCCGAAGGGCTGACACCGGCTGCGCCTCAGCAGCCAGACAACCTCCCTCCCTCTGGTCGGGCACTGCAAGCCACACAGCCACTTGTGTCCCCTGTGTCCCTGGAGGCCGCAGCGCGTTTTGGGTTTTGGCGCGGACGGGCCCCTCTCGGCTTCCGTAGTCCATTTGCCCCGGAGCCTGCCAGACCCCTGGCCCCAGGGGCGGGCCCTGCTGAGTCCCCGAGCGCCTCCTGGGTTCCTGCCACCACCCTTGGGCCGGGATGAGGTGCCACCTTGTGCGTAGAAGCCCTGCACACAGGCAAGAAGCCCCCCAGGCCCGCGGGCGCGCCCGACCCTGGTTCCTCCTGGCTGGCTGCAGCCACAGGGAACGGGGGTTCTGAGTTGGCAGCCCCCATTCCCGAAGCATCCACGGGCAGTTCCCCGAAGGGCTGACACCGGCTGCGCCTCAGCAGCCAGACAACCTCCCTCCCTCTGGTCGGGCACTGCAAGCCACACAGCCACTTGTGTCCCCTGTGTCCCTGGAGGCCGCAGCGCGTTTTGGGTTTTGGCGCGGACGGGCCCCTCTCGGCTTCCGTAGTCCATTTGCCCCCGGAGCCTGCCAGACCCCTGGCCCCAGGGGCGGGCCCTGCTGAGTTCCCGAGCGCCTCCTGGGTTCCTGCCACCACCCTTGGGCCGGGATGAGGTGCCACCTTGTGCGTAGAAGCCCTGCACACAGGCAAGAAGCCCCCCAGGCCCGCGGGCGCGCCCGACCCTGGAGCCCCCTGGCTGGCTGCAGCCACAGGGAACGGGGGTTCTGAGTTGGCAGCCCCCATTCCCGAAGCATCCACGGGCAGTTCCCCGAAGGGCTGACACCGGCTGCGCCTCAGCAACCAGACAACCTCCCTCCCTCTGGTCGGGCACTGCAAGCCACACAGCCACTTGTGTCCCCTGTGTCCCTGGAGGCCGCAGCGCGTTTTGGGTTTTAGCGCGGACGGGCCCCTCTCGGCTTCCGTAGTCCATTTGCCCCCGGAGCCTGCCAGACCCCTGGCCCCAGGGGCGGGCCCTGCTGAGTTCCCGAGCGCCTCCTGGGTTCCTGCCACCACCCTTGGGCCGGGATGAGGTGCCACCTTTTGCGTAGAAGCCCTGCACACAGGCAAGAAGCCCCCCAGGCCCGCGGGCGCGCCCGACCCTGGAGCCCCCTGGCTGGCTGCAGCCACAGGGAACGGGGGTTCTGAGTTGGCAGCCCCCATTCCCGAAGCATCCACGGGCAGTTCCCCGAAGGGCTGACACCGGCTGCGCCTCAGCAGCCAGACAACCTCCCTCCCTCTGGTCGGGCACTGCAAGCCACACAGCCACTTGTGTCCCCTGTGTCCCTGGAGGCCGCAGCGCGTTTTGGGTTTTGGCGCGGACGGGCCCCTCTCGGCTTCCGTAGTCCATTTGCCCCGGAGCCTGCCAGACCCCTGGCCCCAGGGGCGGGCCCTGCTGAGTCCCCGAGCGCCTCCTGGGTTCCTGCCACCACCCTTGGGCCGGGATGAGGTGCCACCTTGTGCGTAGAAGCCCTGCACACAGGCAAGAAGTCCCCCAGGCCCGCGGGCGCGCCCGACCATGGAGCCCCCTGGCTGGCTGCAGCCACAGGGAACGGGGGTTCTGAGTTGGCAGCCCCCATTCCCGAAGCATCCACGGGCAGTTCCCCGAAGGGCTGACACCGGCTGCGCCTCAGCAGCCAGACAACCTCCCTCCCTCTGGTCGGGCACTGCAAGCCACACAGCCACTTGTGTCCCCTGTGTCCCTGGAGGCCGCAGCGCGTTTTGGGTTTTGGCACGGACGGGCCCCTCTCGGCTTCCGTAGTCCATTTGCCGCGGAGCCTGCCAGACCCCTGGCCCCAGGGGCGGGCCCTGCTGAGTCCCCGAGCGCCTCCTGGGTTCCTGCCACCACCCTTGGGCCGGGATGAGGTGCCACCTTGTGCGTAGAAGCCCTGCACACAGGCAAGAAGCCCCCCAGGCCCGCGGGCGCGCCCGACCCTGGAGCCCCCTGGCTGGCTGCAGCCACAGGGAACGGGGGTTCTGAGTTGGCAGCCCCCATTCCCGAAGCATCCACGGGCAGTTCCCCGAAGGGCTGACACCGGCTGCGCCTCAGCAACCAGACAACCTCCCTCCCTCTGGTCGGGCACTGCAAGCCACACAGCCACTTGTGTCCCCTGTGTCCCTGGAGGCCGCAGCGCGTTTTGGGTTTTGGCGCGGACGGGCCCCTCTCGGCTTCCGTAGTCCATTTGCCCCGGAGCCTGCCAGACCCCTGGCCCCAGGGGCGGGCCCTGCTGAGTCCCCGAGCGCCTCCTGGGTTCCTGCCACCACCCTTGGGCCGGGATGAGGTGCCACCTTGTGCGTAGAAGCCCTGCACACAGGCAAGAAGCCCCCCAGGCCCGCGGGCGCGCCCGATCCTGGTTCCTCCTGGCTGGCTGCAGCCACAGGGAACGGGGGTTCTGAGTTGGCAGCCCCCATTCCCGAAGCATCCACGGGCAGTTCCCCGAAGGGCTGACACCGGCTGCGCCTCAGCAGCCAGACAACCTCCCTCCCTCTGGTCGGGCACTGCAAGCCACACAGCCACTTGTGTCCCCTGTGTCCCTGGAGGCCGCAGCGCGTTTTGGGTTTTGGCGCGGACAGGCCCCTCTCGGCTTCCGTAGTCCATTTGCCCCCGGAGCCTGCCAGACCCCTGGCCCCAGGGGCGGGCCCTGCTGAGTCCCCGAGCGCCTCCTGGGTTCCTGCCACCACCCTTGGGCCGGGATGAGGTGCCACCTTGTGCGTAGAAGCCCTGCACACAGGCAAGAAGCCCCCCAGGCCCGCGGGCGCGCCCTACCCTGGAGCCCCCTGGCTGGCTGTAGCCACAGGGAACGGGGGTTCTGAGTTGGCAGCCCCCATTCCCGAAGCATCCACGGGCAGTTCCCCGAAGGGCTGACACCGGCTGCGCCTCAGCAGCCAGACAACCTCCCTCCCTCTGGTCGGGCACTACAAGCCACACAGCCACTTGTGTCCCCTGTGTCCCTGGAGGCCGCAGCGCGTTTTGGGTTTTGGCGCGGACGGGCCCCTCTCGGCTTCCGTAGTCCATTTGCCCCCGGAGCCTGCCAGACCCCTGGCCCCAGGGGCGGGCCCTGCTGAGTTCCCGAGCGCCTCCTGGGTTACTGCCACCACCCTTGGGCCGGGATGAGGTGCCACCTTGTGCGTAGAAGCCCTACACACAGGCAAGAAGACCCCAAGGCCCGCGGGCGCGCCCGACCCTGGAGCCCCCTGGCTGGCTGCAGCCACAGGGAACGGTGGTTCTGAGTTGACAGCCCCCATTCCCGAAGCATCCACGGGCAGTTCCCCGAAGGGCTGACACCGGCTGCGCCTCAGCAGCCAGACAACCTCCCTCCCTCTGGTCGGGCACTGCAAGCCACACAGCCACTTGTGTCCCCTGTGTCCCTGGAGGCCGCAGCGCGTTTTGGGTTTTGGCGCGGACGGGCCCCTCTCGGCTTCCGTAGTCCATTTGCCCCCGGAGCCTGCCAGACCCCTGTCACCAGGGGCGGGCCCTGCTGAGTCCCCGAGCGCCTCCTGGGTTCCTGCCACCACCCTTGGGCCGGGATGAGGTGCCACCTTGTGCGTAGAAGCCCTGCACACAGGCAAGAAGTTCCCCAGGCCCGCGGGCGCGCCCGACCCTGGAGCCCCCTGGCTGGCTGCAGCCAAAGGGAACGGGGGTTCTGAGTTGGCAGCCCCTATTCCCGAAGCATCCACGGGCAATTCCCCGAAGGGCTGACACCGGCTGCGCCTCAGCAGCCAGACAACCTCCCTCCCTCTGGTCGGGCACTGCAAGCCACACAGCCACTTATGTCCCCTGTGTCCCTGGAGGCCGCAGCGCGTTTTGGGTTTTGGCGCGGACGGGCCCCTCTCGGCTTCCGTAGTCCATTTGCCCGGGAGCCTGCCAGACCCCTGGCCCCAGGGGCGGGCCCTGCTGAGTCCCCGAGCGCCTCCTGGGTTCCTGCCACCACCCTTGGGCCGGGATGAGGTGCCACCTTGTGCGTAGAAGCCCTGCACACAGGCAAGAAGCCCCCCAGGCCCGCGGGCGCGCCCGACCCTGGAGCCCCCTGGCTGGCTGCAGCCACAGGGAACGGGGGTTCTGAGTTGGCAGCCCCCATTCCCGAAGCATCCACGGGCAGTTCCCCGAAGGGCTGACACCGGCTGCGCCTCAGCAGCCAGACAACCTCCCTCCCTCTGGTCGGGCACTGCAAGCCACACAGCCACTTGTGTCCCCTGTGTCCCTGGAGGCCGCAGCGCGTTTTGGGTTTTGGCACGGACGGGCCCCTCTCGGCTTCCGTAGTCCATTTGCCCCGGAGCCTGCCAGACCCCTGGCCCCAGGGGCGGGCCCTGCTGAGTCCCCGAGCGCCTCCTGGGTTCCTGCCACCACCCTTGGGCCGGGATGAGGTGCCACCTTGTGCGTAGAAGCCCTGCACACAGGCAAGAAGCCCCCCAGGCCCGCGGGCGCGCCCGACCCTGGAGCCCCCTGGCTGGCTGCAGCCACAGGGAACGGGGGTTCTGGGTTGGCAGCCCCCATTCCCGAAGCATCCATGGGCAGTTCCCCGAAGGGCTGACACCGGCTGCGCCTCAGCAGCCAGACAACCTCCCTCCCTCTGGTCGGGCACTGCAAGCCACACAGCCACTTGTGTCCCCTGTGTCCCTGGAGGCCGCAGCGCGTTTTGGGTTTTGGCGCGGACGGGCCCCTCTCGGCTTCCGTAGTCCATTTGCCCCGGAGCCTGCCAGACCCCTGGCCCCAGGGGCGGGCCCTGCTGAGACCCCGAGCGCCTCCTGGGTTCCTGCCACCACCCTTGGGCCGGGATGAGGTGCCACCTTGTGCGTAGAAGCCCTGCACACAGGCAAGAAGCCCCCCAGGCCCGCGGGCGTGCCCGAACCTGGAGCCCCCTGGCTGGCTGTAGCCACAGGGAACGGGGGTTCTGAGTTGGCAGCCCCCATTCCCGAAGCATCCACGGGCAGTTCCCCGAAGGGCTGACACCGGCTGCGCCTCAGCAGCCAGACAACCTCCCTCCCTCTGGTCGGGCACTGCAAGCCACACAGCCACTTGTGTCCCCTGTGTCCCTGGAGGCCGCAGCGCGTTTTGGGTTTTGGCGCGGACGGGCCCCTCTCGGCTTCCGTAGTCCATTTGCCCCCGGAGCCTGCCAGACCCCTGGCCCCAGGGGCGGGCCCTGCTGAGTTCCCGAGCGCCTCCTGGGTTCCTGCCACCACCCTTGGGCCGGGATGAGGTGCCACCTTGTGCGTAGAAGCCCTGCACACAGGCAAGAAGCCCCCCAGGCCCGCGGGCGCGCCCGACCCTGGAGCCCCCTGGCTGGCTGCAGCCACAGGGAACGGGGGTTCTGAGTTGGCAGCCCCCATTCCCGAAGCATCCACGGGCAGTGCCCGAAGGGCTGACACCGGCTGCGCCTCAGCAGCCCGACAACCTCCCTCCCTCTGGTCGGGCACTGCAAGCCACACAGCCACTTGTGTCCCCTGTGTCCCTGGAGGCCGCAGCGCGTTTTGGGTTTTGGCGCGGACGGGCCCCTCTCGGCTTCCGTAGTCCATTTGCCCCGGAGCCTGCCAGACCCCTGGCCCCAGGGGCGGGCCCTGCTGAGTCCCCGAGCGCCTCCTGGGTTCCTGCCACCACCCTTGGGCCGGGATGAGGTGCCACCTTGTGCGTAGAAGCCCTGCACACAGGCAAGAAGCCCCCCAGGCCCGCGGGCGCGCCCGACCCTGGTTCCTCCTGGCTGGCTGCAGCCACAGGGAACGGGGGTTCTGAGTTGGCAGCCCCCATTCCCGAAGCATCCACGGGCAGTTCCCCGAAGGGCTGACACCGGCTGCGCCTCAGCAGCCAGACAACCTCCCTCCCTCTGGTCGGGCACTGCAAGCCACACAGCCACTTGTGTCCCCTGTGTCCCTGGAGGCCGCAGCGCGTTTTGGGTTTTGGCGCGGACGGGCCCCTCTCGGCTTCCGTAGTCCATTTGCCCCAGAGCCTGCCAGACCCCTGGCCCCAGGGGCGGGCCCTGCTGAGTCCCCGAGCGCCTCCTGGGTTCCTGCCACAACCCTTGGGCCGGGATGAGGTGCCACCTTGTGCGTAGAAGCCCTGCACACAGGCAAGAAGCCCCACAGGCCCGCGGGCGCGCCCGACCCTGGTTCCTCCTGGCTGGCTGCAGCCACAGGGAACGGGGGTTCTGAGTTGGCAGCCCCCATTCCCGAAGCATCCACGGGCAGTTCCCCGAAGGGCTGACACCGGCTGCGCCTCAGCAGCCAGACAACCTCCCTCCCTCTGGTCGGGCACTGCAAGCCACACAGCCACTTGTGTCCCCTGTGTCCCTGGAGGCCGCAGCGCGTTTTGGGTTTTGGCGCGGACGGGCCCCTCTCGGCTTCCGTAGTCCATTTGCCCCCGGAGCCTGCCAGACCCCTGGCCCCAGGGGCGGGCCCTGCTGAGTTCCCGAGCGCCTCCTGGGTTCCTGCCACCACCCTTGGGCCGGGATGAGGTGCCACCTTGTGCGTAGAAGCCCTGCACACAGGCAAGAAGCCCCCCAGGCCCGCGGGCGCGCCCGACCCTGGAGCCCCCTGGCTGGCTGCAGCCACAGGGAACGGGGGTTCTGAGTTGGCAGCCCCCATTCCCGAAGCATCCACGGGCAGTTCCCCGAAGGGCTGACACCGGCTGCGCCTCAGCAACCAGACAACCTCCCTCCCTCTGGTCGGGCACTGCAAGCCACACAGCCACTTGTGTCCCCTGTGTCCCTGGAGGCCGCAGCCCGTTTTGGGTTTTGGCGTGGATGGGCCCCTCTCGGCTTCCGTAGTCCATTTGCCCCGGAGCCTGCCAGACCCCTGGCTCCAGGGGCGGGCCCTGCTGAGTCCGGGAGCGCCTCCTGGGTTCCTGCCACCACCCTTGGGCCGGGATGAGGTGCCACCTTGTGCGTAGAAGCCCTGCACACAGGCAAGAAGCCCCCCAGGCCCGCGGGCGCGCCCGACCCTGGAGCCCCCTGGCTGGCTGCAGCCACAGGGAACGGGGGTTCTGAGTTGGCAGCCCCCATTCCCGAAGCATCCACGGGCAGTTCCCCGAAGGGCTGACACCGGCTGCGCCTCAGCAGCCAGACAACCTCCCTCCCTCTGGTCGGGCACTGCAAGCCACACAGCCACTTGTGTCCCCTGTGTCCCTGGAGGCCGCAGCGCGTTTTGGGTTTTGGCGCGGACGGGCCCCTCTCGGCTTCCGTAGTCCATTTGCCCCAGAGCCTGCCAGACCCCTGGCCCCAGGGGCGGGCCCTGCTGAGTCCCCGAGCGCCTCCTGGGTTCCTGCCACAACCCTTGGGCCGGGATGAGGTGCCACCTTGTGCGTAGAAGCCCTGCACACAGGCAAGAAGCCCCACAGGCCCGCGGGCGCGCCCGACCCTGGTTCCTCCTGGCTGGCTGCAGCCACAGGGAACGGGGGTTCTGAGTTGGCAGCCCCCATTCCCGAAGCATCCACGGGCAGTTCCCCGAAGGGCTGACACCGGCTGCGCCTCAGCAGCCAGACAACCTCCCTCCCTCTGGTCGGGCACTGCAAGCCACACAGCCACTTGTGTCCCCTGTGTCCCTGGAGGCCGCAGCGCGTTTTGGGTTTTGGCGCGGACGGGCCCCTCTCGGCTTCCGTAGTCCATTTGCCCCCGGAGCCTGCCAGACCCCTGGCCCCAGGGGCGGGCCCTGCTGAGTTCCCGAGCGCCTCCTGGGTTCCTGCCACCACCCTTGGGCCGGGATGAGGTGCCACCTTGTGCGTAGAAGCCCTGCACACAGGCAAGAAGCCCCCCAGGCCCGCGGGCGCGCCCGACCCTGGAGCCCCCTGGCTGGCTGCAGCCACAGGGAACGGGGGTTCTGAGTTGGCAGCCCCCATTCCCGAAGCATCCACGGGCAGTTCCCCGAAGGGCTGACACCGGCTGCGCCTCAGCAACCAGACAACCTCCCTCCCTCTGGTCGGGCACTGCAAGCCACACAGCCACTTGTGTCCCCTGTGTCCCTGGAGGCCGCAGCCCGTTTTGGGTTTTGGCGTGGATGGGCCCCTCTCGGCTTCCGTAGTCCATTTGCCCCGGAGCCTGCCAGACCCCTGGCTCCAGGGGCGGGCCCTGCTGAGTCCGGGAGCGCCTCCTGGGTTCCTGCCACCACCCTTGGGCCGGGATGAGGTGCCACCTTGTGCGTAGAAGCCCTGCACACAGGCAAGAAGCCCCCCAGGCCCGCGGGCGCGCCCGACCCTGGAGCCCCCTGGCTGGCTGCAGCCACAGGGAACGGGGGTTCTGAGTTGGCAGCCCCCATTCCCGAAGCATCCACGGGCAGTTCCCCGAAGGGCTGACACCGGCTGCGCCTCAGCAGCCAGACAACCTCCCTCCCTCTGGTCGGGCACTGCAAGCCACACAGCCACTTGTGTCCCCTGTGTCCCTGGAGGCCGCAGCGCGTTTTGGGTTTTGGCGCGGACGGGCCCCTCTCGGCTTCCGTAGTCCATTTACCCCGGAGCCTGCCAGACCCCTGGCCCCAGGGGCGGGCCCTGCTGAGTCCCCGAGCGCCTCCTGGGTTCCTGCCACCACCCTTGGGCCGGGATGAGGTGCCACCTTGTGCGTAGAAGCCCTGCACACAGGCAAGAAGCCCCCCAGGCCCGCGGGCGCGCCCGACCCTGGAGCCCCCTGGCTGGCTGCAGCCACAGGGAACGGGGGTTCTGAGTTGGCAGCCCCCATTCCCGAAGCATCCACGGGCAGTTCCCCGAAGGGCTGACACCGGCTGCGCCTCAGCAGCCAGATAACCTCCCTCCCTCTGGTCGGGCACTGCAAGCCACACAGCCACTTGTGTCCCCTGTGTCCCTGGAGGCCGCAGCACGTTTTGGGTTTTGGCGCGGACGGGCCCCTCTCGGCTTCCGTAGTCCATTTGCCCCGGAGCCTGCCAGACCCCTGGCCCCAGGGGCGGGCCCTGCTGAGTCCCCGAGCGCCTCCTGGGTTCCTGCCACCACCCTTGGGCCGGGATGAGGTGCCACCTTGTGTGTAGAAGCCCTGCACACAGGCAAGAAGCCCCCCAGGCCCGCGGGCGCGCCCGACCCTGGAGCCCCCTGGCTGGCTGCAGCCACAGGGAACGGGGGTTCTGAGTTGGCAGCCCCCATTCCCGAAGCATCCACGGGCAGTTCCCCGAAGGGCTGACACCGGCTGCGCCTCAGCAGCCAGACAACCTCCCTCCCTCTGGTCGGGCACTGCAAGCCACACAGCCACTTGTGTCCCCTGTGTCCCTGGAGGCCGCAGTGCGTTTTGGGTTTTGGCGCGGACGGGCCCCTCTCGGCTTCCGTAGTCCATTTGCCCCGGAGCCTGCCAGACCCCTGGCCCCAGGGGCGGGCCCTGCTGAGTCCCCGAGCGCCTCCTGGGTTCCTGCCACCACCCTTGGGCCGGGATGAGGTGCCACCTTGTGCGTAGAAGCCCTGCACACAGGCAAGAAGCCCCCCAGGCCCGCGGGCGTGCCCGAACCTGGAGCCCCCTGGCTGGCTGTAGCCACAGGGAACGGGGGTTCTGAGTTGGCAGCCCCCATTCCCGAAGCATCCACGGGCAGTTCCCCGAAGGGCTGACACCGGCTGCGCCTCAGCAGCCAGACAACCTCCCTCCCTCTGGTCGGGCACTGCAAGCCACACAGCCACTTGTGTCCCCTGTGTCCCTGGAGGCCGCAGCGCGTTTTGGGTTTTGGCGCGGACGGGCCCCTCTCGGCTTCCGTAGTCCATTTGCCCCCGGAGCCTGCCAGACCCCTGGCCCCAGGGGCGGGCCCTGCTGAGTTCCCGAGCGCCTCCTGGGTTCCTGCCACCACCCTTGGGCCGGGATGAGGTGCCACCTTGTGCGTAGAAGCCCTGCACACAGGCAAGAAGCCCCCCAGGCCCGCGGGCGCGCCCGACCCTGGAGCCCCCTGGCTGGCTGCAGCCACAGGGAACGGGGGTTCTGAGTTGGCAGCCCCCATTCCCGAAGCATCCACGGGCAGTTCCCCGAAGGGCTGACACCGGCTGCGCCTCAGCAGCCAGACAACCTCCCTCCCTCTGGTCGGGCACTGCAAGCCACACAGCCACTTGTGTCCCCTGTGTCCCTGGAGGCCGCAGCGCGTTTTGGGTTTTGGCGCGGACGGGCCCCTCTCGGCTTCCGTAGTCCATTTGCCCCGGAGCCTGCCAGACCCCTGGCCCCAGGGGCGGGCCCTGCTGAGTCCCCGAGCGCCTCCTGGGTTCCTGCCACCACCCTTGGGCCGGGATGAGGTGCCACCTTGTGCGTAGAAGCCCTGCACACAGGCAAGAAGCCCCCCAGGCCCGCGGGCGTGCCCGAACCTGGAGCCCCCTGGCTGGCTGTAGCCACAGGGAACGGGGGTTCTGAGTTGGCAGCCCCCATTCCCGAAGCATCCACGGGCAGTTCCCCGAAGGGCTGACACCGGCTGCGCCTCAGCAGCCAGACAACCTCCCTCCCTCTGGTCGGGCACTGCAAGCCACACAGCCACTTGTGTCCCCTGTGTCCCTGGAGGCCGCAGCGCGTTTTGGGTTTTGGCGCGGACGGGCCCCTCTCGGCTTCCGTAGTCCATTTGCCCCCGGAGCCTGCCAGACCCCTGGCCCCAGGGGCGGGCCCTGCTGAGTTCCCGAGCGCCTCCTGGGTTCCTGCCACCACCCTTGGGCCGGGATGAGGTGCCACCTTGTGCGTAGAAGCCCTGCACACAGGCAAGAAGCCCCCCAGGCCCGCGGGCGCGCCCGACCCTGGAGCCCCCTGGCTGGCTGCAGCCACAGGGAACGGGGGTTCTGAGTTGGCAGCCCCCATTCCCGAAGCATCCACGGGCAGTGCCCGAAGGGCTGACACCGGCTGCGCCTCAGCAGCCAGACAACCTCCCTCCCTCTGGTCGGGCACTGCAAGCCACACAGCCACTTGTGTCCCCTGTGTCCCTGGAGGCCGCAGCGCGTTTTGGGTTTTGGCGCGGACGGGCCCCTCTCGGCTTCCGTAGTCCATTTGCCCCGGAGCCTGCCAGACCCCTGGCCCCAGGGGCGGGCCCTGCTGAGTCCCCGAGCGCCTCCTGGGTTCCTGCCACCACCCTTGGGCCGGGATGAGGTGCCACCTTGTGCGTAGAAGCCCTGCACACAGGCAAGAAGCCCCCCAGGCCCGCGGGCGCGCCCGACCCTGGTTCCTCCTGGCTGGCTGCAGCCACAGGGAACGGGGGTTCTGAGTTGGCAGCCCCCATTCCCGAAGCATCCACGGGCAGTTCCCCGAAGGGCTGACACCGGCTGCGCCTCAGCAGCCAGACAACCTCCCTCCCTCTGGTCGGGCACTGCAAGCCACACAGCCACTTGTGTCCCCTGTGTCCCTGGAGGCCGCAGCGCGTTTTGGGTTTTGGCGCGGACGGGCCCCTCTCGGCTTCCGTAGTCCATTTGCCCCGGAGCCTGCCAGACCCCTGGCCCCAGGGGCGGGCCCTGCTGAGTCCCCGAGCGCCTCCTGGGTTCCTGCCACAACCCTTGGGCCGGGATGAGGTGCCACCTTGTGCGTAGAAGCCCTGCACACAGGCAAGAAGCCCCCCAGGCCCGCGGGCGCGCCCGACCCTGGTTCCTCCTGGCTGGCTGCAGCCACAGGGAACGGGGGTTCTGAGTTGGCAGCCCCCATTCCCGAAGCATCCACGGGCAGTTCCCCGAAGGGCTGACACCGGCTGCGCCTCAGCAGCCAGACAACCTCCCTCCCTCTGGTCGGGCACTGCAAGCCACACAGCCACTTGTGTCCCCTGTGTCCCTGGAGGCCGCAGCGCATTTTGGGTTTTGGCGCGGACGGGCCCCTCTCGGCTTCCGTAGTCCATTTGCCCCCGGAGCCTGCCAGACCCCTGGCCCCAGGGGCGGGCCCTGCTGAGTTCCCGAGCGCCTCCTGGGTTCCTGCCACCACCCTTGGGCCGGGATGAGGTGCCACCTTGTGCGTAGAAGCCCTGCACACAGGCAAGAAGCCCCCCAGGCCCGCGGGCGCGCCCGACCCTGGAGCCCCCTGGCTGGCTGCAGCCACAGGGAACGGGGGTTCTGAGTTGGCAGCCCCCATTCCCGAAGCATCCACGGGCAGTTCCCCGAAGGGCTGACACCGGCTGCGCCTCAGCAACCAGACAACCTCCCTCCCTCTGGTCGGGCACTGCAAGCCACACAGCCACTTGTGTCCCCTGTGTCCCTGGAGGCCGCAGCCCGTTTTGGGTTTTGGCGTGGATGGGCCCCTCTCGGCTTCCGTAGTCCATTTGCCCCGGAGCCTGCCAGACCCCTGGCTCCAGGGGCGGGCCTTGCTGAGTCCGGGAGCGCCTCCTGGGTTCCTGCCACCACCCTTGGGCCGGGATGAGGTGCCACCTTGTGCGTAGAAGCCCTGCACACAGGCAAGAAGCCCCCCAGGCCCGCGGGCGCGCCCGACCCTGGAGCCCCCTGGCTGGCTGCAGCCACAGGGAACGGGGGTTCTGAGTTGGCAGCCCCCATTCCCGAAGCATCCACGGGCAGTTCCCCGAAGGGCTGACACCGGCTGCGCCTCAGCAGCCAGACAACCTCCCTCCCTCTGGTCGGGCACTGCAAGCCACACAGCCACTTGTGTCCCCTGTGTCCCTGGAGGCCGCAGCGCGTTTTGGGTTTTGGCGCGGACGGGCCCCTCTCGGCTTCCGTAGTCCATTTGCCCCGGAGCCTGCCAGACCCCTGGCCCCAGGGGCGGGCCCTGCTGAGTCCCCGAGCACCTCCTGGGTTCCTGCCACCACCCTTGGGCCGGGATGAGGTGCCACCTTGTGCGTAGAAGCCCTGCACACAGGCAAGAAGCCCCCCAGGCCCGCGGGCGCGCCCGACCCTGGAGCCCCCTGGCTGGCTGCAGCCACAGGGAACGGGGGTTCTGAGTTGGCAGCCCCCATTCCCGAAGCATCCACGGGCAGTTCCCCGAAGGGCTGACACCGGCTGCGCCTCAGCAGCCAGATAACCTCCCTCCCTCTGGTCGGGCACTGCAAGCCACACAGCCACTTGTGTCCCCTGTGTCCCTGGAGGCCGCAGCACGTTTTGGGTTTTGGCGCGGACGGGCCCCTCTCGGCTTCCGTAGTCCATTTGCCCCGGAGCCTGCCAGACCCCTGGCCCCAGGGGCGGGCCCTGCTGAGTCCCCGAGCACCTCCTGGGTTCCTGCCACCACCCTTGGGCCGGGATGAGGTGCCACCTTGTGTGTAGAAGCCCTGCACACAGGCAAGAAGCCCCCCAGGCCCGCGGGCGCGCCCGACCCTGGAGCCCCCTGGCTGGCTGCAGCCACAGGGAACGGGGGTTCTGAGTTGGCAGCCCCCATTCCCGAAGCATCCACGGGCAGTTCCCCGAAGGGCTGACACCGGCTGCGCCTCAGCAGCCAGACAACCTCCCTCCCTCTGGTCGGGCACTGCAAGCCACACAGCCACTTGTGTCCCCTGTGTCCCTGGAGGCCGCAGTGCGTTTTGGGTTTTGGCGCGGACGGGCCCCTCTCGGCTTCCGTAGTCCATTTGCCCCGGAGCCTGCCAGACCCCTGGCCCCAGGGGCGGGCCCTGCTGAGTCCCCGAGCGCCTCCTGGGTTCCTGCCACCACCCTTGGGCCGGGATGAGGTGCCACCTTGTGCGTAGAAGCCCTGCACACAGGCAAGAAGCCCCCCAGGCCCGCGGGCGTGCCCGAACCTGGAGCCCCCTGGCTGGCTGTAGCCACAGGGAACGGGGGTTCTGAGTTGGCAGCCCCCATTCCCGAAGCATCCACGGGCAGTTCCCCGAAGGGCTGACACCGGCTGCGCCTCAGCAGCCAGACAACCTCCCTCCCTCTGGTCGGGCACTGCAAGCCACACAGCCACTTGTGTCCCCTGTGTCCCTGGAGGCCGCAGCGCGTTTTGGGTTTTGGCGCGGACGGGCCCCTCTCGGCTTCCGTAGTCCATTTGCCCCCGGAGCCTGCCAGACCCCTGGCCCCAGGGGCGGGCCCTGCTGAGTTCCCGAGCGCCTCCTGGGTTCCTGCCACCACCCTTGGGCCGGGATGAGGTGCCACCTTGTGCGTAGAAGCCCTGCACACAGGCAAGAAGCCCCCCAGGCCCGCGGGCGCGCCCGACCCTGGAGCCCCCTGGCTGGCTGCAGCCACAGGGAACGGGGGTTCTGAGTTGGCAGCCCCCATTCCCGAAGCATCCACGGGCAGTTCCCCGAAGGGCTGACACCGGCTGCGCCTCAGCAGCCAGACAACCTCCCTCCCTCTGGTCGGGCACTGCAAGCCACACAGCCACTTGTGTCCCCTGTGTCCCTGGAGGCCGCAGCGCGTTTTGGGTTTTGGCGCGGACGGGCCCCTCTCGGCTTCCGTAGTCCATTTGCCCCGGAGCCTGCCAGACCCCTGGCCCCAGGGGCGGGCCCTGCTGAGTCCCCGAGCGCCTCCTGGGTTCCTGCCACCACCCTTGGGCCGGGATGAGGTGCCACCTTGTGCGTAGAAGCCCTGCACACAGGCAAGAAGCCCCCCAGGCCCGCGGGCGCGCCCGACCCTGGAGCCCCCTGGCTGGCTGCAGCCACAGGGAACGGGGGTTCTGAGTTGGCAGCCCCCATTCCCGAAGCATCCACGGGCAGTTCCCCGAAGGGCTGACACCGGCTGCGCCTCAGCAGCCAGACAACCTCCCTCCCTCTGGTCGGGCACTGCAAGCCACACAGCCACTTGTGTCCCCTGTGTCCCTGGAGGCCGCAGCGCGTTTTGGGTTTTGGCGCGGACGGGCCCCTCTCGGCTTCCGTAGTCCATTTGTCCCCGGAGCCTGCCAGACCCCTGTCACCAGGGGCGGGCCCTGCTGAGTCCCCGAGCGCCTCCTGGGTTCCTGCCACCACCCTTAGGCCGGGATGAGGTGCCACCTTGTGCGTAGAAGCCCTGCACACAGGCAAGAAGCCCCCCAGGCCCGCGGGCGCGCCCGACCCTGGAGCCCCCTGGCTGGCTGCAGCCACAGGGAACGGGGGTTCTGAGTTGGCAGCCCCCATTCCCGAAGCATCCACGGGCAGTTCCCCGAAGGGCTGACACCGGCTGCGCCTCAGCAGCCAGACAACCTCCCTCCCTCTGGTCGGGCACTGCAAGCCACACAGCCACTTGTGTCCCCTGTGTCCCTGGAGGCCGCAGCGCGTTTTGGGTTTTGGCGCGGACGGGCCCCTCTCGGCTTCCGTAGTCCATTTGCCCCGGAGCCTGCCAGACCCCTGGCCCCAGGGGCGGGCCCCTGCTGAGTCCGGGAGCGCCTCCTGGGTTCCTGCCACCACCCTTGGGCCGGGATGAGGTGCCACCTTGTTGCGTAGAAGCCCTGCACACAGGCAAGAAGCCCCCCAGGCCCGCGGGCGCGCCCGACCCTGGAGCCCCCTGGCTGGCTGCAGCCAAAGGGAACGGGGGTTCTGAGTTGGCAGCCCCCCATTCCCGAAGCATCCACGGGCAGTTCCCCGAAGGGCTGACACCGGCTGCGCCTCAGCAGCCAGACAACCTCCCTCCCTCTGGTCGGGCACTGCAAGCCACACAGCCACTTGTGTCCCCTGTGTCCCTGGAGGCCGCAGCGCGTTTTGGGTTTTGGCGCGGACGGGCCCCTCTCGGCTTCCGTAGTCCATTTGCCCCGGAGCCTGCCAGACCCCTGGCCCCAGGGGCGGGCCCTGCTGAGTCCCCGAGCGCCTCCTGGGTTCCTGCCACCACCCTTGGGCCGGGATGAGGTGCCACCTTGTGCGTAGAAGCCCTGCACACAGGCAAGAAGCCCCCCCAGGCCCGCGGGCGCGCCCGACCCTGGAGCCCCCTGGCTGGCTGCAGCCACAGGGAACGGGGGTTCTGAGTTGGCAGCCCCCATTCCCGAAGCATCCACGGGCAGTTCCCCGAAGGGCTGACACCGGCTGCGCCTCAGCAGCCAGACAACCTCCCTCCCTCTGGTCGGGCACTGCAAGCCACACAGCCACTTGTGTCCCCTGTGTCCCTGGAGGCCGCAGCGCGTTTTGGGTTTTGGCGCGGACGGGCCCCTCTCGGCTTCCGTAGTCCATTTGTCCCCGGAGCCTGCCAGACCCCTGTCACCAGGGGCGGGCCCTGCTGAGTCCCCGAGCGCCTCCTGGGTTCCTGCCACCACCCTTAGGCCGGGATGAGGTGCCACCTTGTGCGTAGAAGCCCTGCACACAGGCAAGAAGCCCCCCAGGCCCCGCGGGCGCGCCCGACCCTGGAGCCCCCTGGCTGGCTGCAGCCACAGGGAACGGGGGTTCTGAGTTGGCAGCCCCCCATTCCCGAAGCATCCACGGGCAGTTCCCCGAAGGGCTGACACCGGCTGCGCCTCAGCAGCCAGACAACCTCCCTCCCTCTGGTCGGGCACTGCAAGCCACACAGCCACTTGTGTCCCCTGTGTCCCTGGAGGCCGCAGTGCGTTTTTGGGTTTTGGCGCGGACGGGCCCCCTCTCGGCTTCCGTAGTCCATTTTGCCCCGGAGCCTGCCAGACCCCTGGCCCCAAGGGGCGGGCCCTGCTGAGTCCCCGAGCGGCCTCCTGGGTTCCTGCCACCACCCTTGGGCCGGGATGAGGTGCCACCTTGTGCGTAGAAGCCCTGCACACAGGCAAGAAGCCCCCCCAGGCCCGCGGGCGTGCCCGAACCTGGAGCCCCCTGGCTGGGCTGTAGCCACAGGGAACGGGGGTTCTGAGTTGGCAGCCCCCCATTCCCGAAGCATCCACGGGCAGTTTCCCCGAAGGGCTGACACCGGCTGCGCCTCAGCAGCCAGACAACCTCCCTCCCTCTGGTCGGGCACTGCAAGCCACACAGCCACTTGTGTCCCCTGTGTCCCTGGAGGCCGCAGCGCGTTTTGGGTTTTGGCGCGGACGGGCCCCTCTCGGCTTCCGTAGTCCATTTGCCCCCGGAGCCTGCCAGAACCCCTGGCCCCAGGGGCGGGCCCTGCTGAGTTCCCGAGCGCCTCCTGGGTTCCTGCCACCACCCTTGGGCCGGGATGAGGTGCCACCTTGTGCGTAGAAGCCCTGCACACAGGCAAGAAGCCCCCAGGCCCGCGGGGCGCGCCCGACCCTGGAGCCCCCTGGCTGGCTGCAGCCACAGGGAACGGGGGTTCTGAGTTGGCAGCCCCCATTCCCGAAGCATCCACGGGCAGTTCCCCGAAGGGCTGACACCGGCTGCGCCTCAGCAGCCAGACAACCTCCCTCCCTCTGGTCGGGCACTGCAAGCCACACAGCCACTTGTGTCCCCTGTGTCCCTGGAGGCCGCAGCGCGTTTTGGGTTTTGGCGCGGACGGGCCCCTCTCGGCTTCCGTAGTCCATTTGCCCCGGAGCCTGCCAGACCCCTGGCCCCAGGGGCGGGCCCTGCTGAGTCCCCCGAGCGCCTCCTGGGTTCCTGCCACCACCCTTGGGCCGGGATGAGGTGCCACCTTGTGCGTAGAAGCCCTGCACACAGGCAAGAAGCCCCCCAGGCCCGCGGGCGCGCCCGACCCTGGAGCCCCCTGGCTGGCTGCAGCCACAGGGAACGGGGGTTCTGAGTTGGCAGCCCCCATTCCCGAAGCATCCACGGGCAGTTCCCCGAAGGGCTGACACCCGGCTGCGCCTCAGCAGCCAGACAACCTCCCTCCCTCTGGTCGGGCACTGCAAGCCACACAGCCACTTGTGTCCCCTGTGTCCCTGGAGGCCGCAGCGCGTTTTGGGTTTTGGCGCGGACGGGCCCCTCTCGGCTTCCGTAGTCCATTTGTCCCCGGAGCCTGCCAGACCCCTGTCACCAGGGGCGGGCCCTGCTGAGTCCCCGAGCGCCTCCTGGGTTCCTGCCACCACCCTTAGGCCGGGATGAGGTGCCACCTTGTGCGTAGAAGCCCTGCACACAGGCAAGAAGCCCCCCAGGCCCGCGGGCGCGCCCGAACCCTGGAGCCCCCTGGCTGGCTGCAGCCACAGGGAACGGGGGTTCTGAGTTGGCAGCCCCCATTCCCGAAGCATCCACGGGCAGTTCCCCGAAGGGCTGACACCGGCTGCGCCTCAGCAGCCAGAACAACCTCCCTCCCCTCTGGTCGGGCACTGCAAGCCACACAGCCACTTGTGTCCCCTGTGTCCCTGGAGGCCGCAGCGCGTTTTGGGTTTTGGCGCGGACGGGCCCCTCTCGGCTTCCGTAGTCCATTTGCCCCGGAGCCTGCCAGACCCCTGGCCCCAGGGGCGGGCCCTGCTGAGTCCGGGAGCGCCTCCTGGGTTCCTGCCACCACCCTTGGGCCGGGATGAGGTGCCACCTTGTGCGTAGAAGCCCTGCACACAGGCAAGAAGCCCCCAGGCCCGCGGGCGCGCCCGACCCTGGAGCCCCCTGGCTGGCTGCAGCCAAAGGGAACGGGGGTTCTGAGTTGGCAGCCCCCCATTCCCGAAGCATCCACGGGCAGTTTCCCCGAAGGGCTGACACCGGCTGCGCCTCAGCAGCCAGACAACCTCCCTCCCTCTGGTCGGGCACTGCAAGCCACACAGCCACTTGTGTCCCCTGTGTCCCTGGAGGCCGCAGCGCGTTTTGGGTTTTGGCGCGGACGGGCCCCTCTCGGCTTCCGTAGTCCATTTGCCCCCGGAGCCTGCCAGACCCCTGGCCCCAGGGGCGGGCCCTGCTGAGTCCCCGAGCGCCTCCTGGGTTCCTGCCACCACCCTTGGGCCGGGATGAGGTGCCACCTTGTGCGTAGAAGCCCTGCACACAGGCAAGAAGCCCCCCAGGCCCGCGGGCGCGCCCGACCCTGGAGCCCCCTGGCTGGCTGCAGCCACAGGGAACGGGGGTTCTGAGTTGGCAGCCCCCATTCCCGAAGCATCCACGGGCAGTTCCCCGAAGGGCTGACACCGGCTGCGCCTCAGCAGCCAGACAACCTCCCCTCCCTCTGGTCGGGCACTGCAAGCCACACCAGCCACTTGTGTCCCCTGTGTCCCTGGAGGGCCGCAGCGCGTTTTGGGTTTTGGCGCGGACGGGCCCCTCTCGGCTTCCGTAGTCCATTTTGTCCCCGGAGCCTGCCAGACCCCTGTCACCAGGGGCGGGCCCTGCTGAGTCCCCGAGCGCCTCCTGGGTTCCTGCCACCACCCTTAGGCCGGGATGAGGTGCCACCTTGTGCGTAGAAGCCCTGCACACAGGCAAGAAGCCCCCCAGGGCCCGCGGGCGCGCCCGACCCTGGAGCCCCCTGGCTGGCTGCAGCCACAGGGAACGGGGGTTCTGAGTTGGCAGCCCCCCATTCCCGAAGCATCCACGGGCAGTTCCCCGAAGGGCTGACACCGGCTGCGCCTCAGCAGCCAGACAACCTCCCTCCCTCTGGTCGGGCACTGCAAGCCACACAGCCACTTGTGTCCCCTGTGTCCCTGGAGGCCGCAGCGCGTTTTGGGTTTTGGCGCGGACGGGCCCCTCTCGGCTTCCGTAGTCCATTTGCCCCGGAGCCTGCCAGACCCCTGGCCCCAGGGGCGGGCCCTGCTGAGTCCCCGAGCGCCTCCTGGGTTCCTGCCACCACCCTTGGGCCGGGATGAGGTGCCACCTTGTGCGTAGAAGCCCTGCACACAGGCAAGAAGCTCCCCCAGGCCCGCGGGCGCGCCCGACCCTGGAGCCCCCTGGCTGGCTGCAGCCAAAGGGAACGGGGGTTCTGAGTTGGCAGCCCCCTATTTCCCGAAGCATCCACGGGCAATTCCCCTAAGGGCTGACACCGGCTGCGCCTCAGCAGCCAGACAACCTCCCTCCCTCTGGTCGGGCACTGCAAGCCACACAGCCACTTGTGTCCCCTGTGTCCCTGGAGGCCGCAGCGCGTTTTGGGTTTTGGCGCGGACGGGCCCCCTCTCGGCTTCCGTAGTCCATTTGCCCGGGAGCCTGCCAGACCCCTGGCCCCAGGGGCGGGCCCCTGCTGAGTCCCCGAGCGCCTCCTGGGTTCCTGCCACCACCCTTGGGCCGGGATGAGGTGCCACCTTGTGCGTAGAAGCCCTGCACACAGGCAAGAAGCCCCCCAGGCCCGCGGGCGCGCCCGACCCCTGGAGCCCCCCTGGCTGGCTGCAGCCACAGGGAACGGGGGTTCTGAGTTGGCAGCCCCCATTCCCGAAGCATCCACGGGCAGTTCCCCGAAGGGCTGACACCGGCTGCGCCTCAGCAGCCAGACAACCTCCCTCCCTCTGGTCGGGCACTGCAAGCCACACAGCCACTTGTGTCCCCTGTGTCCCTGGAGGCCGCAGCGCGTTTTGGGTTTTGGCGCGGACGGGCCCCTCTCGGCTTCCGTAGTCCATTTGCCCCGGAGCCTGCCAGAACCCCTGGCCCCAGGGGCGGGCCCTGCTGAGTCCCCGAGCGCCTCCTGGGTTCCTGCCACCACCCTTGGGCCGGGATGAGGTGCCACCTTGTGTGTAGAAGCCCTGCACACAGGCAAGAAGCCCCCCAGGCCCGCGGGCGCGCCCGACCCTGGAGCCCACTGGCTGGCTGCAGCCACAGGGAAACGGGGGTTCTGAGTTGGCAGCCCCCCATTCCCGAAGCATCCACGGGCAGTTCCCCGAAGGGCTGACACCGGCTGCGCCTCAGCAGCCAGACAACCTCCCTCCCTCTGGTCGGGCACTGCAAGCCACAGAGCCACTTGTGTCCCCTGTGTCCCCTGGAGGCCGCAGCGCGTTTTGGGTTTTGGCACGGACGGGCCCCTCTCGGCTTCCGTAGTCCATTTGCCCCGGAGCCTGCCAGACCCCTGGCCCCAGGGGCGGGCCCTGCTGAGACCCCGAGCGCCTCCTGGGTTCCTGCCACCACCCTTGGGCCGGGATGAGGTGCCACCTTGTGCGTAGAAGCCCTGCACACAGGCAAGAAGCCCCCCCAGGCCCGCGGGCGTGCCCGAACCCTGGAGCCCCCTGGCTGGCTGTAGCCACAGGGAACGGGGGTTCTGAGTTGGCAGCCCCCATTCCCGAAGCATCCACGGGCAGTTCCCCGAAGGGCTGACACCGGCTGCGCCTCAGCAGCCAGACAACCTCCCTCCCTCTGGTCGGGCACTGCAAGCCACACAGCCACTTGTGTCCCCTGTGTCCCTGGAGGCCGCAGCGCGTTTTGGGTTTTTGGCGCGGACGGGCCCCCTCTCGGCTTCCGTAGTCCATTTGCCCCCGGAGCCTGCCAGACCCCCTGGCCCCAGGGGCGGGCCCTGCTGAGTTCCCGAGCGCCTCCTGGGTTCCTGCCACCACCCTTGGGCCGGGATGAGGTGCCACCTTGTGCGTAGAAGCCCTGCACACAGGCAAGAAGCCCCCCAGGCCCGCGGGCGCGCCCGACCCTGGAGCCCCCCTGGCTGGCTGCAGCCACAGGGAACGGGGGTTCTGAGTTGGCAGCCCCCCATTCCCGAAGCATCCACGGGCAGTTCCCCGAAGGGCTGACACCGGCTGCGCCTCAGCAGCCAGACAACCTCCCTCCCTCTGGTCGGGCACTGCAAGCCACACAGCCACTTGTGTCCCCTGTGTCCCTGGAGGCCGCAGCGCGTTTTGGGTTTTGGCGCGGACGGGCCCCTCTCGGCTTCCGTAGTCCATTTGCCCGGGCCTGCCAGACCCCTGGCCCCCAGGGGCGGGCCCTGCTGAGTCCCCGAGCGCCTCCTGGGTTCCTGCCACCACCCTTGGGCCGGGATGAGGTGCCACCTTGTGCGTAGAAGCCCTGCACACAGGCAAGAAGCCCCCCAGGGCCCGCGGGCGCGCCCGACCCTGGAGCCCCCTGGCTGGCTGCAGCCACAGGGAACGGGGGTTCTGAGTTGGCAGCCCCCCATTCCCGAAGCATCCACGGGCAGTTCCCGAAGGGCTGACACCGGCTGCGCCTCAGCAGCCAGACAACCTCCCTCCCTCTGGTCGGGCACTGCAAGCCACACAGCCACTTGTGTCCCCTGTGTCCCTGGAGGCCGCAGCGCGTTTTGGGTTTTGGCGCGGACGGGCCCCTCTCGGCTTCCGTAGTCCATTTGTCCCCGGAGCCTGCCAGACCCCCTGTCACCAGGGGCGGGCCCTGCTGAGTCCCCGAGCGCCTCCTGGGTTCCTGCCACCACCCTTAGGCCGGGATGAGGTGCCACCTTGTGCGTAGAAGCCCTGCACACAGGCAAGAAGCCCCCCAGGCCCGCGGGCGCGCCCGACCCTGGAGCCCCCTGGCTGGCTGCAGCCACAGGGAACGGGGGTTCTGAGTTGGCAGCCCCCATTCCCGAAGCATCCACGGGCAGTTCCCCGAAGGGCTGACACCGGCTGCGCCTCAGCAGCCAGACAACCTCCCTCCCTCTGGTCGGGCACTGCAAGCCACACAGCCACTTGTGTCCCCTGTGTCCCTGGAGGCCGCAGCGCGTTTTGGGTTTTGGCGCGGACGGGCCCCTCTCGGCTTCCGTAGTCCATTTGCCCCGGAGCCTGCCAGACCCTGGCCCCAGGGGCGGGCCCTGCTGAGTCCCGGGAGCGCCTCCTGGGTTCCTGCCACCACCCTTGGGCCGGGATGAGGTGCCACCTTTGTGCGTAGAAGCCCTGCACACAGGCAAGAAGCCCCCCAGGCCCGCGGGCGCGCCCGACCCTGGAGCCCCCTGGCTGGCTGCAGCCAAAGGGAACGGGGGTTCTGAGTTGGCAGCCCCCATTCCCGAAGCATCCACGGGCAGTTCCCCGAAGGGCTGACACCGGCTGCGCCTCAGCAGCCAGACAACCTCCCTCCCTCTGGTCGGGCACTGCAAGCCACACAGCCACTTGTGTCCCCTGTGTCCCTGGAGGCCGCAGCGCGTTTTGGGTTTTGGCGCGGACGGGCCCCTCTCGGCTTCCGTAGTCCATTTGCCCCGGAGCCTGCCAGACCCCTGGCCCCAGGGGCGGGCCCTGCTGAGTCCCCGAGCGCCTCCTGGGTTCCTGCCACCACCCTTGGGCCGGGATGAGGTGCCACCTTGTGCGTAGAAGCCCTGCACACAGGCAAGAAGCCCCCCAGGCCCCGCGGGGCGCGCCCCGACCCTGGAGCCCCCTGGCTGGCTGCAGCCACAGGGAACGGGGGTTCTGAGTTGGCAGCCCCCATTCCCGAAGCATCCACGGGCAGTTCCCCGAAGGGCTGACACTGGCTGCCGCCTCAGCAGCCAGACAACCTCCCTCCCTCTGGTCGGGCACTGCAAGCCACACAGCCACTTGTGTCCCCTGTGTCCCTGGAGGCCGCAGCGCGTTTTGGGTTTTGGCGCGGACGGGCCCCTCTCGGCTTCCGTAGTCCATTTGTCCCCGGAGCCTGCCAGACCCCTGTCACCAGGGGCGGGCCCTGCTGAGTCCCCGAGCGCCTCCTGGGTTCCTGCCACCACCCTTAGGCCGGATGAGGTGCCACCTTGTGCGTAGAAGCCCTGCACACAGGCAAGAAGCCCCCCAGGCCCGCGGGCGCGCCCGACCCTGGAGCCCCCTGGCTGGCTGCAGCCACAGGGAACGGGGGTTCTGAGTTGGCAGCCCCCATTCCCGAAGCATCCACGGGCAGTTCCCCGAAGGGCTGACACCGGCTGCGCCTCAGCAGCCAGACAACCTCCCTCCCTCTGGTCGGGGCACTGCAAGCCACACAGCCACTTGTGTCCCCTGTGTCCCTGGAGGCCGCAGCGCGTTTTGGGTTTTGGCGCGGACGGGCCCCTCTCGGCTTCCGTAGTCCATTTGCCCCGGAGCCTGCCAGACCCCTGGCCCCAGGGGCGGGCCCTGCTGAGGTCCCCGAGCGCCTCCTGGGTTCCTGCCACCACCCTTGGGCCGGGATGAGGTGCCACCTTGTGCGTAGAAGCCCTGCACACAGGCAAGAAGCTCCCCAGGCCCGCGGGCGCGCCCGACCCTGGAGCCCCCTGGCTGGCTGCAGCCAAAGGGAACGGGGGTTCTGAGTTGGCAGCCCCTATTCCCGAAGCATCCACGGGCAATTCCCCGAAGGGCTGACACCGGCTGCGCCTCAGCAGCCAGACAACCTCCCTCCCTCTGGTCGGGCACTGCAAGCCACACAGCCACTTGTGTCCCCTGTGTCCCTGGAGGCCGCAGCGCGTTTTGGGTTTTTGGCGCGGACGGGCCCCTCTCGGCTTCCGTAGTCCATTTGCCCGGGAGCCTGCCAGACCCCTGGCCCCAGGGCGGGCCCTGCTGAGTCCCCGAGCGCCTCCTGGGTTCCTGCCACCACCCTTGGGCCGGGATGAGGTGCCACCTTGTGCGTAGAAGCCCTGCACACAGGCAAGAAGCCCCCCAGGCCCGCGGGCGCGCCCGACCCTGGAGCCCCCTGGCTGGCTGCAGCCACAGGGAACGGGGGTTCTGAGTTGGCAGCCCCCATTCCCGAAGCATCCACGGGCAGTTCCCCGAAGGGCTGACACCGGCTGCGCCTCAGCAGCCAGACAACCTCCCTCCCTCTGGTCGGGCACTGCAAGCCACACAGCCACTTGTGTCCCCTGTGTCCCTGGAGGCCGCAGCGCGTTTTGGGTTTTGGCGCGGACGGGCCCCTCTCGGCTTCCGTAGTCCATTTGCCCCGGAGCCTGCCAGACCCCCTGGCCCCAGGGGCGGGCCCTGCTGAGTCCCCGAGCGCCTCCTGGGTTCCTGCCACCACCCTTGGGCCGGGATGAGGTGCCACCTTGTGCGTAGAAGCCCTGCACACAGGCAAGAAGCCCCCCAGGCCCGCGGGCGCGCCCGACCCTGGAGCCCCTGGCTGGCTGCAGCCACAGGAACGGGGGTTCTGAGTTGGCAGCCCCCATTCCCGAAGCATCCACGGGCAGTTCCCCGAAGGGCTGACACCGGCTGCGCCTCAGCAGCCAGACAACCTCCCTCCCTCTGGTCGGGCACTGCAAGCCACACAGCCACTTGTGTCCCCTGTGTCCCTGGAGGGCCGCAGCGCGTTTTGGGTTTTGGCACGGACGGGCCCCCTCTCGGCTTCCGTAGGTCCATTTGCCCCGGAGCCTGCCAGACCCCTGGCCCCCAGGGGCGGGCCCTGCTGAGACCCCGAGCGCCTCCTGGGTTCCTGCCACCACCCTTGGGCCGGGATGAGGTGCCACCTTGTGCGTAGAAGCCCTGCACACAGGCAAGAAGCCCCCCAGGCCCCGCGGGCGTGCCCGAACCTGGAGCCCCCTGGCTGGCTGTAGCCACAGGGAACGGGGGTTCTGAGTTGGCAGCCCCCATTCCCGAAGCATCCACGGGCAGTTCCCCGAAGGCTGACACCGGCTGCGCCTCAGCAGCCAGACAACCTCCCTCCCTCTGGTCGGGCACTGCAAGCCACACAGCCACTTGTGTCCCCTGTGTCCCTGGAGGGCCCGCAGCGCGTTTTGGGTTTTGGCGCGGACGGGCCCCTCTCGGCTTCCGTAGTCCATTTGCCCCCGGAGCCTGCCAGACCCCTGGCCCCAGGGGCGGGCCCTGCTGAGTTCCCCGAGCGCCTCCTGGGTTCCTGCCACCACCCTTGGGCCGGGATGAGGTGCCACCTTGTGCGTAGAAGCCCTGCACACAGGCAAGAAGCCCCCCAGGCCCGCGGGCGCGCCCGACCCTGGAGCCCCCTGGCTGGCTGCAGCCACAGGGAACGGGGGTTCTGAGTTGGCAGCCCCCATTCCCGAAGCATCCACGGGCAGTGCCCGAAGGGCTGACACCGGCTGCGCCTCAGCAGCCAGACAACCTCCCTCCCTCTGGTCGGGCACTGCAAGCCACACAGCCACTTGTGTCCCCTGTGTCCCTGGAGGCCGCAGCGCGTTTTGGGTTTTGGCGCGGACGGGCCCCTCTCGGCTTTCCGTAGTCCATTTGCCCCGGAGCCTGCCAGACCCCTGGCCCCAGGGGCGGGCCCTGCTGAGTCCCCGAGCGCCTCCTGGGTTCCTGCCACCACCCTTGGGCCGGGATGAGGTGCCACCTTGTGCGTAGAAGCCCTGCACACAGGCAAGAAGCCCCCCAGGCCCGCGGGCGCGCCCGACCCTGGTTCCTCCTGGCTGGCTGCAGCCACAGGGAACGGGGGTTCTGAGTTGGCAGCCCCCATTCCCGAAGCATCCACGGGCAGTTTCCCCGAAGGGCTGACACCGGCTGCGCCTCAGCAGCCAGACAACCTCCCTCCCTCTGGTCGGGCACTGCAAGCCACACAGCCACTTGTGTCCCCTGTGTCCCTGGAGGCCGCAGCGCGTTTTGGGTTTTGGCGCGGACGGGCCCCTCTCGGCTTCCGTAGTCCATTTGCCCCGGAGCCTGCCAGACCCCTGGCCCCAGGGGCGGGGCCCTGCTGAGTCCCCGAGCGCCTCCTGGGTTCCTGCCACCACCCTTGGGCCGGGATGAGGTGCCACCTTGTGCGTAGAAGCCCTGCACACAGGCAAGAAGCCCCCCAGGCCCGCGGGCGCGCCCGACCCTGGAGCCCCCTGGCTGGCTGCAGCCACAGGGAACGGGGGTTCTGAGTTGGCAGCCCCCATTCCCGAAGCATCCACGGGCAGTTCCCCCGAAGGGCTGACACCGGCTGCGCCTCAGCAGCCAGACAACCTCCCTCCCTCTGGTCGGGCACTGCAAGCCACACAGCCACTTGTGTCCCCTGTGTCCCTGGAGGCCGCAGCGCGTTTTGGGTTTTGGCGCGGACGGGCCCCTCTCGGCTTCCGTAGTCCATTTGTCCCCGGAGCCTGCCAGACCCCTGTCCCCAGGGCGGGCCCTGCTGAGGTCCCGAGCGCCTCCTGGGTTCCTGCCACCACCCTTAGGCCGGGATGAGGTGCCACCTTGTGCGTAGAAGCCCTGCACACAGGCAAGAAGCCCCCCAGGCCCGCGGGCGCGCCCGACCCTGGAGCCCCCTGGCTGGCCTGCAAGCCACAGGAACGGGGGTTCTGAGTTTGGCAGCCCCCATTCCCGAAGCATCCACGGGCAGTTCCCGAAGGGCTGACACCGGCTGCGCCTCAGCAGCCAGACAACCTCCCTCCCTCTGGTCGGGCACTGCAAGCCACACAGCCACTTGTGTCCCCTGTGTCCCTGGAGGCCGCAGCGCGTTTTGGGTTTTGGCGCGGACGGGCCCCTCTCGGCTTCCGTAGTCCATTTGCCCCGGAGCCTGCCAGACCCCTGGCCCCAGGGGCGGGCCCTGCTGAGTCCCGGGAGCGCCTCCTGGGTTCCTGCCACCACCCTTGGGCCGGGATGAGGTGCCACCTTGTGCGTAGAAGCCCTGCACACAGGCAAGAAGCCCCCCAGGCCCGCGGGCGCGCCCGACCCTGGAGCCCCCTGGCTGGCTGCAGCCAAAGGGAACGGGGGTTCTTAGTTGGCAGCCCCCCATTCCCGAAGCATCCACGGGCAGTTCCCCGAAGGGCTGACACCGGCTGCGCCTCAGCAGCCAGACAACCT
This sequence comes from Lepus europaeus, assembly GCF_033115175.1. NCBI lineage: Eukaryota > Metazoa > Chordata > Mammalia > Lagomorpha > Leporidae > Lepus > Lepus europaeus. Next base: position 3,511 of record NW_026909088.1, on the reverse strand, counting down.
CCCTCCCTCTGGTCGGGCACTGCAAGCCAACACAGCCACTTGTGTCCCCTGTGTCCCCTGGAGGCCGCAGCGCGTTTTGGGTTTTGGCGCGGACGGGCCCCTCTCGGCTTCCGTAGTCCCATTTGCCCCGGAGCCTGCCAGACCCCTGGCCCCAGGGGCGGGCCCCTGCTGAGTCCCCGAGCGCCTCCTGGGTTCCTGCCACCACCCTTGGGCCGGGATGAGGTGCCACCCTTGTGCGTAGAAGCCCTGCACACAGGCAAGAAGCCCCCCAGGCCCGCGGGCGCGCCCGACCCTGGAGCCCCCTGGCTGGCTGCAGCCACAGGGAACGGGGGGTTCTGAGTTGGCAGCCCCCATTCCCGAAGCATCCACGGGCAGTTCCCCGAAGGGCTGACACCGGCTGCGCCTCAGCAGCCAGACAACCTCCCTCCCTCTGGTCGGGCACTGCAAGCCACACAAGCCACTTGTGTCCCCTGTGTCCCTGGAGGCCGCAGCGCGTTTTGGGTTTTGGCGCGGGGACGGGCCCCTCTCGGCTTCCGTAGTCCATTTGTCCCCCGGAGCCTGCCAGACCCCCTGTCACCAGGGGCGGGCCCTGCTGAGTCCCCGAGCGCCTCCTGGGTTCCTGCCACCACCCTTAGGCCGGGATGAGGTGCCACCTTGTGCGTAGAAGCCACTGCACACAGGCAAGAAGCCCCCCAGGCCCGCGGGCGCGCCCGACCCTGGAGCCCCCTGGCCTGGCTGCAGCCACAGGGAACGGGGTTCTGAGTTGGCAGCCCCCATTCCCGAAGCATCCACGGGCAGTTCCCCCGAAGGGCTGACACCGGCTGCGCCTCAGCAGCCAGACAACCTCCCTCCCTCTGGTCGGGGCACTGCAAGCCACACAGCCACTTGTGTCCCCTGTGTCCCCTGGAGGCCGCAGCGCGTTTTGGGTTTTGGCGCGGACGGGCCCCTCTCGGCTTCCGTAGTCCATTTGCCCCGGAGCCTGCCAGACCCCTGGCCCCCAGGGGCGGGCCCTGCTGAGTCCCCGAGCGCCTCCTGGGTTCCTGCCACCACCCTTGGGCCGGGATGAGGTGCCACCTTGTGCGTAGAAGCCCTGCCACACAGGCAAGAAGCTCCCCAGGGCCCGCGGGCAGCGCCCGACCCTGGAGCCCCCTGGCTGGCTGCAGCCAAAGGGAACGGGGGGTTCTGAGTTGGCAGCCCCTATTCCCGAAGCATCCACGGGCAATTCCCCGAAGGGCTGACACCGGCTGCGCCTCAGCAGCCAGACAACCCTCCCTCCCTCTGGTCGGGCACTTGCCAAGGCCACACAGCCCACTTGTGTCCCCCTGTGTCCCCTGGAGGCCGCAGCGCGTTTTGGGTTTTGGCGCGGGACGGGCCCCTCTCGGCTTCCGTAGTCCATTTGCCCGGGAGCCTGCCAGACCCCCTGGCCCCAGGGGCGGCCCTGCTGAGTCCCCGAGCGCCTCCTGGGTTCCTGCCACCACCCTTGGGCGGGATGAGGTGCCCACCTTGTGCGTAGAAGCCCCTGCACACAGGCAAGAAAGCCCCCCAGGCCCGCGGGCGCGCCCGACCCTGGAGCCCCCCTGGCTGGCTGCAGCCACAGGGAACGGGGGTTCTGAGTTGGCAGCCCCCATTCCCCGAAGCATCCACGGGCAAGGTTCCCCGAAGGGCTGACACCGGCTGCGCCTCAGCAGCCAGACAACCTCCCCTCCCCTCTGGTCGGGCACTGCAAGCCACACAGCACTTGTGTCCCCTGTGTCCCTGGAGGCCGCAGCGCGTTTTGGGTTTTTGGCGCGGACGGGCCCCTCTCGGCTTCCGTAGTCCATTTGCCCGGAGCCTGCCAGACCCCTGGCCCCAGGGGCGGGCCCTGCTGAAGTCCCCGAGCGCCTCCTGGGTTCCTGCCACCACCCTTGGCCGGGATGAGGTGCCCACCTTGTGCGTAGAAGCCCTGCACACAGGCAAGAAGCCCCCCCAGGCCCGCGGGCGCGCCCGACCCCTGGAGGCCCCACTGGCTGGCTGCAGCCCACAGGGAACGGGGGTTCTGAGTTGGCAAGCCCCCCATTCCCGAAGCATCCACGGGCAGTTCCCCGAAGGGGCTGACACCGGCTGCGCCTCAGCAGCCAGACAACCTCCCTCCCTCTGGTCGGGCACTGCAAGCCACACAGCCACTTGTGTCCCCTGTGTCCCTGGAGGCCGCAGCGCGTTTTGGGTTTTGGCACGGACGGGCCCCCTCTCGGCTTCCGTAGTCCATTTTGCCCCGGAGCCTGCCAGACCCCTGGCCCCCAGGGGGCGGGCCCTGCTGAGACCCCGAGCGCCTCCTGGGTTCCTGCCACCCACCCTTGGGCCGGGATGAGGTGCCACCTTGTGCGTAGAAGCCCTGCACACAGGCAAGAAGCCCCCCCAGGCCCGCGGCGTGCCCGAACCTGGAGCCCCCTGGCTGGCTGTAGCCACAGTGGAACGGGGGGTTCTGAGTTGGCAGCCCCCATTCCCCGAAGGCATCCACGGGCAGTTCCCCGAAGGGCTGACACCGGCTTGCGGCCTCAGCAGCCAGACAACCTCCCTCCCTCTGGTCGGGCACTGCAAGCCACACAGCCACTTGTGTCCCCTGTGTCCCTGGAGGCCGCAGCGCGTTTTTGGGTTTTTGGCGCGGACGGGCCCCTCTCGGCTTCCGTAGTCCATTTGCCCCCGGAGCCTGCCAGACCCTGGCCCCCAGGGGCGGGCCCTGCTGAGTTCCCGAGCGCCTCCTGGGTTCCTGCCACCACCCTTGGGCCGGGATGAGGTGCCACCTTGTGCGTAGAAGCCCTGCACACAGGCAAGAAGCCCCCCCAGGCCCGCGGGCGCGCCCGACCCTGGAGCCCCCTGGCTGGCTGCAGCCACAGGGAACGGGGGTTTCTGAGTTGGCAGCCCCCCATTCCCGAAGCATCCACGGGCAGTGCCCCGAAGGGCTGACACCGGCTGCGCCTCAGCAGCCAGACAACCTCCTCCCTCTGGTCGGGCACTGCAAGCCACACAGGCCACTTGTGTCCCCTGTGTCCCTGGAGGCCGCAGCGCGTTTTGGGTTTTGGCGCGGACGGGGCCCCTCTCGGCTTCCGTAGTCCATTTGCCCCAGGAGCCTGCCAGACCCCTGGCCCCCAGGGGCGGGCCCTGCTGAGTCCCCCCGAGCGCCTCCTGGGTTTCCTGCCACCACCCTTGGGCCGGGATGAGGTGCACCTTGTGCGTAGAGCCCTGCACACAGGCAAGAAGCCCCCCAGGCCCGCGGGCGCGCCCGACCCTGGTTCCTCCTGGCTGGCTGCAGCCACAGGGAACGGGGGTTTCTGAGTTGGCAGCCCCCATTCCCGAAGCATCCACGGGCAGTTCCCCGAAGGGCTGACACCGGCTGCGCCTCAGCAGCCAGACAACCTCCCTCCCTCTGGTCGGGCACTGCAAGCCACACAGCCACTTGTGTCCCCTGTGTCCCTGAGGCCGCAGCGCGTTTTGGGTTTTGGCGCGGACGGGCCCCTCTCGGCTTCCGTAGTCC